>NW_009953970.1:509418-667543 GCF_000747805.2 Chaetura pelagica
GGAAAGAGTATTAAAATGGATGTGATTTCTTTGTATCAGTTTTGTGTTGCAAAAACTCAGACTCAGCATGTGAAGGCTTTTATACATTTTCAGATTACTAAAATATACTCAGAATAATGTAGTAGAGAAAAAACCCCTAGAACTGTAATGCTGAGATACCACCTTTGATGTTAAGAAAAAATACCCCCAAAAAACAAATTAACAAAAAAACCCTGCAACACTAAAAAAAAACGGAGAAAAAAAAAATATCCCAGCAGCCCCCAAACACCAACAAACAACCAAAATATCACACCACTTATTTGAGCACTTTTCTGTCGCTCATAGATGATGTGTGATTATGTAGCATCTTCAGTTTCAACATACCCGTGGGGGTTCTTTACAAAAATCCTTTGTTTCCCAAAATTTGACTTGCTACTACTAATTTTAAGCCTTATTGTGCTCTACAACTGACCACTCTGCTACAGCGTGAAATTGTCCATAAAACATTTAAGACTTCTCTTTTACCTCTTTACTTTCAGTGACCTGCCTTATTCTGTAGGCCAAGCAAAAATGTTGCATTGAGTCTTAATGTCTCAGGAGTCAGGAGGAGCAAAGTACGCCCATGCAGTATGATGAAAAAGGCTCAGCAATACCCACAGCTGCCAGACAGATGAGCAGTTTTTAATGGGGCTAAGATTCACAATGAAATCTGGGCCCAGAATTAATCAGCTCTAATTAAGACAGACATGTTATGGTCCAGCACTGTTGAGAGGGTCAGGGTTCCTGTAGCTCTAAATGAGGCATGTTATAATTGTGATCTAACTGAAAAGCTGGGAGTGATACAGAACCTGTGCACTGCAGGGTCTGAAAGAAAAGTTGCTCTTCAGATCCTGTTGTGTACCTTATTAGATTGTTAATGCTCAATTAGACAGCTGCACATTTAAAGAAGAAAGGTGTGTGTGACAGTTGGACATGGTTCAAAGAAAATCCATATGAATTTTCAATATCTCTTTGGATTTGATTTACGGCGATCTACTACATATACAGAAATAAGATTTTGTTTTGTTGTTTGGGTTTCTCCTCCCACTTTGTCATGATACACAGCAAGGCAAAGGGCTCTTTATTTTTTTTATCATGATGTAAAAATATAGTGGAGTTTTTTCAAAGTACAGTATGTGCATGCATCAATCTGCAGTATGATATATGACTTTTGAAGGCTGTATTTTCTAGCTTTCATCTGTCACTATCAAGCAATTAAAGTCCTGTGGAGTGGCTTTTCCATTCTAGAAACTGTTATGCCTTCATTTCTATTGTAAGTATGACTTAATAGATGGGTCTTATAAATTATCAGGCCTTAACATAGACTGTGTCATGCACAATTCTGATTTCCTTTTTTTTCTGGTGCAGAATTTATGCATTTGAATGTATTTATTTTTATAAGACTGTCTACAATAAAAAGCTTTATTAGAAAACAGTAGTTCTTATCCCACCTTGAGAAGTCATTCACATGCACACTGAGCACATAGCAAATTGCTGCCATTGAGAAAGTGGAAAGTTCTGCCGTCAACCAGTGTGTTCTTGCATCTAACATGCACATGTACACGTGAATAAGAGAGATACTGAGCCTAAATCTGCACTTCTTAGCATGTATTAGAGATAGAGGTCATTGACTTTTTTCAATCTACAGGAACTTCCAATGTCACAAAATATTTTTTTGTTCTAGACTTTCAAGATGCTTTTCAAAAAACATTCCTAAAGAGTTCCTTTACTGTGCTTTTTACCCAAGACAAATTTTAAAAGCCTTCAAAAGCTCTGTGAAGCCGTTTAATTCAGCAAAGTTATGTGGCCACAACATTTGTGTGGCAGATTAGCCTTAGCGAACAGCCAAGTGCCCACCCAACTGCTCACTCATTCCCCCTCGTGAGTGGGACAGGGAGAAAATAGGACAAGAACAGGACAGGCTTACCAGTTACTGTCACAGGGAAAAGGGAGTTGGCTTGGGGAAAATAAGTGTACTGCTAATTAAAAATAGGGTGAGATGTTAAGAAACAAAGACAAAAGCTAGAACAGCTTCCCTCCATGCTGGCCCTTCTGCCTAGGCTTAACACTAATCCTTCGTCCCCAGCTTCTCCACCCTGCACAGCAGGGAGTGGGTTTTGGCGAGGGTATTAGTCAATGTATAGCAGTTTCTCCCTGACACTTCTTTCTCTCATGTTTTTTTTCCTGCTCCAGCGTGGACTATCCACAGCACACAGTGAATCTCTGCTTGGGCACCATGAAGCATCTCCTCCTTCACTGACTGTGTTTGTTGCCTCTCCTGTTTCTCACACTTTTCCTCGTCATTCCTCTCTCTGACTATCCAGTATTTTGCCGTTCCTTACCCAGGGTTTCCCTGAGGCACAGCCATGGTAGCTGTGGGACTCAGCTATGTCCTACAGGGTGTCAACTGAAGCCGGCTGGAACCAGCTGTGTCCGGCATGGGGCAGCCCCAGTCACTCCCCACTGGGGCCCTATAGACCCTCGCAGACCCTGGGCACCCACACCATGTACACACTTTGAAAAAGAAACACAAAATGCTCTGACTTGCTCTTCTGGTAGTAACAACTAAATGGAGACTTGTAAAAACTTCGTGTCAATTAATGGCTGGTTTGTGAAACCATCTCTAGCTGGATGCCTTTTCTGGACGGAAAGCATTTCATAGGTTCATCAGTGCATACCCTATGTCTTGTCTGCTCACTTGTGGCTCCCTCATATAATCAGCATGGTCAACTAAATGTAGTGCTAGGTGGCAAAACAAGAAAAGTATTTGCTACCTTAATAAAAGCTTAGGCTGCCTCCGCCTTCTATGTATTTCCCATGAACAGGCTAACTCTTTGATCTGCTGCCAGAAGGCTCTTTCCTCCCTATCTTCCTAGGGCTGCATAGCAGGCTTGCCTTCTCACTCAGGGGGGATTAGCTAACCTGGGAGACAGCAAATAATTATGTTGAACCAGTCTTGTGCTGATTTAGCAATAGCTGTGGCTGCCTGAAAAATAAGAAACATGCAAAAAAACAAACCCAAACCCCAACCATAAAAAAATCCTGAACATCCCAGAATTGCACACAACTGCATTAATCCCATCCATATTTCTGAAAGCACTGGTTTGAATTTCAAGATCTTCAGTGCCTGAGGTGGCTTGACTGTGTGGCCGGAGAACGATAGAGTAGATAGTTACAGTTCTGGCTGTCCATCAGTAACATGGCTGTCCCCACCCCTCGCTGGACAGCAGGAGTTGGAGCAAGCTGAAAGCAGGAGGGAGTTGTGTTAGAAACAACAGCTTTTTTTGGTTTAGTCAGTAAAACCTTTGCTCCAGTTTGCCATGTTGCCTGGTCTGTGCAAGTGGCTTTTGTCAGCCCTGCAGTGGCTACAGGAGGCCAGCAAAGGCAACCTGAGCATGGCTAAATCAGCCAGCGGCAGTCAGCTGCACGTGGTTACAGGTCTCCTTCCAAGCAGGAGCTATGTTCAGACCTGCAGGACATGCTTGCTTCTGTCTGCTTAATGCTCTGCTAGGTCTTTGTGCCAGTCCTGTGTGTGGTTTTTTTTGTTGGTTTTGTTGTGTTTTTTTTTAAATCTCTTTCAAGTAATCTCAATAATGGGACTACAAGATAAGTCTTCTTCAGTAAAGCCTAACTTTGTTCCAGCAGGTATGAAAAGATCCTTGACACTGTTATTATGCCTTTGGGTATCCCTTTGTACTGAAGATTTGAGACACCCTCTAAATAAATATATTTAGAATGAAAGACACAGCTTTACTTCTCAGTTGTTGCCAAACAATGTTTAATAACTTCAATTCTTATAAAAGGTGTCCAAGAATTTATTCTTTCTCTTTCTTGTCCCAAAATTATAAATGCCATACAGTGAATGGATTCATTTTGGTGCTGTAACTATTTCAAGAGTATAAGGAGATAAGTAGAAATATGAACGTAAATCAGTGCTGTGTAGTAACTGATCCAAAATAATGTGCTTTAATTTAGAATACTTATTTCTAGAGAAAAAAAAAAAAAAACAAAAAAAAAAGAAGACTTTTCACAGGAAGCTCCTATTTTTTTCAACATTCCTTATGAAAGCACAGTGAAAAATACACAGGCGGATGCTTCAGTGTTCTATTTAAACAATGTCCTAGAGCAATTTGCATAACATCTTAACTGATTATTTTACTTAGCATCATAAAGAACATCCTATTTTTTTTTTTTTTAATACATACTTGTTCAGATAGTATTAATCTTCAGAATTACAGAAATTAATCCCTTACCTCCTTTGCACCTCTCCAACTTTTGAAGTACTCTGAATTTTGTGCGCAGTAATTTCAAAAGTATACATTTAATGTTTCTTAAAATTATACTTTCTCTAGGTCTTATTTACTACAGAATTTGTTGTTCTAAAATTATTGGCTGTTCTATGAATTGCCACTGTTTTCCAACCCATTCTGTAAAGACAAGAGGGGTTATGGAAGAGGTTAGATAAAAGTAGAAGATGTTAGGAAGCTATTATTTGATTCCTCAGCTGAACAGATTTTAAGAGATTTTGCCAGTTGCATGTATTCTCTTAAAATTTAGTTGCATCAATTTTGAGCTGCAGCCACAGGAGTCTTGGTCTCTGTGTAAAGACATTTGCAGTTTTAGAGGCCTTCCTGTTCTTTATTGGGATCCTTTGTAAACCAAGTTTCATTGCTCACTTCGATAAAAAATCCTGGATTTTCTTTTAGGTAGATTTTTTGGTGTGTTTTTTGTTGTTGTTGTTGGTTTGTGTGTGTGGTTTGGTTCTTTGTTTTGTTGGGATTTTTCTGTTGTGGGGTTTTTTTTTGTTTGTTTTAATGAGAAATTCATATTAATAACACATTTCTTAGTGACTACACGTGCACAGATTAAGGCTGCTATGAAACTGACCCTTCCAATTGACACAAAGGTCTGGTCTATCTATCACCGACAGGAATTTATGATTTTTCAGAACGTGTCATGTGTCAAGTGCTGATAAACTTCAACATTACATTCTTTTCCACATGAGTTATCATAAATATTTCATGTGGGCTGGCAGGTTTTTGGGTTTTTTGGGGGGGTTTGTTTGTTTGTTTTGTTGTTTGTTTTTTAAACTAGGACTCTGTTAAGTACGGGCTCTATCTTTGGATTATCTTGAGCATCTTTTCTCTATTGAGGACTCCCATGCCAAAAAGAAACAGTCTGAAAGCAAATGATTGATCAGCAAAAGCTTGGACCCTGCTTCCTTAATGAAGACCCCTAGCAGACGCAGTAATTGCTGTACTTTTGGACTGAAGGGACAATTGTTACACTACTTACCAAAAAAAGTAGATAACTATTAGCTTAACAGGTAATAAATTTATCAAATGCCTATCTTTGCTTCTGAATGTCCTGGTTTAAATAGCAAGGGTGAATCACAGATTAGAAGACAGAATTGCTCCCTATTACTCCACCACCACCACCACATTCCCAAGGGAAGACAGAAGGAGAGTAAGGAAGAGACACTTAAGGGCTGGAAATTGAAACAAGAACAAATTTACTGTAACACCGGTAAGGGAGTAACATGTGAGGGAAATAAGTTATGTACAGTTATATACAAATATATACAGGACTGATCTCACACCCAATGGAGTTGGATTCTGGAGAGCATGTAGCAAAGCAAAGAATCCACAAGCAGCAACAGCAAGGAAGGACGCACACTAAGGCACCAGGTTCTCCTGGCTTTTATAGAGTATAGCAGGAAGTGTGGGGAATACTGACCCCTCCCTTTCCAACCCTTCTGGGTCTTTCAGGGTAGTAACGACCCTCTCTCTACCTTCTCTCTAGTTCTTCTTCTAGATGTTCAACACCATGCCAAGGTCACTCAAACCATAACACTGAATAAAATGCTTCATCAATGAGAAGATACCATATGTGACAGGCAAAGGCAGAATGCATTCCTTCAAAATCAGTCGTAACACCTCAAAATAGAGCTTCCAGAGAGTTTTATCTCATACAGTTCCCGAGGAATTCCTCCATGGATAAAAGTAAGGGAGCTATCCCTGCCTGGAAACAGCATTGTGACAGCTGTGAGGTACTTCGGTATTTTTGTAGTTTAGATGTAGATAGTTTTTTGTGGTGGTTTTGTTTTGATTTTGTTTGGGTGTTTGTTTGTTTGTTTGTTTGTTAAATTGATTCTGCCAGGAAAAAGAGTGAAAACTTATACCCGTGGCTTAAGAAATATTATTTCAAGTGTTTTCAAAATGTTGAAAGCAAAAACCTTTTCATAGAAGTTTTAGAGAGTAGGAAACTGAATTAATGAAATTTCAGGGAAATGTAATTTCAGGGAAACTAAAAAAAGTAGTGACTAATGAAATAGCTGATTTTTTTCTGTGTGTTTTTTTTCTACTGATTTCCTTTCCTTTCTTTTCCGCTTTTGGGAATTTCTGAAGGAAAGGCTGTTTTAAAAAAAACAAAACAAAACTACAAAATTACTGCTTTATATATTTTAAAGTCATGCTATGCTGTACCCCATCTGAATCCCCAAGTTTTTTATCCTGAGATAACTAAGTAGTTGTGTGGCATCTTGCAAGTCCTGTTTTTGAGAAAAACTGAGACATTAAGACATTAACTGACAATAGATTATTCTTCCTTTTAGTTTAGCTTCCTTTCTAGCATGTTCATTCTGTTCCTCAGCCTCCTCAATCAGTGCAGCTGTTAAAAAAAAAAAAAATATCCAAATTTCAGTTCTTGTTAATAGCTTATATTGATAGTAGCTTATTTTAATTTTTGCTTTACTCCAAATCCCAGTTTCAGTAATCCCTAGTCCACATTAATTTACCTCTAAACCCTGAAGACTGTAGTAAAGTCTTTAATCTCCTTTAGCACACTGAGGAGGGTCACAATTGGATTGGCAGTCATTAATGAAACATCTGTATGAAGTGCCATATCTTGCTCCCTGGTCTTGCTTCAGTCCTTTGATATTTGTAGGTTTTCTTATGTCTTTGGCAAAAGCCATCCTTTCCTTCTTCCCTTTTCAGAGCTATTTGCACTAATACCACTGCAGATTAGGCAACTAGGTTTTCAAGTTATACCATTCAAAAACATATCAAAATTAAAATTCAGGTCACCCTTTGCCTGAAACAGTTTCTCATCTGAAGAGGTGCAGAGCATGGAGGTATTCAAACAGTCAGTCAAGCATATACTTTCTTTTGGAGGGTCTTTGAAGTGTTACACTTTATCAGCACATCATACGGAGATACCACTGCTGATGCCTGCTTTGTGGATTCAGTGGTCATTTCCAGAATTTACATGGCACAATAAAGTAATTGTCAATTTCAAGTTTTAGGCATAAAGTGTAAGAACTTCTTGTGGTGTCTTTTGCTTGAGTAAACGATCTGCAATTTTCTTCAATGTATTAATGTAGGTTTTTCCTGTTCATGTTATACCTTTTCAAACATGAAGCTGACAAATGAAATTAATTCTTTACAACAAAAGCATCAAAATTTTTGCTTTCTGTGTGTGTATTTGTGTGGGGTTTTTTGTTTTTAAACCCTGAGTTCAGCTTGGCATGTAAAATTAATAAGAAAATGAGTAGTAAGAGTATGTTAATGCTCTGTCCTTTGAAATAGCTCATTTGATACTCCATAGTTGCAAGCACATTGCCCATGCCTCTCTCCTCCCTTGACCTCCTATAACTGCACCTTTCCAAAAGGCTTAGTATCATGACAAGATGTTCCTTAAAAAAAGTAGTGCATTTTTTATTAAGTAACTCTGACTGTGCTCTGCTACCTCTTGTAATTCAATAAGCAGAATTTTCAGGGTCGATTGTATGCTTAAAAGCTGTCTGTGCTCAGAATGTAAAGCTTAGAGACTCTGCCAATTGATGAGATTTTTGCTAGAGCTTCAGAAGTAATAAATCCGTAACGGTAAAAGGTCATCAAATATCAGTAACCATTGTTACATAGATATATATATACCTGAGAAGTATCTCAGCTATGCTGCTATATCATCCAGTCATATTCTGGTCTCAGAGACAATGTTATTTCTCTGCTTATATCAGGTTTTGTGACTACTCTAAATATTTGGAGAGATTATTCTTCCCCTCTACAGTAAAAGCTATGAAATCCTGGAGGAGTCATTACCAGCCGCTTTGGCTTTGGCCTTATGAATACCAGCCTTGATCAGCGGACAGTGTAATGCTGTGTGGAAACTCCCATGAGAGTCCAGAATGTTAAAAAAGCAGATTTCTAAGGTTTTACCTGTCAAGCTGAGCAATCGGAACTAGATAAACTGTAATGGCTTCTAAATTTTGGACAATGTTAACTTCTTGACAATTGCATCACTTGGACATATTTCCTATACCTTTTCTATATAAAATTAATTTTTACTCACTTCCCTCATGCCCAATAGCATCATAATGTTTTTTCTTCAACTGAAAACAACCCAATAACTGTAGCAAACTAATTCTTCAAGTAATGGCAAGATAGGGACAAATGACCTCCTCCTTTGAATAGCTGAATATTGGAGGCTCCATTATCTAAGATACCATTACATTGTGTATGTTTCAGTGTAGCAAGGTGGTAAATAGATCAGTGTGTTCTGAAATAGATTTTTTTTTCACTGCAGAAAGAACTGGTACTTTATTTACAAGTGGTGTTCATTTTTCATGTCATTGTTCCCATGGGAATTAACATAAATCAGATGAGCTCAAATGTTCTAATTTCAGTGTGGGACCAGCAGCTGTTTCCCAGAAGTACAGACATGCAGGACTCAGTAAGTCACCAGTCAGACAGGCAAAGTCAGCTATATCCAGTTTCATGCCGTGATATATTCACACTACATGTGCCCGTTAGAAATTATGATAACAAAAGGATTGTGTAGGGCTTCTGAGAAATTACTAGTTTAATTAAACAGTTATGTAATTGTCTTCCTTGCACTCTGTGAATCATAGTGGCATAAAAATGCAATCTGTGAGTGACCAGGTCTTTGGAGTTACGCAGTAGTGAACTGGTATAAATATGAGTCACTGAATAACAGTAAGAGCCTCCCTTTTTTTTCCCTGGTGCTAAGCATGTCTCTAGAAGTAGATAAACAAATGTAACATGTGGTTTTCAATCTATACTATCATAGAATACCAGGTTGGAAGGGACCTCAAGGATCATCT
Organism: Chaetura pelagica; assembly: GCF_000747805.2. NCBI lineage: Eukaryota > Metazoa > Chordata > Aves > Apodiformes > Apodidae > Chaetura > Chaetura pelagica. Next base: position 518,558 of record NW_009953970.1, read on the forward strand.
GCTCCAACCTTCTACGGCAAAAGCACGGTCTAGACAAGGTAGCCCAGCACCTTCTCCATCCAAGTCTTAGAAGTTTCTGGTGTTGGGGAATCCATCACTTCGCTGGGAAGGTTATTGCAATCTAATGCATGGAATTAGTAGTTTATCTGGGAAGAGGTAAACAACTTCTGCTTTATTCTTCTGGCTGGTGCTTGAACTGCTCTTGTGACATAATCCACAGAAAGGAAAAAAGCCTGCTACAGACATTTCTTGAGAAGTATAGGTTCTTTGTCCCTTCTACGGGCAGGTTTTCCTGGGCTGTCCTTTTGCCACATTAGCTCTGATTTACTGACCAGCATGTGGATAGAAAGCAAAGGAAGGAACATTTATTGCTTATTTTACTGATCAAAGCTATTGAGTTGATTTGTTTGAATTTTCACTGTGTATGCGGGAGTGTGGTGTGCAGTGGAAAATCATGGAGAACAGTAAGTTAAGAAGGATCAGTTGAGCGTGGAGTTCAACCTCTCAATTTAAGACTCAATGCCCAGTACCGAAGATGAAGTCTCCACTCCTACTAAGTCCATAAGATTTTGCCACCGATAGTGGTTAAACTAGGATTTGTCTCCACCTTTGTGTTACACATATGAGAGTGGAGAAGGAATAGGTGAGAGAGAGTGGTAAACATCTCCATCTTCAAGTTTTGCCAGTACTTTGATACAGATGGGATCAGATTCTGGGTTCACATGCAGTAAAGTGTATTCATTATAATATTTGTCTCAAATCTACAGCAGTTAGCTTCTGTAGCATAAGCATTATTTCTCTCAAATTTTGACATTTTAAAATATCCTTCATTAACAATGTTTAGGAAAATCCAGTATTAGTTGAATATAATGTATACATTTGTTTGTATGAAGAATCTTTGTAAACATCTCCAGTCTGTTGAGATCACTTTGGTTTATTCATACATTGTTTCACAAAGCACTAATACAACATGGGTGTTGATTTATGTTTCTTTATTTTGCTTTGTTGAAGTCTTCAATTTGCAAGAGTGAGATTTCTGCTCTCGAATAGAGAATGTTTTGTGGTGATTTGTCAGTAGAAGTGACTACCAGCTTGAAAGTGGCTATCAAATGGCACCACTCTATCGAAGAGCAGCATTATGGTTCTGATTTACTAATGTGTGTGTCGTGTTTTGTTTTATTTGTTTGTTGTTGTTGGTTTTTTTATATAAAAACAGAGATGCATATTGAAAACTATGTATTGGTTTATTTTATAGTATGTATAAAGGATGAATTTAGCTATCTAATAACCTGGTCCTCGTTGGCATCCAAGTTATTAACATTTTTTTCTTTAAGTATATGCGTTACTCATAGGGGAAAAAATAATTTCCAGACTTACTACTTCAATACTAATTGGAATTTACTGGAGATTTACTACATTAGGCCTGAAGGTTCCATTTGGCTATTTCATTAATATGACTGATCTTTCTCTTACAGAAAGAAAGCATTATCTTACCTTACTTTATTGACTATTTTTCAAAATTCTAGCTGCAGTGGATCTGTCTCCTTGAAGTGTATGTTTGTGTAATCATCTTTTTTTTTTTTCTTTTTTTTTTTTTTTTTTTTTTTTCTTCTCTTTTTATTTTTTATTTATTTCCTATTCCAAAAGCAAAACGAAGCAGGATGAGATTGATTAATGTAGGAATAAGGAGGTTAGGCAGACTGCACTTCTGTTGACTTTTGACTTTGGCCTAATAGAGATATATTGGGATATTTAAAAATGGCAGGTTGGGTCTAAAGATTAATTTGTTGCTTAAATCTCTTCCTCCTTCTGGTCACACAGAACTAGTATAAAACATTTAGTAAAGAGATTTGAATTATGTACTCAAGGAAAGTGGAAATTCAAGCAGTTGTTTTCATATGGGAAAAAAAAAAATACTTTAAGGCATATACTGGGGTACCCAGGTATAATTATGATATTGCACACAGATCAGAATGTGTTACGCTCAGGATGGAAGAAAATATTTTTAGCTCATAAGCAGATTATGTTACCTTACTAATCAGTTTAAGTAAACATAACCATAGATACATTCATGCAAGAATATAAAGATTATGTACTCATGTGTTTCTCTTTAGTATATTTAAGTAGTAACTAGTGATATTTCAGGTGTATTTAGTAGTACAACCTTTATGAGACCATAAAGATGACTTTGTAATACTAAAAAAGGGAGTCTCTCCTCATTAGGTAGTGCTTACCTGACTGGAAAAAAATCTCATAATTTGAAACATGATCAGATACAGGATGTGGTCAGATTTTGAAACCTGCCCAGACTGTTTAGGGCTAGTAATTGCAAGATTCACTGATCTGTCCCAAATTCTTTACCAGTGTCCACATGAAGGGCAATGAAGGAGGACAGGTTGCCGAGGGAGGTTGTGGTGCCTCCTCCCTGGGCAGGTTGGATGGGGGCTTTGAGCAACCTGGTCTAGTGAGAGGTGTCCCTGCCCAAGCAGGGGAGTTGGAACTAGATGATTTTTAAGGTCCTTTCTAACCCAAACCATTCTATGATTCTGTGATGACAGAAAATAAGCTGTTCTTTCCTGTGCATTTATTTTCCTTGTTGGGGAAAGAAGTTTGTTCTTGGTGTACTTTTATTAATTAAATTAAGAAATTCTGAACTAGGTACCTCAAATTAGGAAAACATAACTATTGGGTTTTTGTTCTGAATTGCATCTGCGTATCTTGCCCTCAGTGGCTTATAGGAACAGGCTTCTTGTTTTCATGTAACAAGCTGTTCTCACTGACCAATGATATAAAAAGTACCACGTATCAGTGCCTCTTTTTGTGACATACGCAATAATTGGTTATGAATAATAATAATAATTTTAAAAATACAAGAACCACTAATATGCACTAAAAGATACAATGTTAATAATACTTGCAACACCAAATCAGGCAGAAGGTTTAAGGTCAAGCTCAGGGGGCAGCTGTGAAGTTCTAAGGGAGCTGGTTCAATAAAGAAAACCACAGTGCTTGGGGCATGGGAGATTTATTGCCAGACCAGTGGATTCTGCATCTGTTCTTTTTAGTTTCATATGGATTCAAAATCGGAGTTTTGGATTGCTTATCAGCACACAACTAAAGCTATTGAGCAACAATTCCCATCTGAATTTGTTTCATTCTGTCGTCTGCAGGTAGATAATTTATCTTTTTGTAAGGCACAGACACAGAAAGCACTGTAGGACTGTGATTTTTTCAGTCTGGACAGCGTGTGTTTGCACCAGAAATGTTTATTTCTATGCTGAGTTGCTGATTTTGTATTAGAAAATAACTCCTGATGACACTTTAGTTAGAAATGGATTGAAGGGAGCAAGCTAAAGCCTGTAAGAAGCACCCTGCATGTGTCATCCATCTGCCCCAGTGACTACTGGGTCAAAAAGGAAGAACCTGTTTCTCTCTTCTCTTACTAGCAATGGCCTGTAAATAGCATGCAGCTGAACACCATTTGTGTAAATTTTGGGGCTTCTGGTATGTTTAGGAGAGTCCTTCTTGCTGTTTATAAATGTAGGTACCTTTTAATTAAAAACTACCATAGAATAATAAATACATACAATTTCTAAATAGAATGCTAGGTAAAAGGTAATGTTTTTTGTGAATTACAGTTGAAGAAATTCCTATATGTTTTAAAAAGTAATTTTAAACAGAGAACTGCGTTCAGAGTGCATTGCAGATAATCAGAATCCACTAATTAGACACACATTTATTAGCAAGATTAGACTTGGTGTTTAAAAACCCCCACTTTTTTCTTTTGTAGCCACTTAAGAAACAAACTGCTTTTTTTTTTTTTTTTTTCATTGTGATTTGTTTTTAACAGACTACATTTCAATGGGACTGCTCAACTTGATTTGATAGAAGCAAAAGTTACTACAGTTGACAACATCAGATACTTGAAAATATGCTTTGAATTAACTTGCCTTATGTGTTGCTGGGGCGTTTTGCTTCCTTTTCTTTTCAAAGACACAGTTCTTGAAGATTTCTAAAATTTCTGGGGAATGTGCTCTACAGATTTTTTTATTTTTTTTAAGCATTCCCAGAAGATTGTTTTAAAGATATTTCCCTCCAGGCTTAGCAGGTGTGAGGATGAAATATCCATGCCTTTCTGCAATATCAGGTTTAGAATTTCTTAAGGGAATGAGACTACAACCAAGATGGTTGCTAAACCCTTTAAAGCCTGGAAGTTAACAGGGGAAACAACACCATCGGTGTGAGATGACACCCATTTGGACTTCAGCTTTTCTAACTGTAAACTTCGGAAAAGTTTGGATCATGGCATGTTGGACAAACCTGGTGTTTGAGAAAAGCTGTTCAGTGTTCAACATTTGCCTTTGGCCACTTTCTTTCCGTGATATATGTTTCTATAAAGCTTGTTGAGGCCTGTCCAGTCTGTCCTACTGTCATTGCGATTGTATTTGATCACTTGGTTGCAAGGAGAGCAGAATGCAGTGGTGTTCTACCAGCCCCCAGAAGCTGACCTTCTGCCTTTATGGGGTGTTGGAAGTGATATTGCAGAATATCTTTTAGTGCATCTCAGCAGCTCTTGTACAATTAGATGGACTGTCTGACATATAGGTGAAAATATTATTGTTGATTTCTATACCCTATATAAATGAGGAAAAAAATAAATGACAATACATGTTTGACCTAATGTTACCTTGTAAATTAAACCGCTGTCTTATTTTAGCTCTTCTGACTTACTATCAGACAAATTTCTGCAACATTCAAATTACACAACAGCCCAAATTCAGTAATGTAGGAATGACATGATCTGTTTGTGTTATATACTGAATTATTATAATTATGGGATCACCTGGCTCGAACACAGCCATGTTATGGGAAGTTTACTAAATTAAAGGAAAACTCTGAAAATATTATTTCATCTTTTTGACCAAGTATTTTAAAAAATATCAATTTTCTTCCATACAAAACCAACATCCAGCTTATAATGACAGAAAGATGTGTTTTTTCTGATATATTTGAAAATACACTGTTCTAAACTCTGCTTGGTTTTCAAACCAAACAGAGAGCTATTTATTGATTGTGTTAACCATCCCAGTAAACAAACTCCCACTTGGTATCTCGGAGATGACAGTGCGGCCAGCTGCTGCTACATGTGGGGATAGTTTCTGTGATTTGGACACCTGTCAGCAAGAAACTGAAAACCACATGGAACACAAAACAGCTGCCATTTGTAATCATTTAATATTAATATACAATAAAGAGCTGGGGCCTATTTCTCTTTTTCTATTGCACTACAAAATAAATGATGTTGATTAATTGCTTATAAATATCCTCTAGCATTTGTTATGCACTGTCAAGTGTTTAATAAATAAAATTAAGACTGCTCTATGAACTCCTTGGTATATAAGATTTTAAGCCTCTCTTGCTATCTGGCATACTACAGAGGGTAGTTTTTCCTCTAGTCCTGCATACTCAAAACCAACTGCCTGTTTTCCAGGACATGCTGTAATGCATGCCCATGTATGTCAGACTGGAACTGAGCCAGTGTCTTATCCATCAGCATTAAGAGCGTGACAGGGAGCTGTACTATGTGTGCCTGTATCTATAGAGCAGAACATTATTGCACAGTATTTCAGATCTTCTTGTTTTTTTCACAATTCTGTTGCAAATAATCTTAGAGTAATTAAAACCTATATTTCTAGTCTGATAGTAAAGCCTTACTAACGCTCCTTGCCTGCATAAATTTCATACACAACTTTCATGTATTTCCCAAGTCTTAGTGCTGTATGCTAATCTGCTCTCATCTGCTTTGATTACTGTTTAATAAATTCTTACATATAGAACTTTCATATGGCACTGGAAGATGGAAGTTGAAAATACTGAATTATGCTCAGAAATGCAAAGTAACATGAAAATAATAATCTAATTTTCAGTTAAAAATAAGAAACAGTCATCATGCTATCTCACAACAGATTAGGGTTAGTAGAATATTTTGTGTGCCACATTTACATTTTCTCTACAGAGGTCAATGCTTTTCAAAATAGTAGGAAATAAATTGTATGACTCTTGTTCTCAGTGACATTGTGCTCCCTTCCCTCTCCGCTTGTCTGGCAAATTTTTGGCCATATCCTTGAGGGTTAAGTCAAGGGTGGAATGTGGCAAGCTAATTCACATCTTGTTTTAAAGCTAGCTTCAACAGTTTGACTTTGGGAACATTCCAAAATACATCGGTTTGTACAGGTTGCCACAGATGATTTAGTGGTTAGGGAGGGTCATGCTTTATTTTGCTTTCTGTTTAATTTAATTTCGGATTTTATAATTTATAGTGAAGAAATCTAAAAGGTCTAGTTAAAGCTCTTTTCTTCTGTGTAAATATTGACTAAAATAATTTTAACAATCAATCTAGTATTTAGATTTGACAGAATAAGCTGTGTATTTCTAATCCTTTCAATAAGGGAAGGTCTAACACTGGGGTGCGGGAGTAGGAGAGAGGAAAGCAACAGTGTCATATAAACTTGGAAGCAGACCAGTTCTGACCTCACAGGAATGTGAAGTCTAATGAACTTGATGGTATCTTTCACTGAGGTCTGTGACATTTTATGAAAACTCAGTAAATATATGTTCCAGTAAGCCACAATTTTTTTTTGGTCCTGTTTCTTTGGGCTGTGTGAGATGGTACAATAAAATATATCCAACTGCAGGTTTCGCTGCTTTACATCGTCAAGTGCACCGTCTGATTTTAGGACACCAAGTCATTATAAATTGTTGGTCCTCTTTCCTCTGTTTGCTAAGTGGAAACAAAGTATAGGTTCTATTCAACAGTCTTTTTATTTCTTTTTAGTAAACCGCTTTAGTTCAAAAAGCTATGCTGGTAAACTAGCTTTTAAAAGCCTTTGAGATGTTGACTACTGCTGGGATTGGTTTGTAAAACAGTGCTATATGTTTTGCTAAAATAATGTGGACAATCTAAGCAATCTTATCAATAAACTGTTCAGGCTCATTCATAATGAGATTTTCTATTTATCAGATTTTAGGATTTTTACTTGTATTCCCAGGCACGGCCCCTTAGGGAAGGGAAAGTGTTGACTCCTCAGTGATGCCGTTTTTCACATTGAAGGGTTTCACAATTTGAGAAGGATAATAAATGTGCCTAAAGTGTCAGAGTTGACATCTAGAAATCTGGAAGTGTTTTTGAATATGCTATTCACAGAGTACAGCTAGGTTTTCACTTGACTGTAATACGTTGGTTTTAGACTGAGTCAGCTCTAATTCATTTATATACAGATTATACCTTCCTAAGCTTAATTACTGTTCTTTTCCTAATATGTCCCTGAAGAGCAGCTATTTTACTGCAATTACTGAAAATGAAAAGGAGAATAAAATTCAGTGACAGAAAACTAGGCTCCTCAACCGTATATATTCATTTGGGAATCTGTTTTTCTTTTTCTTCTGCCAGATGAAAGACAGCTCCCATGTCACTATGAATTTAATAATCAAACTATCGCTTTTGAGAGCCAGAGAACCAAATTATTTTCTTTTAATATCTTATCGACATAATTAGAGATGGATACTCTTGAATTCAAGTAATTTATTTTTTGTTGCAGTACGTTTTAAAATACTTTTCAAATACAAAACATGAAACAGTGGTTTTGTTGTAGATGCAATCATTCTTTGTATCTCCTGAGGTTTTTTTGGGAAACAATCTGGAGTAGAATTATTAGATGAAATTCTTAATGGTGTATTCATTAAAGCAATTGTTTTAAATGTCTTCAATTAAGAGTAAGTAGCTGCATGGAATGTACATCTGGAATATAATTAGAAAATTAAATTATGGCTGTACTACTACATGACTACAGATTTAATCCAAATATTTATGTGATACTATCCAAGCTCCCAAGGCAAAATCAAAGTGCTGATTATTAGAGCTCCTGACCCTAGGTAAAAGAAAGCTGATGAACTTCCAGCAAATAATGGTCTGAACCTTAATGTTGAGTCAGTGACACTTTAGATTTCAATAGAACATAGGTGGTCCTTTAAGCTGCAAAAGAAAAGTAGAAAACATTTTAATTTTTTTTTAAATACATGTACATACATAACTTCAAAGAGCTGTAGCAGGTAAACAGTGCTATGGTTGGGCCTTTGTCTTCCTGTTTTTCTTCCCATGACTGACAGTAATCAGGGTTTCTGTATGAGCTACACCCCTACCATGAGGGAGGAAAAAGAGGGGTACAAAAAGTCAAGTGTAACTGTGCAAAATGTCCCCTTCAATTCCAGTTCTGGAGGTTTTCCTGACACCAAACTTGAAAATAGCTAGGTTTGGATTTCTTTTTTTTTTTTTTTTTTTTTTTTTTTTTTTTTTTTTTTTTTTTTTTTGTATGAAATAGCAGGTTTGTATTCTGTTTGTCTATATGAGCCCTAGAACCTGAAAGGAGCCATAGCTGTTTCAGTCTTTGCCTAGCAGACTTTGGATTACTAGATTTTTGTCTTCCCTCTTGTTTCCCTCACTTGGTACAGTGTCCTCAAAGGTACCTGAATGTGTTTGTTAGGAGAACTGCTAGAATATATTCTTGCTAAGGTTCTATTTGTGATAGGAATCTTCTCAGATAGGAGAAATAATTTGATATAATTTACTATCAAAAAGTTTTCTAAGAAGGATATTACTTTTATGCAAAAACCTCCTCTTTTGGAGTATACAAGATTACTACAAAATGAATAGCTTAACTGCATTAGTCTACATGATTTTGTAATTGCTTAAACTATAGAAATAGCTGATAAAATACAGGCAAAGTCAGGCAATTCAGAGTTTTTAAAGCACTGTACTGTTGTTTGTTTGTTTTTTTTTTGTGAGATTTTACAATTAGCCTAGAAACAGTGGTCATTTAGTGTAAAATTAGAAATCTCATACTGTGAAGGTTAGTTAGACTCATAGGCACTCTAGGACACAGGTATTTTAGTGATTGCTGGAGTACTGAATAGTTGAGTCTTGATGGAAGCTAAAAGGCCAGAGCGTGATCAGCTCTAGTGGAGGAGACAGCACTTCCCTTTTCTAGAGAAAGATTAATATTTTGTCATCTAAAGGAGTGAGAACCAAGCTTTTTAAGGGATGTGGAAATACTTCAGTGCATGTGCTGGATGAAAGAGAGAGGGAAGACCTGCTCACTCAGAGCAGTAAGACACATTCATCCCCTCTGAGTTTTCAGTTTGGTGCATGTTCGGAGGGGAGAGGGAAGACAGTCACAGATGTGCGAGGATCATATTTCATGTTTAGCCCAAATCAGATCAGATTTGAGACACTTAAAGTAATTATATAGTCTCATTTCTCAATATTACCACATAGCAAGCAATGAAATGGAGCATTGTGTTTAGGTTTAGGATGATTTCATTCTCTTGTTCATGAACTTTTAGCTAGGTTCCCATGTCCAGTTTTTTTAAAAGTCACGTATCTTGCTTGTGCTGAGAGTCCAAAGTACAAAGCTGTAAATATTGTAATGGAGAAGGCCCAGCTGATTTCAGAGTCAGTGGGGAGGAGTTACTCCTAAACTCAATGGATGAGAACTGATAATTCACCAATATCTCCTCCTTATTGCTGTCTCCTCATGTGCTGCTACCTTACACACCCGTTCACTTCTTTATTTGTACTTTGATGATGCTCTCAAGGTGAAATTTGTGTTAGAATAGTAATAGTATGTGCTTTGTAATTTCCCATCCCATCTCACTTTTAATTTCTGCCTCACACAGGCAACCCCATAGCAAAGCATTTTTAGGGTGTTCAAGAGTTTAGTCTCCAATAATTTGGTGTTATTTAAATGCCAAAAAAATTTGTGTCTTTAAAAAATGCTGCCCTATCTGATGCTCACCACAACAAAGCTGTGGCAGTAATGGCAGAACTTGGGTTGTTGTATCTTGTTGTCTGTAGGGAATAGTACTTAAACCTTGTATTCCTGGGGTTCATCCTTTCACTCTGGCTATATATATGTTTGGTAGAGCTGTGGCAGTGTAGAACGACACTTAGTGCTGCTCCTCAGAATTTAGTATAATCAAGACTTGCATTTCTAAACACTGTGCAAAGAGCAGCTGCCCAGATTATAAAGAGGCCTTTTTTATTATGTGACCATGAAGGTCACTGAGGGTAATCTTGAGAGAAATTACCCTTTTAGTCAAATAAATTGACTTTATTATAGGCTCCAGTTCCTATCAAGCCACAATTTTTCAAATACTTGGTGTTTGTATGTGACTGACTTCACCCTTATATTTTAAAGTGTCCCAATGGAATATTTAACCAGCAAAAAGAAGGCAGTTTTAAACTATTGACATTTGTATAAATACACTTATAATCTAACTTATGTGGTTGTTTCATGTAACCTGGGTGTTGTATGAAACCACTGTTTCCCTATCTTAGAAGCTAAGTATAATTTATTGAATTAGACTGCCTTCAGCTATGACAGATAAATTCATGTGACACAAGTACCTTAAAAAAGAAAATAAAAAAAGATTAAAACAATTGTATAGTTAATAGGAGTAAAAATCAATAGATAATAAAGGAAAAGGTATGTAGTATAAAAAGCACAGTGTCAGCACAAATAAGAAAGATGCTGAAAACCTATGGACAGCTTTAATATGTGGAATCAGTGATTCTGTGACATAAGTAGCTCAGACCATGGTCATACAATTCTTTTAAGGCTTTAAAAAGACATCTTTGCCAAGAACTATATTAATCTATGGTACTTAATTATTACATTTTAATATTAGACAAGCATTTAATGAGTAATCAGTAATGTATCCTTATGTTATCAATGAATTTAAGCTTAATTTTTCTCTTAAGAAAACTAGTATTTTAGCAATGAATAAGGTTAATGATATCTATGGTCACAGGTGACACTCCTGACTTGCATGTGCTGATGAAACCTAGATAGATGGCAGAAACTTTACTAGCTGCATTTTTCATGGAAGCTAGGTAGGCATGAGAGCCACCAGAGGTGTTACAACATGAGATCTGACATGAACTCAAAGCAATTGAATCTAAAAGGATACAGTGCCTTAGCTCAGGGTGATGTGGCCACCAGGGGCCATGAATGAAGACTAAGAATGGAAACAACAGAATTGCTGGTTGATTTTTTACTTTGAGGAAGTTCCCTTGAAGTAAACAGTTGGTATTTTTAAGCATTGGGATTATGAATGTTCTGTGGACATTTTAGGGTGTAGACTGGATCTGGTGCTTGTTTAGGCATTTTTGCAGGAGAGAAGGAAGAGGGCAAGCTAGAGGTGAAGCTGAATGTGGGAGTTAGCTTAACTGAAAAGCTCACACTTTACACAGAGAAATGCCTGTTGTAAGTAACAGACTAAGAAACTAAGTGGAGCATCAATGAAATGCAAAGGCAGGATGAAGCCCTCTGAAGGACAATTAACACTTGCCAGTCTGTTACCCTTCAGTATTTGATTAGTCCTCAGCTGTTTTCAACTGTGTAGCTTGGGTTTGTTTTTTTCTCTCCAGTTTCTAGATCTTTCAATCACAATTGACCTGTCAGATAACCCCTAGATGGTTCTTTAGTTGCAGCTTTCCCTGTCAAAATAACTTTCACTCCAAATTCATACTGATTTAGAAAACAGAAAAAAAAAAAAATAAAATTAGGAAGGAAAATAAAAAAAACAAACAACTAGATCATGAAAGTAACAGATGACAGTATTGTGCAGATAGTCTTCATGAAACAGTGTCCCCAGATGAATAGATCTAGGGTTTGTGGAGATGCAGAAATACAATATGGTACTCCAAATAAATGAAGGATAGTATAAGAACCTTCCAAAGTGAAACCATTTTGCATAAAAGGTCCTAGTAAGCTTAGCCTGTTATGTTTCTCGGTCATCATGTAAGCTATGAGAAGTTCCTTAAAAGGTTTTTTTCATGCTTAAAATGAAAAAGAAAAAAGAATTTCCACTGCTTTGTAGTGCAGTGTCTCAACTCTATCATGGAAGTCTCCATTTGACTAATACCAAATGTGGTTCCATTGCAATTAATAAAATTCTGTAAAGAAGTGTCCGCTATCCAAAAGTTCAGGGAAAACATGTGCAATACAGTCTTCTCTGTTTAACTACAAAAATAAAAGCTCCTTTTAAAAAGTCTACTTCGATCAGCTTCTAAACTTGGATTAATAATGTCTGTCTTTAAAACCAAAACAAAGAGATTATAATTACTTTAACCATTTCTCAAGAACAAAGCCCATTAAAAAGATCTATCTAAAACTAATGAACAAGGGATTAGTTTTTGAATTTTGGGAGGGAAAAAAATCTGCATTTTCATATAATCTGTTTGCATTTATCATTATACTTTCCTTTTCCCATTACTTGTTTGTTATCTCATGTTGCACATCTAGTTGTAAAACATGCACTTCAAATTACATCTGAGTAATAGTATTTGTCACATTTAACTATATTTCATCTGAAGTTTATGTTGAAGTATCAAGTGTGCTGATACAAATAGAGTAGAGGTAAGAATTTATAAATAAGCGATATTTGAGAACTTACTTCATTTGAGACTATCTTAAATTAATTTCAGGAACACTGCATGCTTCATTCTTTCCATCTCCCCTTGGGACCCATGACTTCTACTGGCATCCTGAATTATGACAGGGAGGCAGTATCTGAAAGATTTCTAAAAATTGTCATTCTGGTGCAGTGCTGAATTTGAGAGTCTAACCTTGTTCTATGTTGGTTTGGAGAAATAGCCATTTAAACCATTATACATTGATCAGCTTTTCCCCGTACTGTTTCTGAAATGTAAGGGGAGGTATCCCCAATTTAAAGAAGCTTTCAGCACTGTTTTCACATGGTTTTGGGGATATGGTTAGTCCCACTAGCTGTGATATTCAGACCTGGTTTCCTGAGAGGACACCACAAGTACGTGCTGTGGGGGTATGAGCAAATCCATGAAGACAAACTCTCCTTCCTACCTTTGACCAGGTCCTGAAGAATCAAACAGGAAGCCACAGCTGTGTGTCAGGGTTTCTAGTGTTGTTTACAACAAGGCAAACAAGCAACTATATAAATGTACTAAGACAGATAAGCAGATTATGAAAGTAACCTGCAGTGTGTGCATCAAGGGCTTGTGACCCTCCTACGTAGTCTATTGCCAAACACACAGGTGGAATTCTATGTGACACACTCACAGTGGCTTTTTCATTATCTTCTCAGCTCAGTTTTTATATTGTGAATCCTCAAAATGAACAGCAGTGTATTCAAACAGAAAATACAATTTAAAGGTGATATCTATCCTGTGCTTAGGACTGGGGGATTTGCACAGCTCTTTACTTTTAAAGCACTTGCACAATCTGCTTCTCAGTAGGCACAAGCTCCATTTATGCTTTTACAGGCTAAAGGCCACAAGGGAAAGTAATGCACATCAGGTGTTTGTATCAAGATGTGGGTTTTTTTTTTAAACATCTGTATTCTACAATTAAAACCGAAGCATTTAAGTAGTTATGAAGCACAGCAGTTCCAGGGCAAGCACATCCTTAAAAATGAAGGAGCCGTGGCAAGAGAGAGCAATCATGAATAGAGGTCCATAAAGAAAGATTTTTAAATGACAAAACCAATTATTGCACTTAAATTGCTTTGTGTACTGATTTTGCAGGCATGAAATAAAATCTTCCTCCACAACTGGTGGATTTGTTTTAATTAAAATGTATACAAACCTAGTGGCATCTTAGTGTATTGAGAATGAAACAGGCTAATACACATATCTGAAAGTATGCTGGATTTTTTATTGGTTTTGTTTTGCTTATTTGTTTTTTTATGGGCTAAAATATGGTGTACTGACTCTTTCTCACAATGGTAAAAGCTTTGCAACTGTTATTAATTTTTTTATGAAAAGCATTTAAATAGAAATTTCAGCAACCCTTTGACTAGAATAATACTATTATCTTTTACTGCATTTTTTTAATTATAAAGGAAGATTGATATTGCAGTAATTGGAAAAAAAAACACACAAGCAGTAGAACTTGTTCTAATATCGGATTATAAGAGTCTGCTCTGTCCTGGAATTCTGAATATCCTTAAGAAATGCTGAGAATGAAATTTCCAAAGTGCATTTGAAATAATACAATATTTCTGATGATTAAGAATGTACCATTGGCTTCTCACATAATCCCTTGAGGTTCCTTGGCTGCATAATTAATATAGATATAAATTAGATTTCAGTAAAATCAGATGATAATTTGATTTTTGTCACAAAAAGACAAAGTCTGTATCAAAAGACAACTATCAGAAAGCTTAGTTACAAATGACTGCCTCTTTTTTAGCTATCTGCAAATGGCACACCATCTTGTGTCAAAGGGGCAAAAATGGCAGTGGCCTAAAGCTGGTTTTGTGTGGCTGATGCCTAAAAGCAAGAGACTGCTGACTGTGTGTTAAAGAGCGATTGCTGCAGTTATTGATGAAGAGGTTTGAATATTGCACTGATTGATTGTTTGCTCCAGTGAACATGAGGCATGTCATTAGAAAGCTTAATAATCAAAGTCAAAAGTCATTGACTTACGTGGAACCCAACTTGAAAAGTGGACTTAGGAGTTTAAGTTGATTGTGCCATAGGCTTTGTGTACAGCCTACATCAGGGCTTAAAAATTCCTATTAGGACTGGAATTAGAGGACCCAAGCCAGCAGTATGTCAGGTCATTATGTAGTGCCTTCTCACCTGCATGACCTGTTGTGATGACATCACCATCGCATTAAATATATTTGCTCACCAGTGCTCACTGGAAGTGACACTCGTAGAGAAGGCAGGTTTTAGAGGCAAAACAAGGACACTTTGCAAGTGTCCTGGTTTGAGCCAGGATGAAGCCAATTTTTCTTTTTACTGATTTTTTTTTTTTTTTTTCCTTCAGTAAGCTTTCTTGTAACTAGCAACTAGCAACAGCAAATAAATACACTTCTTAAGTATTGGCTATTTTAGCCTTTTAGCTGCTTTCCCAATATTACTGACAGTTGTCTTTATTTCCCTAAGGAAAGACGCCAACCCAGTTGAAATCAATGGAAATTTTGGCACTGCCTCAAATATAGTCAGGAGCTCTGTTTCGATGCCTGACACCTGAGTGAACATAAGGGAATGTAATGTTGAACAGAAATGTTTATGTAAAAATTTTGAATGGTGTTCAGCTGTGAGGTCTGAGTCTTCTATATAGTTTCTCCATGAGAAGCTGTTTGGGATATGTCTCTATAGAATGTCCACATGGAATAATCTCCTTGCAACATAACAGGTATTAAATGAGGTGGTACTTTGTGGCTCACTGAGAAAAAAAATGCAATTTTCTGTGGTGTTCAAATCAATCTTGGCTGCCTAGAAAGTTTTAAGTTGTTTTTACCTGGTGGAGCCTGAGACAGATGCTTTTATAAACTTTAATACTAGCTGATAATTGCTGTGTGTGAAATGAATAAAAATACAAGATTTTATTCTCTTTCTCACTGCAATAACCAATATTGACTCCCCTGTCCTTGGCACAGTGTAAAGACTAATTAGCATCAGGAATGAATACTGATCAAAACTAAGAGGGTGGGTCAATGAATATTAAATCAAGGTATTTTCATGTTCCCAAGGTTAAACTAAGATTTTGCTCTGTGAATTTTGTCATCTAGATTTAGCTTCTTGTTTCAGATATGCTCAAAATATAGTTGAACATGCAGGACTCCGACTAATTCCAGAAGTGCTTTCATGAGCAACCTAGTGCTTTGAATAATTTTAAGACAGATGGAAATTATTATAAAAATCATGCAAACTGTTTAAAAGAAAAAGAAAAAAAAAAGGGGGGGGGAGGGTGCGGGGTGGAGATTGAAGTCTTACTGTACAAAAAGATTTGCCTACTGCTGCTATATCATTTCTAGCCCCATGACTGACATGATGGCAGATGCCCTGGTGGTGGATTATCTGATAATAATGCATATGATATGTACATACAGATTGCTTTTGTGTACCATGACTCTACAGACCCTATTGAGTCTGCATCACCTTCAGGAGTCAAGGAAGTCTTTTGCTGAGCTGGGAAGCTGTAGATTGCCATTTCCTCCACAGATCATGACTTATCCTATTTATTTCTTCTTAAGGCTGCCTGTGCCCATTTCTTAAAATTTTTTTTTTTTGGCTTTAGCCTATTTCCCTACCAATGATAATATTTGGCTTTAATTTTTTTTTTGTAAGATAGTTTGAACTTTAATCTGAAACAAATTATTTTAATTTTTTGCTGGCATAAAATATCTTCACAGGAACATGCACCAGGATCAGTTTGACAATATGCTTTCAATATGGACTTTTTATGAGCGTCAAAAAAATAAAAATCTCCTGCTTAAAATGGTGATCTTGAATGAAAATTCAACTCAGTACTTAGACCTTTAGATTGTCTGTCTTTGTTATTATGTGAACAAAGAACTATTTTAAGTTCTTCTCAGAATAAGTTCTTTCATCCTTATGATTTCTACAAAGCTAGGCAATCAGCAGTCTGTGGACCAAGGTAGCCATTTAAATATTCCATGTCAAAACTGTGGTAGGGTAAAAATAAAATTGTAAGGTTGACTAAAATAAATTACTCCAAAAAAAATAGAAGGAGGCAGAAACATGGTCCCAAATTACTGTGCTGTCAGTTAAAACACAGTATTCGTCTCCCACTTCTGCTGTTAATAGAAGGATGAGTGAGTTTTGGTTTTGTTCTTACCTTTCTGTGTCTGTTTCTCTTATATTTTGTTGTCTTAACTGCCTAGATTTAGAGATGGGACCTGCTTTTGCAGAGTTCTTAGTACTAAGAAATGTGACATATTACAAGCAAAGAAAAAAATGTCTGTACTTAGATAGCTATTTATTCATTAGAGCAGATAGCTTTGGGCTGAGAGCTGAGAGTTAAAGATGATCTCCAAAGGCCAATGAATTAGCCTGCTCCTCTACATACCACTTTGCAGTGGGTGCTGGATACACATAAAGGATGAGAAGCAGAATTCATTGTAAACATTTCATGGTGGGAATGGCAAACAAAGTATTAGGAGTGGAAATTATAACAGAGAATGGTAGAGTGTTTTACAATATCAGCAATGCCAAGTCCCATTCTAGTTTCTTTGGATGTAAGGCTCATGTAAGGCCTGGGTTGGTAAGAGCAGAGTGAGAGGAAACCTATCATAGCATCATTGAGGTTGGAAAAGACCTTTATTATCATTGACTCCAACCTTTAACCTAGCACTGGCAGGTCCACCACTAAACCATGTCTCTACGCATCACATCTACACATCTTTTAAATTACCTTCAGGGATGGTGACTTGACCACTTCCCTGGGTAGCCTCTTCCAATGCTTGACAAACCTCTTGGTGAAGTAATACTTCCTAATATCCAATCATAAACCTTCCCTGGCACAACTTGAGGTAATTTCTTTTCCTATTTCTTATTACTATGGAGAAGAGACTGATACCCACTTTTCAGGTAATTCTAGAGAGCAATAAGGTCTCCCTCAAACTCTTTTCTCCAGTCTCTTCTTCCCCACTACTACTTCACTTCTCCTATGACCCTTCTTCAGACCCTTCAGTACCTGCAAGAGGACCATTTCAGTAAGAAGAGGTAAAGTTAGGAGGAGATGATGTCCAATTACTAAGAAATTTATTCCAGTTCCTGCTGGTTACATTTCATCTTATTCACAGCTCTCCACTGATCTAAGCCCAGACTGTCTCCTCTGAGCAAACAGAAAGGTCACTCTCTCCACAAAGGTGTCTTTTTGTGGTCCCTTTATTAGCATTCCCTGAATTTAAGAAAGGGAGTAGGCCTTTGCCGACTGACACTTCTTAATTATTTTTCAATAGCTCAGGAAGCTATTGAAGAAAACCATGGACAGCAAGCAATACACTTTTTTCTGCTCCATTGCAGACTAAAGGTAGTCTGTATTTTTGTGACCCTACAGACAAATGCATTGATAAAAAAATATTATTTTTAAATAGCTAGTGGTAGTACATTGCCCTGTGGGCCAACTCGAAAATTGCAATGGCTTATATGGCTGAGCCACCCTCCTGTTCTTGGGCTTATTTTTCAAGCAATCCAACTACATGCTGTCACATGTATTAAGTTAATTTAAAACACAATTTTGCCCTTGTAACATGATGACTTAAAAGATGTACTCAAAGTTACTAATTCAATGAGAATTCTCCGTTTCAATGTCATATCTGAAAACTGAAGTACCAAGACTGAGTGCAAACACATGGGTTTGAGACGATAGATTTGCCTTTAATGTTCAGCTTTGTTCTGTCAAGAAAGTCCCTGATTTGTATTCATTTCCTGGTTCCTTTTTTCATTCTGCATTTGGGTAAGAGCTTGAAAAGTCCCTTATTCTCACTGACTTTCTTATCTTAATTTCTCTTTGATCCTTTTTTTTTTTTTTTCCAATTCTTTTTTTCCATTTTAACCTTTCAGTATCTGTACATGTTGTCTAAAGCTGTTTTTCTCTTCAAAAATCTCTTCCCTTTCCTCAAGATGATTTCTGTCCTTGAATAAAACTTTCAAAGTAGCTCAAGTCTCATATTCAGAAGATTTAATTACTTAGAAGCTTTTTCTTTTTGCGAATCATTGAACTAAAAATTAAGATAGTCACTTCAAGTGATTTATGTTCCAAACTCACTTTTGTAATCTTTAACATTTTGTCATATTTTAATTTTCCCAATTCTATCTAGTTCTTTCCCTCCCTAACTTCCTTTTTTTTTTTTTTTTTTTTTTTTCTTCACTGCATTGTGTTCTTTTTTTTTAATGTTCATTTTCTTCCTTTGTCACTAATGTTGATTCCCAGGGGCTTTTGTATCTTTATTCTCTCTTTTCTTTTTACCTACTTTTTTTTTTTTTTTTTTTTTTGTTAACCTTTTTCCTTCTTTCACAATCTCATTACATTTCCTACATCCCTTTTCTTAACTTTCATCTAGTCTTTTCTGTCAAGTCTGTGCAAGAGCAATAGCTCTTAACACAGCAAGGGAAGAAAATAACTGCATGGCAGCCAAATCTAGTGTTTTATTCAGCTCCTCATATTGTGTTCATAAGACACCCTCTTCATATTCATCTTTCAGTTCATTTTTTTGAAATGCATGCTATACAAATGTCTCTTGGGGAACGATTTGTGAACCTCAGCAAGGTAAGTTGACAGCTTCTGAAGAGAAAAATTTAATACCTTCATTAAGCATGGCTACAAGGCAAAGATACTGTTCCATTTCTAGTAAATTCCCCAAGCAGTTTCTTTCCTAAGTTATTCTTTCTACAAAATGGTATGAAGTTGTGAGTCTTTTTTGCATTCACAGTAGCCTACTACACTATAAATTACAGTCTGAGATTTTCGACCTCTTAGTTCCTTCCACAGATTCTTTCTTTAACAACCTCTCTAATTGAAAAATTTACTAAAACTTATGCAGTGAAATCTGACATTCCCTAAAATTGCATCAATATACTGAATTCGTTGAGTGTTTATTGTGGAAAGCAAATGTATCTATCTAAAAGATATTACAGTGAAGTAGTATAAATTAAGAGATTATTCACCCTAAATTTAGTAATGCCTTTAATTCCCAAAAATAGTTGAAAAGGAAGCCTATGCACTTTTTTTGCATGTATGATTATATGGTATGTTATATTCATATGTTATGGTATATTAGTATGAGATCCTGGTTTCAATTTAAAAACAAGGTTACACATCTCTTAGTATTTTACTAGTTTATTGATTCTATCTTGCAACTTCCAGTAGGCACCCACATTTCTTAAATTAGGGCAAGACAGTCAGTAGGTTTGTTAGAAAACTGGTAAAATGGACTTGATTAAGTTATGAATCATGAAATATTTGTGGTTGAAAGGTCTCAGTCTGAGAAGCAACCTGGGGAGACTTTGAACACAAAAAGTTATGTGTATCCTAGCAAAGATATGCTCCAGTGAAAGACATTCCTCATATGAAGATAGTCTGGGATCCCAGCTGTGAGGCTTTGATCATCTGTTATAGCAGCTGGTTAGCTAGATAAAGCAAGAATGAAACTTTTGGAAATCTCCTAAACTACATGTAGCTGTAAGGTTTGTTTCCTCATATGCATATGCCTTTCAGTGTACCTGTTCATATTTGATGTTTTGAGTATAATGAATAAATTGCTTCATTGTTTCTACCTTAACATCTCCTGGGTGTCAAGGGTGGTTTCAGGTTAACTAACAAGCTCAAGGTATGATCTGACAAGTCTTAAAGTCGAGACCTAGACAAATCTTATATTCTGGTATTGGAAGAGTAAGACACACACATTGGGAGCATTAAGCTGGTGCAGTAACACCACTGGTGTGAAAGAGGACTTTTTCTAGCTCAGCTTGCTCCTTGACACACAACTGCAAAAGTGGGGATAGCCTCCACATCGTCTTTCAAGGATTTAGCATTTAAATGGTATGCTTTACTACTGAGATATAGTTATTGATACTTATTGAGGGGTTAGCCACTTGTTCATCATTTAAGCTTTATTTCAAGTTCTACTTAAAATTCAGAGTTACTTCCCAAATATTACACATCACAACAACTGCTCAATGAACTATTGCATTTCTATTCATGTTGCAGCCATGATTCCACGTTCTCTGAGTTCTGCAGATGTTTGGTCAATACAAAGCATTAAAATTACAGTCAGTTTTATTTCTCCTAAATTTAGTTTCTGGGAAAAAGTTGTGACATTTGGCCCTCCCTAGCTTCCTCAGAGAAAATATGCCCTTTGAAGCAGTGGTTCTTTTAACATCAAGATTTTCTCATTTCTTCTGTGCTGCTTTCCTGGCTGTTGGGCATTTACCTTTTTTCTACCTTCCAGACTGTTCAGGCTAATTATAGATTATATCCTAGAATCCTTATTCATATGAACAGAACATTATTAATTTTATTTTATTTCATTCCTATTTGGAAAAGTTAGGAATAAACAATTCTAGACATATTCAGCATACAGCTTTTCTTTTTTTTTTTTTTTGTGAAAATTAAGCTTGCAGAAGTTTTCTTCACCTTATTCTGGTTCTTCCTCAGATCATGGAGGAGTCATTGTTTCATTTAAGTGTTATGAGCGATTTGAAGGAAAGTTGTGGGGAGGGGTGGTTATTAAAGTTTGACTTTTACAAAAAGGAACTGGAGCCAAATCTAGACATCTTAAATTCCAGAATGTAGAAGCACACTAACACTCCTTGAGTTTATTATGAACCTGCAAAGCTTTCATTCTGCAGCTAATTCCAGCCTGAAAATCTTTTGCCTGAATAATGAAAAGGTATGAGCAATTGAAAGCTGGCTGTCAGGAAAGAATCACACAATATTAGCAGCAGGCCTGATCACCTTCACCTTTTTACTCTTTGAAAAAAGAGAAATTTAGCTCTGATTCTCCTACGTGCACTCTCAGTTGTGCCTTTTGGTAGTGAATTCTGGGGTCTTTCTGTGTGTTGAATACAGTGTTTCAACAGTTCTCAGCTTCCTAATTTTTAAGCACATTGACTGTTCTCTTGTTTCCGGTATTGTGAGGTACGATGGACTGAAAAGCTCAGGGATTTTTTGCCTGTGCTGTTTTCCATTGAAGTGTCAGACTCCTTTTCTTTATCTGTTTTGAAGATGAGCACAGTCTTCATCCTCAGCCCTACTTCTTACTCTATTTTCTTTGCTGGACAGTTTTTAAAGAAAAAGTTTTCGCTCTATTTACTACGTGCCTATCTGATGTCTTGCCAGTGAAACCAGTTTCACTGTACTTAAAAGCTTAAACTACAGTTGAAAAACAAAATATGCTGCAGAAGCACGTGTATTCTAGTATTAAGCTCTTGTTCTAGATCACAAAACCAGATGCTATGGAAATTGTTTTTTGATGATAGCAATAGGAGAACAACCTCACGTATGTCACGCTGCTGCAACTCAGTTGGGTACTCCAATTTATTCTACTGACTTCTTGAATGTGTGATGCTTCTAAGGAGAACTTAGCAGATGAAAAAAAGCATTTTCTATGCACTGCACACTTCTTTGAAGGGTTGAAATTTGATTTCACCTAATTTCCTAGGAGAAGTTGTGTTTGAAAGCCTCATTATCTTAATGAAGTAATATGCAAAATACAATTTTGTTTAAAACTGGCTTTTTGGAATGCTCTTGTTTTAGTTACTGAGTAAAATGTCAGGTTATTTTATTATCTTCCAAAACAAAACCAACAACAAAACTGCTGAGAGAAAAATGGTCTGTTTGTTTTATTTTGCTTTAATATTCTAAAGACAAAACATGCATTATTTGTATCTGATTGTAGTAATACTTTAAGACTGAAATAGCATCATGACTGTTTACTATTGGAAAAAAAATCTAAGGTTTCATTTTCTAAGTCCCACTGGGATAGAAAGATCTGATCATGTGAATATTTCCAGCAGGGCAGGACATTCCCCAGATTCAGTATATATTCTTGAGGCTACATGTGTGTTGTTAAGAGCAGCTTATTTTTTCAGTGAACATGGTTTTCCAGTTAAAGTAGTCTTTATGCCCCATCACTGCTTTTACTTGCATTGGTGTACAAGTTGTGTTCTTTATTTTTTTATTTTGTACTTCTACCATTTACTTGAGGAATATGTCATAAAGCTTACAGAAGATCCAGCATGGCTTGTGAGCATTGGAGCAAAAAGGACCAAAAGCTTTTTTCTTTCCTTGCTTACAGAATTCAGTGTTGAAACTGAGGCATTTAAGTACAGTTGTTGAAAAGCTGCTGTTGTGAGCAGAACTTGAAAAGAAAACAGTACCATAGCGAGTCACTTGTTCTTTTATTGCTTCTCCCTGAGTAACCTGCTTTTAGCTGTTTATTTTATGCTGATTAAACAGACTCCTTTCATTAACTGCATTTCCTTAGATATTGTTTCTTCTGCAAACATGGCAAGTGCCAAAAATAAAGTCATCTTTTGAGCTTTGTTCAACCTGAACTTTTGCTAAGCCATTCCCATGTGCTCTGTAAATAATAAATATAATATGATTCCATTAGCCTAATCATCCTAGCATAGAAGGAGGATATTTAACCAAGTCAAAAGCACAATTAAGAATGTGTTCTGGAGAACAGCACACAGCTGGCTAGTGTAAGAACAGAAAATTAAAACCAGTAACTTTTGTGAAAAAAAGGGCATATGGTTTTCAGACCATTTTCTTGAACTTGCCCTTTGCATTACCTTCCACCTTTTCCTGAAGTTTAGAATATGTTTCTAGGTGTTGGGTTTTTTTCAGGAGAGGTAGTTTTCTGTCATTCCAGGTGTAATGTTCCATTATTCAGGATAATGAATACTAGAATGAATAATACAATACTATGGCATGTGCTATGTAGTGCTGGACAGAAGCCCAGTTGCCCCCAGTGAGAGTTATTTCAGGCCTGACAAGGAAGCCTAATTAGCTAGCCGTGAGCTGTGCTTCGCAGAGCTCCTTAGGTACTTGCACACTACAGTCCTCGTTGTGTCAGGTTCACTCATGGTGGCATGATGCCACCCTGGCTCTGTGCTGAAGAAGTACAGGACCACAGTGATGGGTGGCCCCTTGTGTCCCCTGGTGTGAACCTGCCTTCCCTGACAAGTTTGGTCAAGGCAGGCCCTGATGCCAGGGACTGAGGTGACTCCTGAATCGGTTCAGAGTGTTTGTTGCTAGCACTGCCCTGCTGCCGCAGGCTTGTCCTCAGAGCTTGGTGTTGTGTACTATGTGAAACTTAACCTGTCAGAAGCAGCTGGGCTTGGGGTGTGTAAGGATGACATGAGGCAGGCATGAGTGTCCAAAACCATCGTATAGTTGTCCAAAAACATGTAAATCACCACTGGGTCAGAATGAACTGCAACTCTAATCAGTAACAAGTGGTAAATGGCCAATCTATTGTATATTAATTCTTGTTCAATATTACCTTGTCTTGTGTTCTTCCACCACTATGGCTCTAGATTTCAGGAGAGTATAAATGAAGAGGAAAAATAGTATTGTTTAATATCTGAATTCCTTTCAGTCCTGGCAAACACTGGGCGCTCTGACCTTGATCCAGCCAGTTATTTAAATACGTACTGGTCTGGTGATTCTTCTTTCTTGTTCATTAGGAACATTCCTCAGCTCAAAACAATTTGTTATTATATTGTTGCCTGCCTCACCCTAGCTGGTTAATTTTTATAACTGGCAGAAAAAAAAACCCTGCTAAGAGCCCTTTTAATCTTGTTTTCTCACTGCCTAAGACCTGACTTCAGATCTTTTTGCAGTGAATCAAAGTTTGGAAAGTGTTGTTTCACAGTGATTCCTGAATGCTTATGCAAGAAAAACTGTAAGGTTTTTATCACCTTGCTATTAGATTAAATGTGGAATAATTCATACTTACCTTTTTAATTCCTCTCTAGCTAATCACTCTGGGAATTTTACAGCAAAAGAGATTTTACAGTAGAGATTTATGTAAGGATGATTCTAGAGGTTGAGTTAGCATTCTTTATTCTTCAGATCGAAGTTAGTTATATATCTTGTTTTTATTAATTAGGCCTGCCAGAAGCCAAGTATTATGTGGTCCAGAAAAACAGTTTAAGGATAGCTCACCAACGTTAAGCATTTTATATAAGTTTTTCACACCTTATTTTCCTGATTTATATATTTATTAAATAGAAACTCTTATATTGTGTCTGGATATAAAATCAGTGTGCGCTTCCCACCATGTTTCTGTTAATGTAGTTTAATCTCACATGTCACTACTAACTATACCTATTCTAGATAACCCTGTGTATTCTAGTATGTAGAAAGATACTCAAATCCAGAATGGAAATGTACCTCTACTTCCCTATACTTCCCATACACACAAAAGTATTTTTAACTAGACTTCTGGATCAAAGAGCTCTATACTGTGACATTAACAGTTTAACAGATTTATTTCAAAGTGAATGAGATTTATATTAGGCTTTTCAGGTCTAAATTTCCCTAGACTTCCTATATTTCACTTTCTTCAATGCTTAAAAAAATAAAACAAAACTAATTCACCATGTGATTAAATCAAAATGAAACTGTCTCCTATGATAATATGTTTCATGTAAAAGAATTTCGAGGCTTGTTTTAGTTGAGCAAACCCAAAATTAATGCCTATAGGTCAATGTATTCTTGAAGTCTGAAATGCATCCAACAGAAACTCAAACATGTCTAAGAAGCATTGAACCATAGCTTTATTTATTGTCCTGGCTCCATACTACAGTAAACAAGAGCTGCTCGGTTGTTTTGTATTTTCAGTAGATTTTAGAGCAAAAAATATTGGATCCTTAAAACTGTACATCAAGAAACTTTGCAAGTAACAGGTCTTTCAGATAAACTGACTGAAATCAATAAGTAAACTGCATAACTCTACTTTTTATTTAGCTCTTTGTCAAACACAGAGATATAGTTGAGAAAAAATAAGGTAAGAGTGTGAAAAATTAGTAAAATACTTAGTTTGCTTAAATTGCCTCAAGATCAGTGACAGATTTGCTTTACCTTTTACAGAAACAATGTTTAAGATTATCTGGATTATTTAAAACCAGTAGTATATTTTATTGTCAAGATATCTAGGGGAAAATAAATATTGCTATTAAGTCATTAATGTTAATGAATAAAACAGTTAAGAAAAAAATAACTGCATATGTTTTTATATAGCCCTTTTCTTCATATATTTTCAAATATGGCTTTAGTAGCACAAGTTCTGGCAGAGGGTAAACTGCATTTTAGAAGTACCTCTCACATTAAGAGGAAAGTTGGAATGGAACTTGTAATCTGTGCATCACCAGTATTTGAGAGAACTGGAAGGCTTCTGTCCTCCTTTTTCATTTCCCTCTCACCCTCTCTTGTCTTCCTCATGGCAACTTTTCTTCATGTGACTGGCTCATTGGAGGACACCAAAGCTGTGTGTATGGAACAAGTTTGTCAGTGCTGGAGTGTTAGTCCAAGTGGTTATCTGTAACTAGCATTATCAAAAGTTGTAAAAAAAACAAACTATTAGAAAAGTGGGCTGCGAGAGCAGCAACAGAAGGATAGTATGAGGGCAATCCTGTGAATGATGCTTTGGGAATGGAGTGTGGGGTGAGAGGAAGATGTGGTGCCCAGGGCTGGGATTTAACACGTTAAGTATGAGGAGTGGCGGAGCTTAGCAGAGGAGAGGAGGTTCGTGGCTCCCTTGCTCAGATTACCTTGGTCAGTCTGTTCAATCTACCTATTCAGTTGCTATGGGACCAGGATAAATTATTTCTGTTTCTGAGCTGCAAGGTGAGGAATGACAGCATTTCTGTGATGAGTGAATATATCCCAGATATAAAACACTGTGAAAGAGGCAAGCAACATTGTCTTGTCTAAGTGTTTGAAATAAAAAGAAGGAACTTCTAGAACAGATCTGAGCAGGGTTAGCCACTAAGATCGAAACGAGGAGGGGCCTCACTCATTCAACAGCCTCTTAATGCTGTGATGCTCAAAAAATCTTACATAGTTCTGTAAAAAAAAATCCTACAGTTGAAGTTTGCTTGATAATTGAAATGAAATCCATTGAGAATTTTCCTGGTATTGTAGATCAAGATAACTCTATGCTGACTGTGTTCAGTACTGGGCTCCTCAGTATAAGAAGGATATTGAGGAGCTAGGGCAAGTCCAGAGGATAGCTATCAAGCTAGTGAAGGGTCTAGAGAACAAGTCATATGAGGAACTGGGGGTGTTTATTCTGAAGAAAAGGAGTCTGAGGAGAGACATGACCTTCTAAAACTACCTGAAAGGAGGTTATAGGGAGGTGGGTGTTGGCCTCTTCTCCCAAGTAAATAATGACAGGACCAGAGGAAAGGTCTGAAGTTGCAGCTGGGGAGGTTCAGATTGGGTATTAGGAAGAATTTCTTTACTGAAAGAGTGGTCAGGCACTGGAGCAGCCTGCCCAGGGACGTGGTGGAGTCACCATCCTTGAAGGTATTGAAGAAACATGTAGATGTGGCACTTCAGGGCATACTCTAGTGGCTGAAGTTGTGGGTTTTTTTGTGAGTATTTTTGGGGGGGTGCATGTGGTTGCTTGGTTCGTGTTGGGTGGTTGGTTTTGGGGGGGTTTGTGGTTTTTTTTTCTGTTGGCAGTTGGACTCGGTGATCTCAGAGGTCCTTTCCAAGCATGATGATTCTATGATCCTGTTACATTTTCAACAAAGCTGGTGGGGACATGTAGTTTGTTTCTAATTTTGACATTTTAACAAAACCTTAGAGGACACTGAAATAGAAAGGAGATCTTTAGTTCTGGGGTTGTGTATTTTTCTGTAAATACTGGGGATCCCTTATTTAATCTGTTTTTGCTCTAAAGCGAAAAGTAGTATTTCCATTCCAATGACCATGTTTTTCTAGCACTGTACAAAAGTATATAAACAGACATATTCGTATTTTAAAAAGTTCTGAGTATACTGTTGAAAGTTCCCCTCCCATTTTACTTGTCTGATTTATAGCTGGAGCTGGCAGAAATGTCTATAGCTAAAGTTTCTTAACACTTTGTGTTACCATGTCTGTTTTCAATTGCTTATAATTTTGCCAGCTTCAGCTGCTTCCCAGTGTTTTTAGACCTTTTGGCTTGGCCAGTGGTTTTGAGCTTTTACGATACTGGTGAGTTACTTCAGAAGTTTTATGGACCTCATCCTGAGCTGATCTAAATTTGTGTAACTTGAACACTGGGCTTAGCTATACTTTTCCTGGATATAAAGATACAGAAAGGGGCCCAGCTGGTTTTCTTTATTTTTTTAGAGAGCTGTGATGTGAATAAGAATGAGACAGACAGTAAGGGAAACAGGAGGAAGTTCGGCTGGAAACTACAGTCATGACATGTAGTAACTTCTTTCTATTATTCCTGTTGGCAGTTGGACTCGGTGATCTCAGAGGTCCTTTCCAAGCATGATGATTCTATGATCCTGTTACATTTTCAACAAAGCTGGTGGGGACATGTAGTTTGTTTCTAATTTTGACATTTTAACAAAACCTTAGAGGACACTGAAATAGAAAGGAGATCTTTAGTTCTGGGGTTGTGTATTTTTCTGTAAATACTGGGGATCCCTTATTTAATCTGTTTTTGCTCTAAAGCGAAAAGTAGTATTTCCATTCCAATGACCATGTTTTTCTAGCACTGTACAAAAGTATATAAACAGACATATTCGTATTTTAAAAAGTTCTGAGTATACTGTTGAAAGTTCCCCTCCCATTTTACTTGTCTGATTTATAGCTGGAGCTGGCAGAAATGTCTATAGCTAAAGTTTCTTAACACTTTGTGTTACCATGTCTGTTTTCAATTGCTTATAATTTTGCCAGCTTCAGCTGCTTCCCAGTGTTTTTAGACCTTTTGGCTTGGCCAGTGGTTTTGAGCTTTTACGATACTGGTGAGTTACTTCAGAAGTTTTATGGACCTCATCCTGAGCTGATCTAAATTTGTGTAACTTGAACACTGGGCTTAGCTATACTTTTCCTGGATATAAAGATACAGAAAGGGGCCCAGCTGGTTTTCTTTATTTTTTTAGAGAGCTGTGATGTGAATAAGAATGAGACAGACAGTAAGGGAAACAGGAGGAAGTTCGGCTGGAAACTACAGTCATGACATGTAGTAACTTCTTTCTATTATTCTGCCTTTTCATGTTGCACAGGCATGTGGATTCCATTTGACTGTAGCCGGCTCTGCCCTTCATCAGGCTCAAATTTCTTGCTATTGCAAAAGCAAGCTTGAGGGGGTTGTCCTAAAGAAGGAAAAACAGTAGTGCATTTTTGCTGGATTCCTACACAAAAGAGGTGATAGAAACAGCTGTCTCCTTTATTCAAGCAGACTCACATTTGTCACCCACTAAGATCAAGCACCTCTTCCTGGTGTAGGAGAGAGTCTTCTGGGATACCAGGATTTCTGCCATTTATGTGCCATAGCACAATGTCTGTAGCAGGAGGTTCCCCTTCAGCGTGGGTGCTGGTGAATGGCAGCACATTTAGTGACAGATGCACACACAGAACAAGGCTGATCCAGCGAAGTGAGTCGCTCCACTGCCAGTAGCTGCAGTAAAACTGCACACGTGAAGAGAGTACCCAAGCTTAGTGCCTTAATGGCTATTGCAGGAGTTTTCTTAATTTTATGAAGAGAAACAATATAAATGATAATTTAATTAGAAAATTTTTGAGTCCTGCAGTGATGTTTTAGCATAACAAAGTGTACTTAATCCACATAAATATTGCTACTTGCTCTCAGATAGCAGCACTTCATTTCTGCTGAGCTGACCTTTACTTTAAGTACCTGACCCAATTTATAGCTAAACTGGCCATGATTAAATATGAGGTCAGGTGTCTTGCACAAAGGTAAAGCCTAGCTTGTTGAAGAGCATGAGAATCTTCTGAGCCAATATCTTAATACTGTGCCATATTGCCTGTACCTGTATTGGAATTTTCCATCAAGAAATCAAAACTTCTAAAAAAGAAAGGATTATCACGAAATATTTGCTGACAACATGTTCATTTTTTCATCCTGGCAAAAGTAATTATCTTTTGAGGGAATAAACCATCTAAATATCTGAGACAAGGCAGATGAATGGTGTCAGGGGCGGGGAGGGGGGGAAGCCCCACAACATTTTTTTTCCAACTGATATACCTTTACCTCCTCAGGATCTCAGAGATTAGGATGACATGAGTTTTGGTTTCTGTGGCTCAGTTTCACTATCTAGACATTTGATAATTAAGCATGCATGTTAATATAAGCATGCCTTTCCTATTCAGCTTTTAACCCTTTAGTACAAATGTGTGTTTGCACCAGATATTACTCTGAATTGTATTTAGCATGGCATTCAAAAGCATTGTGCATTTTAAATCAATGTTAATACCGTATACCTATCTCCATCCATTTTCTCTTCTGATTTCAGCTTTTGGACTTTATCCTGTTTTCTTACAATCTTTTTATCTTTAAGTTATCTCCAAACAGTAGTCTTTGTTGTTCTGAATATTTGCCTGCTCTATTTCAGGCACTTATGTGTTACAGCAGAGAAAGTCTCTGGGTAGTATACTGTATTTATTTAATTTCTAGTACTTCACTGAAGGTGTCAGTATTTTCAAGGAGACTCCAGTGTTGCTGAAAATGTGTCAGTCTTACGTAGTCAGTACTATTGCTAAAATACCCATGCAACAATTTAAAGAGAAAACTTAATTAAATACTTAATTAAGGTTCAGTTCACTTGTCTGAGCTCTTAATGGGGCACATGCAGTTATGCAGCAATGAAACCAAATTGCTGCCTTTCTACTTTACAAAAGGACTGGGGTAGGGTTGGGGAGGGGAACTGAACCAGCAACTTTTTATTAATGTCAGAAAAGTCTGGTTTAGTTGGAACATATTAGAGAAATTATGGTGTCAGTTTTGCTGTCCTCACCTGACCAAGGGCACGTGGTGCTGGGAGGAGAGGTGCTGTTTCAGTCAGTGCTGCTGCTGCTCTGGAAACTGAGGTTTGAACATAGCAATCAGGCAGATTTCCTGCTCATGAAACTGCTGCACAAAAGGTATGGCCAGATAATGAACCAAAGAAATAATGCTTCATTAAGATCAATGCATCCAGCTGTTCCCACTCTGTTCCCCAGAAGAGCCTGCACCAGAATAATCTTCACAAGTCATGTAACTTTGTAGAGGAAAGGTGTTCAAATTACCTGGAAGACTAGCAGTCGCTTCCCAGAAGGTGCACCTCTCACTCAGTTTATAACAAAGATGATGCCTAGGTCTAAGACCTTCTGGATGATTTGAGTTTACCTACCTGGATTTTTTAACAGGCCAGTTTGGTCTTTTGCAATCTTGTGACTTTTTGAAACACTTATCCTGCTTCTCTCACACTCAATCATTAAGAATTCTGATTCTTTTATTTCCCTTTCCCCTTCTCTCTGATAAATTCCTGACCTTTTAGTCTTTAATGTTTACTGTTTAATTAATGCATCGTACTGTGTGAGAATGCAGAATTCCACACCTTTGGATTCAGAGAAGCTCAGCTATGGGATGCAAGATGCAGTAACTTTATCATCCCTTGATTTCTGGCTCTTGAGGCCTACTTTCAGGCTAAATTTCAAAGTTTTGAATATTATTTTCTACCCCCCCTTCCTCCCCCAATAATTTAAAAAGAATTTGAGAGCACCATAATGCTCTGACTGCAACAGCAACTTGCTCTTGGGAGCTAAGTGGAACACAGGGTCCTCTTGCCCATTGAAATTAGGGGAATTGG
This sequence comes from Chaetura pelagica, assembly GCF_000747805.2. NCBI lineage: Eukaryota > Metazoa > Chordata > Aves > Apodiformes > Apodidae > Chaetura > Chaetura pelagica. The sequence goes on from NW_009953970.1 coordinate 549,732, forward strand.
GATGTGACTGGACAACAAGGATGTTAACTGATCACAGAGTTAATTGTCATGGAAAGGGATGATGATATATTCTCTTCCCTCTGCTTCTTATTCTGTCCTGATGCTTAGTTGACTCCTTGGTAAACCAAAGCAGTTCAGAGAAGAACAGAAAAGTATTGAAGTTGGGGGGTGAGGGAGTGAACTAGATTTTCTGCTGCCTTGGTGAGCCCCATCAGCTTACCATCCACAGTCAGTGCAAGAGAGGCACAAGAGCACATGTCTAGAAGCAAAAGAGAAAAGAGATAGAATCAGGTGAACTGCCCTTTACAGTAGCCTTTTAGGTAAGCCGAGCTGTCTTGCCTGCCATCACTCTGAATTTTATAGACTTTTAATGCCAGCACAGACATGCAATGTGGATAGAGTGTGACCCACAATCTGGCCTTTCATATTCCTGAGGAAGGTCTCCCAGAAGGAATAGTATTTGAATGAAAATGCAAGATGACTCTCTTAATGGACCATGAAGTGCTGACAGGCTGCTTTTAAAACAAACAAAAGCCCAAACTATCCCAAATCCCCACTTGTTTTTGTATGTTTTTGGATTTCAACTCCCCCAACATGTGTAGATGTCATACATAATATTAGGCTTGGAGAATGTTACTTGCAGGATTAAAAATTTGTCTTAAGAGATATTATGATCTGTCTGGAAGGCCAGTGGAAATGTATCCTTCTCATAGTTGTTAATCTCCACATCTGCCCCTCTAGAATGCTTTCATGTGATCTGCCCATGTTATTTTTTAAGCTTATGTGACTGATGCTAGATAAAGATTATATAGATCAAATGGGAAAGAAGTACGATTATTTTACATACAATATAAATTTCAAAAAGTATGCTTTCATCTACCGACGCTTTTTTTAAAAAAAGAAAATAAAAAGGGAGGGGGGAAGAAAGATGTCAGACCTTTTCAGGGGGTAATTATATTCTCCTGCACAGTAAGTTACTTAAGAAACATTGAGCTCATCAATATGAGAATATCCCCCCCAGTTATAAAGTGAAAAAAGTAGAGGGTTGAAGCTAAGAACAAAGGCTTGTCAGACTAAAACGGCTACAGCTGTGCGTACAATTTTAATAATTTTCATAAGGAATCACACTAAGGCTTCTACAAAAGGGATCACATGATCACCAAAGTGGACTTTTCTGGAATTTAGAAATACAGCAATAGTGGTAGGGGGTTTGTTCAGTGTCTTGGACACTGACACTCAGTTGGCCAGAGCTTTCCATGAGTCTGATGTTTGAGAGCTGCAGCAGCTGTTGGTTTGTCAGAAGGTGCACAGTCACTGTGTGCAGCCCTGCCCTAAAACCTTGGAGGAGCATGGTAGCTATTACTTGATGAAACCAAGGTTTAAAAAGAAAAACTTCATCTCCTACTGTTTTTCCTGTGTTTTGATACTATTAAGTGATTTCCTGAGCTACTTCTATGGCAAGAATAGGTAGTAATTCAACACATGTAAAGCATAGGAGCCATTCGACTTGACAAAATCACTTGAAAATTCCTGTTAATTTTGCATGCAATTAACATGGTGCTGGCCTTTCTTAATACTAGTCAATAAGATTGATGGGTTTCTTTCAGGGCAGTCAATATAGTTTATTAAGGACTTTCAAACAGTGACTGATAGCTCTGTAAGTCAAAGAAAGATTAAAGGACTTCCAGAAAAAAAGTACTGAATGTAAAATAACATTTTTTAAAATTACAAATTGTAGTAAAAAGCTTCAGGAAAACTGTAAATTTTTTCACCTTTCTGAGAAAGAATATATAGCCAGAAAGTCTTAAGTCTTACTGACAATACATTGAGAGTTTTTTTCTTTGTTACCTGTTAGGATATAAATAGCTTTTTTTAAAAAAAAAAAAAAAATTTTTCATCCCTCAGTTAATGTGTTGTACCAGTATTAAAAAGAAAGTAGAAATGTTACTACCTAAAATATAATTTATACATTTACCTGCCAGAAAACAAAATACGTAATTCCAGAGAACTTTTAGAAGGATATTTACTTTCTGTAGGGTGAATGGTATTTTTTAAAGTCAAAGTGGCAGGAAGACCCAGTTCTGTGGTTGGAGAATGCAGATTTCCTGACACCATCCAGCCTCCTAAAGGTGTCTCAGTGGCATGAATTTTACTGGCAGTCACAGACTAGACAGCACTGGAAGACAGTTTTGGAGATAGCCTGGTCCAGTCCTCTAAGCAGAATAATGCCCAGTTGGGTTTTAATACTCTCCAGGGATGGAGATGACTTCTTCAGGATTTCCTGTTACTTAAAGTATGCTCTGTTCTTGCTAATGGCTGTTGCAAATTTTATTGTGTCGAGCTTAGCTCTTCTCAGGTACTGTAGATTGAATTCAGGTGACAAATTTAAGATTAACAGTTCTGACTGGGAGCTAGCTACACACACAGTTTCACAAGATTTATGTTTCTTTGTACCTTTTAAAAATTGAAAATGTTAGTTATTTCTTTATTTCCTCTTTGTGAGAATGCAGATTCACAGGCAGCTATGTTCTCTTTAGAAAGCCAAATGTACCACTAGAGGAAACGATCTAACTCTTCTTTCTTCCCACTTTGGTCCCCAAACTTCATTCTTACCAGTTACCCAATACCAGACTTAGTACTGCCTGGGCACAAGTTCAGCCATTTAAAGGGATCTGATCTAGCTATAAACGAACTTCAGGGTTTCTTTCACTTACTGTTTTGTGAGGTTTTGTGTTTGACTTTTTTATGGCTGGGAGAGGAGACCGTTTTAATACAGAAATCAACAGTAGATTGGTTGGTTTTGGCAAAATCTGCTGTAATCCTGTTACAGGTGGTCTCTCTGTGGCAAATGGATACATACTTAATGTTCTGCATGTAATGAAACGTGTGCGGTAGGATTGGTGTTCAACTTAAAAGAGTTTATTTAGGTGATATTATTAAGAATAAGGAGGGCTTGGTAGTGTTAGTAAAATTATTTTCATATCTTCAGTGAAATTTATTTCTTCAACATAGGCAATATGCTGTTATCATGAAGTAATAGAAGTAGCTGTTGTAAAGATGTCAGCAGTAGTTCCTATTTCCCTCAGGAAGTTAAATACCATTGTGAGGCATTTTAACATTTCACTTTGACTTCTCGCAGCCCAGGAGTCAGACTTGGGGTATGTAAATTCAAGTTCTGATGCAATGGAAATAAACTGTTATGTTAGGGGAGTCAAGCAATCTGTAAGCATCAATTCATTGATATGTAAATAAATACATTAAGAATGAGAAGATGTTCTTCACTTCATGGGATATTAATATTTTACTAAATATGTATTTGAAATTCTGTAGTGTTGAAGGTCACAGAAGATTTTGCATCTGGACAGATATGCTGTTCATGGAAGTACCATCTGTAGAAAAGGTGTGGTGCTTTAATTTTGGCTAAGGGCCAAATGCCTACCCAGCTTCTCACTCATTTCCCCTCCTTAACAGGACAGGGGGAGTAAACAGAATGGAAAAGCTCATGGGTCCAGGTAAAGACAGGAAGATCATTTACTAATTACTGTCTAAGGCAAAACAGGCTTCATTTCAAGAAAACTAAACCCATGCCAATTAATCTAGTGAGAAATAAGGTAATCAGGATCAGGAGAAACAACCCCAAAATTAAAACACTGCCTCCCCCCTCTGTTTTTCCAGTCTCAACTTCACTCCTGACTCCTCTGCCTCTTCCTCACAAGCAGCACAGGAGGATGAGGAACTGTATGGCTGTAGTCAGTCCATAACCGTCCTCTCAGCAGCTCCTCACACTTTTTCCCTGATCATGGGTGGGTCCTTCCCACAGACTCCAGACCTTCAGGGTAAACCTGCTCCTGCATCAGCTCTCCATAGGCTGCAGCTTCCTTCAAGGATCATCCACCAACTCAAGCCTCAGGTTCTCCACAGGATGCGGTGTGCACATGTGCTCCAGCACGGTTTCTCCAAGGGCTGCAGGGCAATTCCTGCTCCAGCACTTGGACCACCTCCTTCCCCTCGTCCTTCTACTCTTTCTTTCACCTTGGTGCTCACAGGGCTGCTCCTTACACTTTTTTTGTTCCTATTTTCTTTTTTGGAATTTTCTGCCCTTTCTTTACAGAGGCTGCCATGGTGGCTCTGGGGCTCAGCCGTTCGCTACAGGGGTTCAGTTGGAACCGTCTGTGACTGGCACGGGGTAGGCACTCCAGCCTGGAGCCCTGGACACCTGCACCTATCACAAAATGTCAGTAATTCCACTTGGAATTTTAAAGTGTAGAAGGTAATATAAAAAGATCATTTACTTCTCAGATTTTTGTGGGGATGGAACTATGGATGTCTACTACCATTTCTATGAAAATGTAGTGACCATTGCATAGCAGACAAATAAATTTGTGCTATTTAGAAAATTTCCTTGCTTTAACTGACTGAATGTACCAATAATTTCTTGTTCTAAAGGTAATGTTACAATGCTACATTTGAATATCGTGTATGCAGCATACTACATATTTCCTTAGTAAGAAACAAATAGTTTTCTTCTTTTTCAAGGTGGACACATTCTCTGTGTCCTTTCTTGGCTTTTGTTTTTGTGACTCTTGCTGCGGGAACACTGAGGGGGACATAGAAATTTTGGAGCAGGCCTTTTGGTCGTCAGCCTTAGGGCAGGTGAGAAGGATACAGGAATTTCACATGCCTGTAGGATTTCCAAATAGTAAATGTCATTTTTCATCTTATTTGTACCTATTTGAAATAAATGTAAAAAATCTGATAAGAAACAGAAGATATGTGAATTGTATTGGCACTTCTACCTGCTAGCAATAATTTCAGACAGAAAGAGGAAAGTACTTGGATAGGTAGGCATTGGAAAATGCTATTATTATTCCCTTTTCTACAATTTTGGCAGAATATAAGGCTCATTTGTCAGAATTCCTGCTTGTCCTTCTTTGTGTGACATTGCATTGCTAAAACAGTTGCTCAGTGACCTGTACAAATCAATGGACTGTCTTTTCAATACTTGACAGATAGGTATGGATGAGTTGCATATCCTTAGTCAGTTTGTCTGTTACTATTGAATATTCTTGACCACAAGACACCAAAGAGCAGAGAACAGGAGGCAGCCCGGGGCTGCTTTTCTGTCTTACACCATCTGTCTCAACTCCTTCAGGCCTGCATACTATAAAGAATAGGAGTAGCAGTCTGATAATTCATCTCTTCTGGTACCAGTAGGTCCTGTGGTTAAGTATACGTGAACAAAGAGAGGTGAGGGAGGACAAAAATTTGACCAAAAAAAATGAGAAAAACGCTTTGTATTTGGAGGTGTTGTTTCTATTAGGTCTTTTGAATGTACTTACTTACATAGAAATTGAGTTATTATATGGGAATCTTCCTGCCTTTTGCTGCCCTGTGTTCTTTACATGCTCTTGCTATAGTTACCTGGGATTTTGTTGTGTCAGTGTTTCCATGATCATTTAACTGTGGAAGGCCTACTTCTTCCAGATAATTAATCTGCTTCTTTCAAAGCATCAGAGTGTGTTGAAGGCTCCACTATCAGAAAAAACATATATTTATAAATTATTTAGAACTGAGTGAATGATTTGGCATGAGGGACAAGGCTTGTTGGGGATTCTTACATTATGTTATTAGACTAGGTGACATGGTTGGAAAGTACAAATTACTTGGCTCTCAGGCATCAAGGTCAGAAAGAGCAGATTTCATGCTAATCACAGAAGAGAAGAGTTGCTTCAAGCTTAATTATATCAGGGAATTAAAGAGAAAACTCTTGTTGGTACTTTTAGAATAGAATTTGAGCATGTGGAGACTTGATAAAGTCACAGAAAATCTTTAACACTTTGTAAATGAAAAGTACTGAGAAGTGTGAAATGCTTTTAATAGCAAATCTCTTGCTGTCAGGAAGAGTAGTTCTGAGACCAAAAGAGGTACAAAGGCTGGCTTCCTCTGTCTCTAAAGACTTACACACTCCCATTTATCCCTGCAGCTTAACTCCCTGCCTAATTTCTGTATTTCTGTTGGAAGTCATTATGTTAGTTGCTCTAGGCTCATGTGTTCCTTAGTAAACTCTTAAGCTATCCAGAAAGTTTATAATTTCACTAACTGTTAAAAGCAACACATCTTGCAACACTGTTTGGTCAAAGAGAAATAATTTAGACTAAAAAAAGTTAGTGTTAGAAGAAATTATTATTAAAAGAGGCTTCTTGTAAGTGTCCTGTTATTTAGACAGTTCTATAAATATACATGTTTTACAAAGAATGGAAAAAACTTATTTCATCAGTTACCATCTGAATCATACAAAGATGTGGCTATTAAACAAACAAACAAAACAAAACAAAACAAAAAACACCAACCAAAAAACAAGGGAAAAAGCATAGCTTATTCAAAATTACTAAATCAAACAAAATACAGATGGGTCTCAGCTTTGCCTTTTGGGAGAACTAGGGACAGGAGCATCAAGCAGCCGTAATTTTTTATTTGCTTAACTTGGTCATGTAAAGACATTTGGATTTTTTATTTGTTTAAAACTATTTCACTTATATTTATAATGAGCTTCATGTAGGTGATATGAACTAACAATTTTATATACTTATTGATTAGGGGTAGGGAGAAAGAACAGTAGTACAACAGTACTGTTCAAGAAGAACTGAAAGAATGCTGGAAATTAAAAAGCAGTTGTTGGTGATCTTACCCCCTTTTTAAAATTAATGTCACTGAAAAACTACATACAATTAATAAGAAATCTGTCAAATATTTAATATGTATACTATAGGTGTGCCTAGAACTTTTGACATAGAGACCCCAAGGTAAAACTGTGATTAATAAAAACTTCAGCTTCATAATAGCACAGAACCATTTCCCTAGATCTTTCCCAGCTCTGTGACCAAACCAGATTTTCATGATGATTTTCCTTAAGTCATAAAATCATAGAATGGTTTGGCTTGGAAGGGCCCTTTAAAGGTCGTCTAGTCCAATCCCCCTGCAATAAGCAGGGGCTTCTTCAACTAGATCAGACCCATCCAACCTGGCCTTGAATATTTCCAGAGATGGGGCATCTACCACCTCTTTTGACAACCTGTTCCAGTGTTTCACCACCCTCAATACACTTTTTTTTTTCCTTATGTCTAGTCTGAATCTACCCTCTTTCAGCTTAAAACCATTACCCGTTGTCCTGTCACGACAGGCCCTACTAAAAAGCCTGTCCCAGTCTTTCTTGTAAGCCCCTGTTATGTATTGAAAAGCCGCAATTAAGCCTCCCTGGAGCCTTCTCTTCAGGCTGAACATCCCCATCTCCCTCACCTCATAGGAAAGATGTTCCATCCATTTCATCATCTTTGTGGCCCTCTGAACCTGCTCCAACAGATCCATATCTTTCCTGCACAGAGGACTCCAGAGCTGGAGGCAGTACTCCAGGTGGGGTCCCACCAAAGTGGCTGTCACAAATCTTAGTCTTATGTGGGGAGAGGAGGGAAGTTCCTCACATCAGTGTAGAGGGGAAAAGTCCTCTAACAATACTCCAATACACTGATAAAACATACACCAGTTTCATTGCTAAAATGAACATCATAAAAGCTCAGTAAAGCAGGTCTTCTGTTTGTGAACACTGCATGAAGAAAGGGTTATAGACAAGAAACTGTTATTTTCCATAAGAACAAAGGTTTTCTTATGTACCAAGGCTGTAACTTTGAAAGTTAGTATTTGAAATTATTAATCATATGTGCTTCCTTGTCCATACTTTAAGTTAAAGAATAGATTTTCAAGTACATTTTCTGCTACTAATCCAAAGAAGTGTTTTTACTTCTAAGTAGATACCATCTTAAAGCATAATCAGACACTTTTGAGTACCTGTAGAAAAAAAAAAAAAGAAAAATACATCTGCATACTTACATGGGAAGAAAGAAAGTTGCAGGCTTTAGACTATATAAATGTTATCATAGAGTATATTTGATGTAGTCCAAAATTAGGTATTTCACACCCTGCTTAATGAAGAATTAAAAAAAAAATAAAATAAATTATTTACTTTTTAGTTTATTTTTCTATCCATACCATCAAGGCAACAAAAAATACAGAACCTCTGTAGGAACCAGAACTACTTCTAATAGTATTGGTGCTGCTTCATCTTTACAGCAATATGAAGTTGCATAAATATATGTATATCACATTCGCAAAGTTGATGGGAGGGATATAGATCAATGTGAAATGCAGTCATGATTCATCATCAGGCAATTTTAATGTGTTATTTCTTTGACAGTCTCCATAAAAACAGGTAACAGTCTATTATCCTACACTTAAAAGGAAAAAAAGAGCAGCATGGCTTAAAAAAGCTGGGGTATTAATTAAATGATATGGTTGTTCATCTTGCAGGTCAAGCAGTTAATTGTGCCAAGAATTGTTTTGAAATCATGCGTGCCTCAACTTAGACCTTTTGCCTCCTGAGAGAATTCCTCAGGTCTTAGGACATCCTGTGGATGTCGGTCTAATGCTAGCTAATCCTGTTAGCCTGTATACTAGATACAGTGATATCTGGAAATCTGATTCTGTATTCAGCAGTTCTACACACCATCATAGGAAAAAATGGAAATATTTGTGGTTTCTTGAACATGAGAGTTCAAAATGTTTCATGGTTAAAATTAGTGTCACTTGCTTCAATAATTCATACTTCATAGGGCAGAAGAATAACTGTTAACTAAGATTAAAGATTTTTCAACTAGTTTTTGTACATTTTAGATGTATGGTGAAATGTTTTAATGCATTCCACACTTTTCAGTTTCCCGTGCTCCTGTACGTATGAGTCTACTTTTCTAGTGCTATCTTCTTTTTGGATTTGTTGTATTCATAAAAATCTATCAGAATGGTGTAACTGATACGGGTTGGTTTTAATTTTTCATTTGTTTTATAAGGTGGAAAAATATCCCTTTATTTTAAGAATGCTTAGTCTGAATTTTCAGAAAATGTCCAGACAGTGCAAAAAACAACTGTAGTCAATGGTATCTCATCCTTTGTAGGCTTTGGTCCTTCCCTGAAATATAGAAGGTCTAACCTTACACTAACCCCAGTCAGTGGAAATACCAATCATTGTTAGTGTGGCAGTAAAGTAAAGCAAAGTCCAGTTGAGTTGTAGAATTCATTTTGGAAAAGTTCATTGTTGTACTGGTTATTCAGTAAGATTCAAATGGAATTGTAGTCTCTCTGTTGCATATGCATTAATATTACTTGTTACTTGTAGTCTGACATCTTGCACTCTGAGCATATATTTTGTTAATGACTATGTGTTTTTTCCCTGAAGAACTTGAAACTGGTTGTCATACATAATTTCAAGAAGTTAGAAAATATTGCTATTAAACAAAAACAAGGTTCGTGTTTTTCAAAACCTTTTTTTTTTTAATAGTAATGCTCTTATCAGAACATGAGACTGATGAAACAAATATATGTGTTTTTCCTGAGAGGATATTGCTCTAAACCAGGATTTACAGTTTTGTAAATATTTGTCAGTGATGTCAGAGTTTCCTCAGTTGTGAGTAAGTATGTGAACCATTAAGAGTCCCCAAAACAATGGCAAATGGACTTGTGCCTGTAACAGCAAAACAACTATGTATTAGATAAAGAATCTACAGGACAGAGTACAGTCTTGGCTATATCTCAGCTATTGCAAAGTTTTTTTTGCCTCTCTCTGAAGCAAGAAAAATGTGTTTTTCAATTTCGTGTTAGCTGGAAACTGAGATCTTTCCTTCTTTTCAGAATCAATGTCTTTTCCGAGATGAAAATTATGATCATACACAAAGATCCAGCAGGCTCAAGAGATCTCCTAGGATGACTTCAAATCATACAATAAAATAGATTAATATATAAGATGTACATCCAATTTATGGAAGGCTTTTTTCCCTTTAAGCCTGCCATGAAAGAAAAAATATCCATGTTTTTAAACAAAATTAGCCTCATGTAAATGGAAACAATTTTTTTCTTCCATCTGGAAGGAGGACTAAGTCACATTCTTAAAGCAATAGTCTTTAAACAGTGTGAAGACTTAAAAATAAATAATTATAGATGCAGAAATATCTGTCCCGTAAGTGAGTGCTATACAGGGCATATTTAACCATCTCTGTGGAAGTGGAGGGGGAAATGTATTTCCTCTGTCTTGGAAATGCTTTTCAACCTCCACATTCAACAGATAGGGAAGGAAAATTGGTTTTCCGAGGATGTTCTGTAGAAAGTCACTCTTGGCATTGTGTTTCACTAATTATTAGTACAATACCACAAACATCTCTAAGGTTTTGTGAAGTGTGTGTTACAGGCTGTACGCATAGTAACCATTTCTATAAAAAGCCTTCACATTAAAAAGGTATTAGAATTTGAAAGAATAGAAAAGAAAGAAATTTAAGAAGCTAACAAATTCCATTTGTAAGTAACATATTTTTACTAACAATGTAATTTGTTGAAGGTCTTCCATAATAATATTTTAATCATAGTTTTTGTCATTGCCCTTGTTTAAAGTGTCAATAACAACTTCCACTATCCCTTTTATATCTTCAAGAATAAAACTTGAAATTTACAGTTTCACTTTTTTCATGACAAGGTCATTTTGTATAAGACAGTACAGCCTTAATAAGAAGTCCCATTTAATATAAGAGGAAGCTAAGGAAGAACAGTGTGCATATATTTCAGGTGACCAACAGAAAAGACCACATGCCTGAGTCTTTTTAGACTTTATTATTCACTGACATGCCAGTCTTCACAGTCTCTCCAGGCACTGACCCATTCTTCATAGCTTTTGTAAATGTACACAAACATGTCTTTACAGAGTTTCTGTCCTTTTACAATTCTCATCTCAACTTGTTCCATCTGTCTTGTGAGGTTGGACAATATTGCTAGGTACCCTGAGATGCATGAATGTTTCTTAGATTACCAGACAATGTATTCCTCAGTAGCCCTCCTGAAAAAACAGAAAAGCATCCTTGCACCCATATTGCTTGTTCTTAGTGTTCAATATTTTCAGTAGTGGTGATCACTGAAAAGATGGACAGGCTATTAATTGAAAACTGATATGCTCATCCAGGTATTACAGGCTATTCTTCTGCAGTGTGTCTAAGTTCCCTCTTTTGGCTAACTTGTTTATTGTTGATTCAATTAATTCCAAATCTGCACCATGAAAAAGATGTACTTGATAGCTGTGGTGGTGACTGATATTGTAATGGATCTTCTTGCTCTCCAATAAAGTCTATCCTATGTGAAATCAAGGCTCAGAGAAAGCATTTTAAAGTATTTATTAAGTTTTCTTTTTAATTCAGTGCTGCTTAGAATGAAACTACGTATGTGCTTTAAGAGTTAGCTTTACAGGGGTACTTTCCTGGCTTTGGACCTCTATTGAATTAGAGTCCTATTTAGTCTACATTTTGAAATTCTTTCTCATTTCTCTTGTGAGTACTTTGCTGTCTTAGTTATTATGAATAGAGGCCTTTGTTTTCTGTATCTGGAATTTAGTCTAAATAATGACCTCCAATGAAGTACTTCTGTAAGGTCACAAATGCCTCTCAGAGCCAAGGTAAAGTAAACATCCTAAATAATTATATTTTATTTTTTATGGACCTAATATATCACTGACAAATATTGAAAGCTCTCCAGTAGGGGAACGGCCACTCACCACCTCAGTTTCATTGACCTGCAAGCTGCTTTTTCTTCTGAAGAGTTTGTTTAATTGCAAAGGACTGAACTCCTGAGTACTCACACACAGCACAGATGGGTAATTTAAGGCCAACAAGTTTGGTTTAGAAGAAGGTATCTGCATCAGTGAAATCCCACAAATGGCCAGCATAGAGAAATTTTATTTTGAAGCACTCACTTCTGACTTAGAGTATCATGGTAGTCTCACATTGAGATGTCTGAGTGGAAGACCTGCTTTTTCCTTTAAGGAAAAATGATAAACTGAAATCCCAAACAGTGTGTTATCTGATACCATTATTAGGGACCTTGCAGCTGTTCATATTTTCTCTCTGCAGCACGTGTCACTGTGGCAAATGGAAAATATTTTCATCCACTAGGATTACAGAGCTGCTGAAAAGCCATAAACAAAACATAACTAGAATTTTGCATGTAAGTGACAGCTAATGCAATCTCTCAGAAGCAGATAAGGTAGAAAGAAAAAAAAAAAAAAAAAAAAAAAAAAAAAGCCAAGACAGGATTCATACTCTTGCTTGCAACAAAATATTTTGGAGAGTTTCAGAGGAAATTATTACATGTATCATTGTGGAAACATTTTGCTTCCATGGTTCTCAAACTAAAGACAAGCATAAACCTGAGAAAAACACTTTATAAAGTGATCTATACATGTGCATATTTATTTTATTCCATTTCAAGTCATTAATATCAATAATCAGTCACAGGGTGTTAATGCACTTCAGTGGTTTCTGTTCCCAGGGTATCTGACAGGTTTGCAAGCATTATTGATAATGAAGGACAATGTGTCAATACTCTCACATTAAGATCTGATTCAGAAGTACAGTGATTCTTTCAAGGTCAGACAGAAAGTCTGTGTCTTGATTTCATCAGGCTAGGGCCTTAATTCTGACAGCTTTACTCCTTTCTAGTGAGAAGGTGGCATTAGCATTTTTCTGAGTGTTGCTGATCCTTTGCACATTCTACCCCTATTTTATCCCAGCAATATAGATGTGCTCAATTAAAAAACAAAACAAAACAAAACAACAACAAAGCAAATAGTAACTAATTTGGAAACTTTTGGTTTGTGTGTTGTGGCTAATTAAAGTGTCTTGAAACTGGATTGGCAGCTCCTGCCACCGCAAAAGAAGATTAAGTTGGTACTGTTTATTCAGACCTAGAGGAGAACGCACAGCATGTCCTCTGCTTTTCATGATAAAGATGCTGACAGTGATTACTGAATTTTATCCAAGCCACCTCTAGTGTATCTAGAGATCTCCCATCTCCCTCCTTTCTCCACAGTTATGGCTCTCATTGAAGTGACATTGCAAAGAAGAAACATGTTACCAGCATTGCACAAACCTCACCTTCAAGCCATCCTGTTTTCTGTCACACACCTGCGGAGCAGGGCTACTGGTAGATCCCAGTATTAAAGGCTTATTCATGGGGTATTATCCAGTATTATTCGTGGGGTATCTTTTTGACACTCCTGCATGAAATTGACACAGGTATTCCTGAGTGAAATGCATTACACATGACTTGAGTGGGTGCTGTTCCTTCTGGAAAAAAAAAAAAAAAAATAACGGCTCTTCATAACTGAAATAGCAAAGCGGTAGTTGCAGCATGTATGTAGGAGGATCAATTCACTGGAGTGATGTACTAAATGTGTAAAAGATATAGCAGTGCCAGCAACCACTCCTGTAGCTAGTTAGGGGTGACCTGCTAATCTATTTTCTTCATTTGCAGAGTGTTTGAACAGAGAAAAAAACAAACATTAAAAAAAAAAAAAAAAAAGGAGGGTGGGGGGCGAGGGGAAGAGGGGTGGCTTTAGACACCTGCTGTATAGCTATAGGAACTCAGCTCCAGTGGGCAGCTGCCTGTGGGACAACCTGGCAGGGCTCTGCTGCCAGCCCACCCTTCCCAAGGCAGAAGGAGCAGTATCAAAGCTCCTGGTCCTGCCATATGCGTGACAGTGCATGTGATGTTTGTTAGAAGTACAAATGAACCAAATCCTAAACCAGCATGATCTTATGTCTTTTTACAGTAGTGATAAAGCTGTTCATCTTGAGTAGATTCAAAACAGAAAGGTCTTTACAGAAAGCGTTAATTGGTGGCTAATTATGGTCTGCTAATTCATATCAGTTACTTTTTAATCAGACTACTGTCTAGAAACAAACCTAGATATCTAGCCAGTGAAACAAGAACAATAATTTAGGCTTTAAAAAGCTAATTCTGAAGATATAAACTGTCTACTGTTTATGAAAAAAAAAAAAAACCAAAAAAAAACACCCAAAACATTATTACTACTTTGAAAATAATCTGATTAATGTGATTTGGTTACCAGCTGGAACTAAGTGTTCACCTTCTTACTGAGAGCACACAATAAAAATAACAAAAGCGGAAAAAGGATTTTAAATACTCTTTTCCTGTTCAGGTGAGAGGAAGGTCACAGTCAGCAGGGATGGAGATGCATATTTCACATCAGGGACATCAAAAACATATGACATATTTCTAGCATAAAATCTATCCTTTTCATCACATCACATTTTCAAAGGTGTACCATTGAATTCATAGCTGTGGTTTCCTGAGTGTGTTTTGGTGAACAAAAACTATGAAATTGGTTTTTTCCCTTCCATCTTTTAAAATTCTGCCACTTAGAAAGCAATGCCATCTTACTACAAAATACCTCACCATTCTTTGTGAAGAGGTTTTCACTCTCTTGCTCCTCTTACTGCTTAAGATCAACTCCTGGGAACGTACTGAAAAGATGAACAGTGATTTTACAGTGTTAATTCTAAGGCATTAGAGGAGTATAAATGTGCTGAAACTGGACAAAAAGGGGCATTCATATTTTTAAGAGTCTGGATTGAGTGAGGGAACAATTTTGTATTTACAGTTGGGCCTTAGTTAAGATTCTGTTTTATTGGCTTTGGCTATCATGCAATTACAAATTTCACTTTCATTTGACTGGTGACACAAAGTCATGATCTTTCTTCACAAGCTGGCGCTGAAGTGCTGCTGGCACATCCACAGCACAGAGAACAAGTGCCAGCACTTGGCACTCTCAGGCCCAGCGATGTTTCCAGCTCCTGTGGTGCATTTGGGACTGGTCGGAAGTGCTAGATTTCACTTTTGGCCCACAGTCCCAGAAGACTCCAGCAGCAGACAAGGATTACCATTGTAGGTATGAGCTACACCTCATCCTGCTAATTTGTTCCTCATACTTTCTTCTGCCATAATTTATGTGTGTACCACATGCTAACTGTAGTATGTAGTCAGAAAAATCCCACTTAAAATACTCAGCTTATTTCTGACATCTATTACATATACATAAGGGGACAAAATTCAAGGTGTAATGTATGCAATTAGTCTGTTTCAAGTGTGTTTTTCTTCTGTGCTTTGGAATACAACTTTGGCACTATGAGAGCAGTCGTAACAATCCAGTTCAGCATGGTGACAGCTGAAGGCCAGATCCACAGTGACCTCACAATATCTGATGAAAACAACTAATTTTGTCTCAAGGCACTTCAATGATGTGGATTTCAGGGAAAAAAATGCCAAGCTCTTTCCTTAGAGTTGGAAGTCTGGCATAGATAGCATGGAACTTTGTAGCTGTCGTGACTGCTGAAGAGTCTAATGGCTTCAAAGGCCATGAAATGACCATGTAGGTTGGATATGGTCTGCTATACAATGTGTAGTTCAAAAAAATAAACATTTACAAAATCTGTCTTTATGATACCCTTTATCTTACATACTTCTGTTTGAGTGTTTTAACTGTACCATCTAAGAGGGATGACGTCTGAATAGCATGTTATCACTTTTTTTTGAAGTACAGGCCATGTTTACAATGGAATGGCTGCATGAATGATTGGCTAGCTGTATAAATTTCTTGTTCAGAAGTTAGTATGGAGCTAATACCCGTTTTACAAATGCAACAAATGGCTTGGAGGAGCAGGTGGCTGTTCACAGGAATTACTGCAGCAGGTCTGAGTTTATAAGGGAAGAGTATCTTGTGCTCTGTTTTAGTTCTGCCTATACGGTTTCACTACAGATGGCAGTAGCCATTTCCCCAGCAAGGCCTTCTAAAGACTTCACTGATTGACCATAAAGCAACTGTTTTATGTCTTCCCCAAGGCACAAAAATCAGAACTGTGCCTGAGAAATTCTAGAATTCCTTTATAGTTACAAGAGCACTGAGGCTGCACGATAACATTTCTAAAATACTGCTTTCCTGCAACTGAAGTGTAATTGGAAGTTATAATCTGACACTATATATAGTACATTGTGTTTTGGAGCCAAATCTACTAAAATACGATCTTTAAAGTTCAGTTGTAATCTCTATGATTTGCTTTGAGAGTTATTTCTGTGGCGCAGACGGGAAGGATGATGTACATCTTGTCTAGAGACAACAAACAAAAAAAAAAAAAGAAAAATATTTTTATGTTATTATAACTGGTAAGGAAAGATTTGTTAAAAGATCATCTTAAAAAAGGATCTGCCAATTAAAACGTTGCCTTATTTTTTTTGCACACACTTTTATTGCTTGATTTTTTTTTATATTCAAGCCACTTCTCATGTATTTTAAGATTGTTTTAGAAGTTTAAATTTTGTCATTTAGTTTTCAAGCCTGTGGCCACATACTTTTGTAAATCTTGAATGCCTTGGTATACCTTTATGCTGTGGACAAAATAAGGAGAAACTAAGCAAAAAATAGATTTAAAAATCACTCTAGAGTGGAAATAAATGCCAGTTAAGATTTATTTTTTTATTGTTTTAATTTTTTTCAGTATTCGGTAGAACCTCATTGCCTCTGTGGGATTTCTCTCTGTTCCCTCAGCTCAGACTGCCCTGCAAGATGGCTTTTGGGATTATTTGTATCAGGGGATTGTGACTATTTCATGGAAATACATGTACATAGAATTCTTCAGATAATTAATCACATCTATTCTGTGTCATATCTGGCATACTTACAAAACCATAACAGATCTGGACAGATTTTGGCTCGCCCTTTGGGAAAATACAACTACTGTATGTCAAATCTTGCCAAATTACTGCATGTAAATCCCCACTTTTGCTACAGTGGTAGTAAGTCAGATTCAAATACTTTATTGCTACCACTTTAATATGAATATGTGGTTAATAAACTAGTTAGTTATTTTAAATTGGACAGTGTCTGCAACTATTGATGGAAAAATACTAATTTGCAAATGTTGGTACTCTAGACTTGTAATTCTAATGAATAAAAGGTAATTGTTTAGAGGGAACAGCAGCGTATTTTACAATTATCTGAAAAAAAAAGTATTTTGTTTTGTGTTTGTGAATACTGTGGAGAAGTTACCTGTGACCAGGTCCCAGGTGATGACATTTCTTTAGTCTGTGGAGTCACAAGTCACCATTAAGATCTGAACGTTAAATTAGTGAATAAAACCAAAGCAAACTAACAAAAAAAAAACAACCCAGCTTGTTTTGTTTAAAATTCAGTTTTATCTAACTTAAGTGACATGCAAAGAAAATAATACCCTTTAGTTCAGTGGCATCTTGATTGTTTGTGAACTGCAGCCTATCATCCAAAATAGTTCCAGCTTTTGAAAGCAAATCCCAGAACATGGGGAGGCATACATAGATTTGCATCCCTCTGATATTTTCCAGAACTGAAAACTGTAGACGGCATTAAAGGCATTCTGTGGTGATTTTCTTGTAAATTTGACACCAGTGATAAAAAGCAGCCCTGCAGCACCCAAAGTTTCAGGCTAAATTTCAGGCGCCAGTGACATGATGTCGTTCCGTGTCCATGAAATTACTCGTGGCATGTATTTCCCCCTCTGAAAACCCTTATGTTCAGGGTTCCAGTAGAAAAGTAGCTGCCCCTCTGTCAGTATCTTAGAAAAATGAAATTAATTGAAGGTGGATGCAACGGTTAAGAATAAAATGCCATATAAGAGTCATACAGCATCCAGAAAATTGATATGCTTATTGAAAACTGAAAAAGATGTCACTACAACAACCATTAGAGAAGAGAGCCGATGGGCTTAAACTGAAGCCTGTGGGAGACATTTTATTCCAAGTTCTTCTTGGAATCCTTATTCTGAAATAACATATGTAGGCAGTATGTAATTTCCCCCTATATCCACCACCTCGTTAATACAGGCTGGCAGCAATAAAAGAAAGAAGAAAAAGAATGTGCAAGGCTTGCTACATTTAGTAAAGGGGACTTTTGCATACTGTAAAAATAGGCTTCCTTTGGGTGTCTAGTCTGTGTTAATCACTACTGCTCAGTGAAAATAGTGTTTTCCTGAATATGTGCCATTAGACTGTGACTCCTATTTTAGCTGCCACAAAACCTGCCAACCAACAAATGAAAGCCTGGACTTCAGGTAACTAGCAATTCTTATTTCAAAATGCTACTGTTGTGAAAGGGTTTTCTCTATTTTAGAGGGAGAGTGCATAGTGTTAATGCATATCCTAGTATTTCATGCACAAATACAGGATTTGGATGAAGGGTGTAACAACAGATGATTATTGGGGGGAAGTTTTTAAAATACTGGTCTCACACCTAATATTTCCACACCAACAGCTGTGCAGCAAAGTTATGCTACTTTGGGTTTCATCCCCATGAGATGCATAGAGATCTTCTTTCTGAGGATGGGGAGTTGTCAATTGTGGACTATGGGGAGCTCATTTGCACAGGCTCCTTAACTCGTAGCTGGAGACCTGAGAATTTTGGTCTGTGTCAGGACATCTGCAGTAGGTTTGCTTTTTGTCTACAGAGTAGCTGTCTTGGTTCTCAGCTAGGGTCTGCACTCTATCAGGGGCTGCAAGGCTTGCAAGGCCATGACGGTTGTGAAGATTCATCTTTTGCATTGTCATTGTCATTGTTTTGGACCTATTGAGCTCTGGCACGGTTATTTTTCTTCTCTCACCTGTACTTCCACAGATGAAACCCACAAATTCTCCCAGATTCAGAGGAGGACTCAGATTGGTGTCTATCTGCTTCTTCAAATACTGACCCCATGTTTAATCCAGTATGAGTCAAAATTAGAACTGTCACAAGTGACTAAAGTATGGCACATTTCATGCTGATGGGTGGTAAGATGACTCAAGAAGGTTACAGGAATATTAGAGGGTGTCATGGGAAAAGGAATGCCTCCCTTACACTTTTGCATTAGTTATTTTTAAGTTGCACTCACAACTTCCCTACTTGATTTGTAAGGTGTATGTTAATGAAATGTAGCTTTTTAGCTTTTAATTAGTCTCTATTTGCAGCCTCTGTGTGCAAAGATTCATAATACTCTTTATTTGATCAAAGGCTTTGAAATTATTTTGCATCATCCATTTGTATAAAGTATGCTTCTCTGTATTTTTAGCACATTGGAGTGACTGAAACTTCTTGTAAGTTAATTTCAGGAGTTTAGAGAGAAGGAAAAGTGTTAGTGTTTGTATTTCTTTTAAGTCTTTTATGACCTAAACTGTTTCTCATCATGGAACCCATTGCTAAAACAGTTTTCTGAAAAGAAAATAATGTTTACAAAGTAAACATTTTTTCTGGCTGCAAGATTGTTTGCTGTTCAGGAAGCAAACACATTCTAGTTCATTACATATATTTTGAGTGTATGAAAGGAAAATAAGTTTATACATTTTAAACGTGCAGTTCACAGACTTTCCGGCTGGAACCCACTTGGGAGTCATAGTACATTTCCAGGACCTCCCCTAGTGAGACTCCTCAGATATCAGAGTAGTTGTGACTCATCGACCGCAGGAGAGGCAATTGAATTAAAACTTAAATATTTATGTGTCTGACTCACTCAAATTGCAAAACAAATACAGCCCGATTTCTGGGTGAGATATCTGTGTTTCTCAAGAAAAGTTGAAGCTGGTATTTCAAGAGCTGCAATGGCCTGAATTTGGCTGTTGGTCCATGCTTTCACACCATTTATTATTTTTTTTTAAGTGGTTTTCCCAGCTTCAGGGCTAGAGAAGTAGGACTATTATAGCTTAGTTATTAAATATGTCTGGATTACATGATAGAAGTGACGAAGATGGCATTTTGATCCAATAGTTCAGTACGGTCCTTTTGCACTCCTAACTATTGCTTTTGGATGTACTGAGGGCCTGAGGTAAAGGTGGCTGTAAACATTACTGCATTAGGAGGGTATCATCCCCCCACCATATCCAGTTACATACATGACTGTTCTAGATAAGTACAACAAAAAACTGAGCCAGGGAAGAGATGCTGTAACTACTGCTGCTAAGCTGTATTTTTGCCGAGTCTAGAGAGTGACGGTAGCAGCCACCAGGTCAAATGTCTTGCTCTCCCAGCACAGTATCAAGATCATTTTAAAAAGTTGAGCTTGATCCTTGGAATTAATTTCTGAAGCTGGGCTTGCTAACCAAACACAGAGCAGATGTCACTATCCACACTCCACTGCTCCTTTCCCCCCTGCAGTCAGGTGCTGTGCTGAGACTGCTCCATTCTTCTAGGTCAGGCTGTTTGGAAAAGGCTATAAGATATACTAATTACCCTACAGTTAAGGAAGACCTTAGCAGATCCTACGTTTTGAAAAATGAGCATGTGCTTGCTACAGTCATAATATGAACTCTGGCTATTTTATTACACATTTTCTGGTCCAAAATTCTGATTTCCAGCTTGCCTCTGAACAAGAAGTATAGGCACTCATCTGTCATCAGCAAGATGTGAGATATTTAGTGAGACCACAAATAAAACTGTTGTTCTGTTCTCAAGTACATGAAGTGTTTTCTTTTATTAAGAAAACTTTCTGAACAACACAAAGTTGAGATATGAAAATATAATCAAATATTCTACTCTGTTCTTTATTTAAATAATGTCTGATGCGCTACTGCTAATAATTATTAACTCTTCAGGGCCCATGGAAAAAATACACTTGTTCCAGTTACATTTTTTATTTTTTTTCTCCAAGTATTCTTATTTAGCCTAAGATCAGAAATATCTTCTGCCACTCCTATTTCTAGATCTTACATAAATGTACAGACTTAGCTTCAAAGGTGGTATCAATATGTTCAGGTTTAAATTCTGCATATATAGAGGGATTATCCAGATGTAAGTCATAATACTGTCTCATTAGACTCTTTCTGATGCTGAATCACACTGCTATGCAGTGTGTGTTTTTCTTCTGGTTGCAGTAGGGATGATTTCACATGCTAGATAAAATCAAGTTAAGCTGGATTTTTTGTAAATCTTGTATTCTTTGATCAGCTTTGGTCAGCATTAGTTTTACAAATGCTTTGAATTACATTTAGATGATTGGTCCCAATCCTAGTTGTAGTGCTAATTCAACTTCGTATGGCATAGTTACTTCTTATAAAACAAAATTTATGTTTCAGTATGACTTTGTGATTACAGCTGTGTGTTTTTTTATAATTTAAGAGAAATTTCAGGATATCTTGGTGTTATATTTTTTCATCATGCATAAGCATTTGGCTAACTTGGTGACAGCTCTTTTTTCATACACTGGGTACTTTTTTTTTTTTTTTTTTTTTTTTTTTCCCCTTAAATTTTGTTGTGCTTATTGCTGGGGGGCTGTCTTTGGCTATAAAGAATGCTAGGAAGGATTCATCCAGTGTAAAACAAAATAAATATACCTTGCTTCTGTGATCTCTAAAGGTCATAAAAATATTAGAGATTTGAGGGAGCTTGATCAGTTTACATAAGGGATTACAAAATGTGGTTGCCTGTAATACTAAGGGACTGTACTTGATGACCTAAGAATTTTCTTCCAGTTTTTCATTATTAAAATCCAGTCATAAGGGAGAAAATAAAACCATAATCACTGATGTATTATATTAGATGCATGGTACATAGTCTTCTGCTTAGCCAGTAAATACTGTGCACCAGCTGAATTGTGTCAAACTGAGTGAATGACACAGCAGAGCATCAGATGCTGCCCAAGCTGAGAATCATACAGACCAGCATGTCACAGATTTCCACTTGCGTATTTGCACATTGCAAACGTGCTTATTGCTGGGGGGCTGTCTTTGGCTATAAAGAATGCTAGGAAGGATTCATCCAGTGTAAAACAAAATAAATATACCTTGCTTCTGTGATCTCTAAAGGTCATAAAAATATTAGAGATTTGAGGGAGCTTGATCAGTTTACATAAGGGATTACAAAATGTGGTTGCCTGTAATACTAAGGGACTGTACTTGATGACCTAAGAATTTTCTTCCAGTTTTTCATTATTAAAATCCAGTCATAAGGGAGAAAATAAAACCATAATCACTGATGTATTATATTAGATGCATGGTACATAGTCTTCTGCTTAGCCAGTAAATACTGTGCACCAGCTGAATTGTGTCAAACTGAGTGAATGACACAGCAGAGCATCAGATGCTGCCCAAGCTGAGAATCATACAGACCAGCATGTCACAGATTTCCACTTGCGTATTTGCACATTGCAAACAGCACATAACAGGTTATATCAGGAGGACCCAAACTCTAATTCATGTAAGAAGTTGAAAAAATGTTAAACTTTCTTTTGAGGCCTTTCACATTAACAACCTGAAAGACCATTCTGTCTGGTTTGCCAAACTTTGCAGGCAAATCAACAGCATGTTTTAGTTATAGCATGATAAGCTGCTTATAATGCTAATAAGAGAATAACTTGAGGGCAGCCTTCCCTGGGCTGTTATGTTGGCACAGTTTCAGTTCTACTTCCACGTCATTTCAGCCTGTTAAGAATAAAGAGGAAATATTATGGCACCCAGTTTTTCTTGGAGCTGCGTCATTACCTCTTCCTTAATAACTCTTTACAATCTGGCAGCTCCTCCGTGAGTTAGATTAACAGTACTGACAAATGTTAATCATTTCAGTAAAAGATCTACCCAAATCTTGTTGTAACTGTCTTCTCAAAAGAAAGAATTAACAAGTATCACCAACAGCCTGATTTTTCTGTCAGTTTTGTGTTTGTATCAGCCCCAAGTATATCTGATGACAGCTACAGTTGTTGAAAGCAAAATAAAGCAGAAGGAAAAAAAAAATAAATTGAAAGAATATATTTTCAGTATGCTTTTCAGGAATGTATTTGTGGCTCGACTGCTTTCAAAGTGCTGTAGTGAAGCTTCTAAAGATCACCTAAAAGGTTTAATTATATTTTACAACCATTTTACAAACATTTTTCTTTAGGAGAACTGAGAATCTAAGGTATGTGCTGTGAATTGCTATACTTAGAAGTAATATGAAGAAATCTCTCAATAAAGAAGAATACATGTAATTCTCTAAATTTTAAATGTATACATTTAATGAAGAGAAAGGTAAACTATAAGCCTTGTATTTTCTGGGATGACTTGTGACTATAATAACTTTTCTTCTTCTGACTGGGCACTTTGAAAATATAAGAACTGTTGCCAAATATAGAGGGACAAATTGAGCCAAATATTTTGAAATGCCCTACTCATTTTAGTTGGTGAAAAAGCAAAACCCCTGACATCACCTGTGTAGAGCTCGAGTACAATAACCTAGTTGTAGGCTTCCAAATGCAGTGGGATTCTTGTCTTTTGTAAAATCATTTCAGGAAGTCATAACACAAAAGAAAATACTGTGTGCTACTAGTGTTATCCACACAAGTACATGTCATACATAATCCACTCTTAGCAAAACTTGAATTTGTAGAGTCTCCTTTAGCATGACCATTTAACTGTCTTTAACTCTTTAGTTCATCTTATTTTTTTAGTTAATTTTTTAACACACCTTGCGTGAAACCTCTTCTAAGATTTCAAGTAATACAGGTGTTTTTATGGAGAATATTTTGTGTTTCAGGAATACACATATAACAAAAAATGACTTGCTTTTGTTAACAGATTGTTATCCTCTTAAGGAGAATAATGTTTTACAATCATGGGTGAAGGTCAGGAAAGGGAAAAAGCATGCAATCACAGCAAAGATACAACTGAGAGCTCATGTAAAAATCTTTTTAAAAATCAATTAGATCCAGTGGTGGGGATAGAAATAACCTCCTAGGGATCATCACAGAGTGATCAGAGTTGCTCTAATCAAAACGTCTCTCAGTGAGTGAAGCAAAGGGCTAAGATAAATATGCCAATGCAAGGAAAGCAGTGGGAATTTCCTGTGAATTTTTACATTACTTACCTGTCATTTTTTATACATGGAGTTTTCTCTGGTTTAGAAGCTCAGTATTATAAAGGTTTTATTTAAATAAAAGCTGTTTTTTTGATCCTCTGATCCACTTTGGGTACTCAGCATGAGAAGAAGGTGAAGGCATATTCACTCTAAAGATGTGGCCCATTCAAAATCCCATCTCACCATGCAAGAAGTGTAAAAAAGCCCAAGTGATGGAACATCACAGCTTCAGGTTTATAATTTTATCATCTTTCCACAAAATGAAATAAATACTTTGAGTTTCTCTTAAGACAGCCTAGAATGTCTACTCAGCAGGGATATTAAAGCAGTTGTCCAGTACTATTTGTTTTATGTACAGAAGTGAGCTATTTCTGTTTATTTATTTATCTTTGTGTTGAAGTTTGGTTCTGGTTATTAGGTAATTGCAGTGAATTATAGGAGTGTTCAATTACCTTAGAATCTCACAGTTGATAACACAACAGTGGGAGCCTCTTCCCTAAAAAAGCCTCTGAATTGAACATTGGGTTTCAATGTTACTTCAACTCCCTAAACTCATGTAACATGCTGTGGGAACCAGGCTAATACTTAGGCACTCCGGTGAAATGACTAAAGAGTTTGTAAATAGAAAAGAGCTTATTTAGTGTGCAAGGATCCAGTGGATCATCAGCTTTCCTGGAAGCATAGCAGGGGCAAATCCACAGCCAACTCTTCCAGGCACTGAATTCCTAAGCTAGTAAACTGCCACCAGGCTGTCCACAACACAGACTGTTATTTACTGTCAGCAATCACTGCTTCTGTGCGTATTTATTTTTTTAATTATTTTAAGTAAGCCGGATCCAAGATGAATATGAGGTTCCAAAGCCTAACTGGAATTAGCTAGGCTCCAAACTGACTGGTTTTTGCAACTGGCACCTACTCTCTGAAGAAGCTCAGTGCAAACTCTCTGGCTGAGTTTTCCATCAGAGATATAATCTGCCAAATTAGCAAGGAGGACAGGCAACAAGAAAAGGAACACACTGAAGCATTTTAAAGGAGTGTTGAGGTTAACCTGTACTGGATGCTTCTGTGTGAATGAGCAGTAATCACACATCACTTCTTGAACATACTTCATAGACATCTCACTACAGATGTCAGACAGATCCTCTGTGCAGAGGAAAAATATTTTGGGTGTACTCTGTTCATCCTTAGTTTATTGCAGTATTTAATATTTAGTGCAAATCTTTTTTTCAAGATTTCTTCACTTTGGAAGCATGGAGAGTTGCAGGTGCCAGGGCAGTGAGGAACAGGCATGCTGTGGCTGGCTCTGGCTGTGCTGAAGTCCCTGTGCCTCAGATCAGTTTGCTGTGCTAAGCGAGGCCCCTTCAGGAGCTGGAAGCTGGACACATGATACCTGTGCACATATAAATATTTTTGGTATAAATAATGGATCCCAGGACATTTGGTGGTCCCTCCAGAAATACAAACCCTCCACTATTGTGATCCTAATCATCGTGTAACTCTCACCTGTGAACAGGCTATTGTGTTTGACATCTGTGAAAGTCTGCTTCCTACTTGGGCATACTGCCCTCTCAGCGATGTCTATTATATCTTCTCAGCGGGGAAAATAACCTTAACTGATATAGATAGCATGGCCTTGCATCCACAGAGATTTATTATCATCAGTGCAACTAAACATTGAAGTCCTTGTATTGTGAATTATTCCAGCATTCGTGTTGCTCCTCACATTCTGTCAGTCTGTGACAAAGATCCTATGGGAGTCAAAAGTAGGAAATGTGAGTATGCATAGAGGGAGTTAAACAGTACACAGAATTGAATGTTAAAATGTCAGCTGTATTCTGAACACTGAGGAATGTGAGAATAACATGGTTTGAGAATGTACTTAGATTCGGTACGGTTTCAGAGTAACACCTAGTCCCCAGCTGCAGCATTTCCTGCTGCTTGCAGAGGAGCCACCAGGTAGGTAGGGCAGTCAGTCAGTCAGAGCCGCTGATCTGTGAATTGCAGGCTGGGGTAGCTTTCCTTGATCATGATCAGTGAGCATCCTCTGGAGCAATCTCTCTCAAAGATGGAGATAGAAATCCCCCACTGTCTTACACTCATATTCTAGGCACAAAAAGCTTGCTTGTTACTCTGCAAGGTAACTGCTATAGAATTTTTCTTTATTTGCCTTAGCCCATTTGAATTTAAAATGAAGAATTTTTGTACAGTCAATGAAAATACTCAGTCCATCTTGCCTTTTTTTTTTTTTTTTCCTTTTTTAAGATAATCTTCCTTTGGAGACGTCTGGTCCATTTTGCAGCAGCACAGCCCTAAGATCTGAGAATCAGTTAATCTGAAAAAATAGTTATTGAAGGAAATTAGATTGTACCCTGTGCTGGGGAATTACTTCAGGAGGAAAAGTGTCATGTAAATGTTTTTTTCAGAAGCCAGTGTTTCTTAGGCTTGCTTTTCACTGTCAAGATTCACTTAGTTAATGACATATGAACCTATTCTCATAAATGAAATGTTCATTGAAATATTACAGGAAATGTACTTGTAAAGGACTTTAAACTGTCTCACAGGGTACTGTAACGTTTTCCCTCATGAGCTGCTCCTATGTAGAATAATACCTGATCCTGCTTTCAAAGCAGTCCTGTAACAGAAGGAGTAACCTAAGCATAATTCCTTCCTGTTTAATCAGCTCATTTGCATCTTTTCCACTCTGGTGCCTTTGGCGATACTATGATAAATGCAAATGAGTTCTCTGATTCTCCTCACATTTAGGTTTTGGTGCAGCTGCACGTGAAATGGGTGGTGGGAATAGCAGCACAGATGTAGCTGCAGTGAATCCAGAGAAACCTGAGCAGAGCAGTTTCACATTTATTGTGTGGAACTGGAATTCCTTAGGGGTTATCTCCTTCCCTGCACATGCTTGGAATTTTTGTACTAATCTTGCCCTTCTGCATCACATCCTAAATACATTTAACATGTGGCAGTGATTTCCACTCCAAGTGTGTTGCTTGTGACTCCTATTAGCAACAGTTGGTGAAATGTTTGATGTATCTCTCTAATGTCCATTATATTTTGTCTCCACAGAATTGCTTTTTAGTCTTTGCTTTAAAATAAAATAAAATAAATAAATTTGCTCTTCTAACCATAAATGGAGTGTAAGTAGTTTTCCTCCATCTCTAAGGCTGTCTAATAATGTTAGGTATATTTTAGTACTCTGAACATGCAGCAGAAACAGAAATCTGGGCTTGATAGAACCAATTATCAGATTTACTATGCCTTGTCCTGTATTTCATCAGTCTCTAGCCACATTATAAAAAGATGCCAGGAAATAATGTTGTGCTCCGTGATTTATCACTTGCTTCCACACAAACAGACATTTGTATCCTTTTCAACTCTTTCCATGTCTTCTCTTCCTCCCTAGATTAACTTTGTTTGTAATTTGATGGTTTAGTTCCAGTACTTAGCTGTCAAAAGCAGCCATATTCATCCAGTAGGCTGTAAAAGCAGGTGTTTAATATTATTGTCTAATATTGGAGAAGAGTGGCCAGCCTTGATACAGATACCTGCAATTTTGTGTGTCTTGAAAAGAGGTTTTGCGAAGTAAGTGCACTTTGGCCTCACAGGTTATTACAAATTAAGCTCTTCTTTTCTACAAAAACAAAGTGTTTGTGGAGGAGGGGTGTTTGATTTTTGGAGGGTTTTCTTAAATGTTTTAATTATTTTGCATTATTATTTTAAATGCACTGCAGATAATCCTCAGTTGCTTGAAAGCATTCTTTCTATACAGCAACCAGTTTAGAGTAAGCTACTTCACCTCTCTTTGTAGTACAGAAATGTCCAATATGGGTAAAACTGCAACTCTGCCATGGTGGAAGAAGTTATCTGTGACCAAAAAGTACAGCAGAGATTTATTTCTAGATTTGTCTTCAAGCTAATGAAACATAAAGATTGCAAAAGAGGTCTTCTGAAAATTAATTAAGTAACTTAGAGTAAAAATCCAAAGCTTCTCACTGGCTAGATATCTGAGGTTCTTTTAAAAAAAAGCACAAAATGGAAGTTGTTGCCTCAAATAATGATAGTGAAAATTTGTGTTCCATTAGGTATTACATGATGGAGGTTCTGAAATATATGGCATTTTATAAAAAATCTGAGAGTAATTTTAAGTGAAAATACGGAATGAAGAGGATGATGTAAGCAGTATGCATAAAAACATGGATAATATCATGCTAGTGTTTTCTAGATTTTTTTTAATTCTGTAACCTATTAATATTAATTGTATTTAATTTGGGAGCTGCTTAAAAAAAAGTAATTTAAATTCTGATGATTTTAATAATTTAAGTTTTAAACTGTGCTGCCAGGTGGTGTTAGCAGAATCCTTTGCATTATCTACAGTGCAGGTGTTAGAAATGGCTTTTCTATTTTCTAAAAAACTTTGACCACTATAGGAAATTAAATTTAGAAAGCAACACAGCAGTAAATTTGCTCCCTGGACATATTCGCTACAGCTGTGGCTACACTAGTACCAAAAATTTGCACTTTGGGGTTCCTGGGAGTTAAAATAACTTGTAACTTGCTACTCATTGAAAAGTATCAGAAATGAACTTCTAGAATGAAAAATCTTGAATGAAAATCAGAAAATTGCTGCTAAGTAATAATCAGCTCTTCTTAAAAACTGGAGTTAGAATGTCCACTAGCATCCTTGTCTTTCCTCCACTCTTTCTAAACTTCTTTAAAAAAACTTAAACCGAATTTCATAAAAATATTACATTTTAAAAACCCTGTTAGTACCTTAATAAAAAAAAAAAATAATCCAATACTATCATCTTTGTATTGGTTAAATAATAGTCTAGCATTCAGTTATCTAATACCAATATAGCTTTTTTTAAATTAGCAATTTTATTTATTGCTTTGTAAGAAAGAGCATTGGCAAATAACCATTTATTGAAGTACATATTTTTATGAAGCAAATGCATTTCCCTGGGAGCAAAAGCTATTTCTGCAGAGATGTTTCTGGAATGTGGTGCATAGTGATGTTGATTTTCTGTATATGCTCATGGCACATTAACAACATTCAAAGGCAAATAGATCTTTTGACTCTACAGTGCAAATGACGTGCAGCCTGTGCTTTCAAATACATACTTTCATCATGCAAGTCTTTACTAGGGTGGAGTTCAGTTTGGCTTTTTTTGCTACAACCACCAGCTGTTCCTCATCAGGAGTTACACTACACCAGGATCTGCTCTTGGACTACTTACCTGATTCACATGTAGTTCATGAAACAGCCATAGGCCTGTACTGACTTTCTGTCACTATTCATCTGACAGAATTTGAACCAGTAACCTACAGGTGATAGGCAATATATTCCTTAATTCTCTGAGAATTTGGATCCTGCCACTATTTTGTCCATATTTCAAGTTTTAGAATAAATGAAATTTCAGTATATTTAGAGTCCATAGTTCAATATAAAGAAATATTCTCTCCTAAAGTACAGGTCAGCCTGGAGGTATTTCCAAAATTTCTCCCTCTGAGGATCATTACAGGTATCTTTTCAATTATTTATTTATTTATTTTATTTTTTAAAAAATTTATTCTGTACCTGGAAATAGTTTAAAAATAAGAAAGATTTTATTAAAAAATCTGTATTATGCTTCTCAGAAGGCTTCTTGAGCCCCATCAGCGTCAGCTGATAAAATTACCTTGTTCCTTCTAGGCTGGCACAAGAACAAGAGTTGTTAACAAAGGCATCTTTTGGGTTAAGGCCTCTGAAAGATCCAGGGATGCATTCTTCAGCATTTCTATTCTTGATACCAGAGCAAAGCATGAAGATCTTAGCCCACTGTCACAGAACAGGAATGTATGTAGAGAAAACAAGAAAATCCTGGGTGATTTTAAAAATAACAGACATATAAATAGTAGTAAAACCTATTCTCAAGTAATAATATACCAGTTTCTAAAGTTCCATAATGTTCAGTTAAGCTGATTATACACCAGTGGTTTAAGACTCTATGTTGTTGGAGATATTTTCACTGTGCAGTCTCTAAAAAACATTTACACACAGCTTTATTTTCTTTCTAGAAATGCAAAATGTAGAATAATTATTTGGATGAAATTATTTTAATAATTCTGTTTCAAAAACACCCCCCCCCCTTGTACTTCATGATTATTTTAAATATTGCAAAGACATTTGTCCACTTCATTTAATAAATGACAGAGCTTCAGCTTGTCTTTCCCATCCTTTTTCTGCAAGATTTTAGATCTGGGTATTTTAAGTGGTTTTGTTAGTTTGTTTAAATAAGAAATTAAAACCAAACAGACCAATGAAAGGGAACAGACTATGTGAGATCCTGAATTGTTAACTGAACGCTCATTCACTCAAAACTCAAATATTTAAAATTTGTCTTTCCTGTTCTTATCTGAGGGATAAGCAATAGGAAGTACCAACAGTAGGGCATAGCTTGGGCACCTTGCACAGTTGGCTTGACCTGCTTTCAGTTATGTGCATTCTTGCTGGAAACAGTAAATATCAAGTAGTATGTGGTTTAAGAGCTTGTTTACAAACCTATGAATAACCTATGCCCTCACTTTAAGGGCAAGGAAAAATTTTCTGAGAAAGCGCAGGCATCGTCTTATTAAACAGTATGTCAGCTATATGAAGTTTATTCTAGCCACAAGTATGCAATGAATGGTCCATCAAACAAAAGATCAGTTGAAGCATGGACATCTTAATTGCTGACATTTTTCACTCAAGGTGTTGAACAGTAAATGTTGATTTTGAACAGTAAATGTTGATTTTGAACTCAGTAAGCCAGTATCTTACTGTAGGAATCTTTTTTTTTTTTTTCCTCTGTCATTAGATGCCACTTAACCTCTTTATTCCACTTAAAAGCAGGGGTTGGACGTTTTTTGCCTGTTGAAAGCTGCCTGTGCTGTTTCTGGCCACAGAGCTTTGTCATTGGGTGCAGGATTGTGAGAAAAAAAAGATAAAATGGAGTCTCTGAAAACAGGCTGATAAAACAAGAATTTGACATAATCACATTAGGACAATCTATAGTGCAGCTTATTCTATTGGTATTTCATCTGGTTACAGCTGCATGCATTTCCAGAGTAGATCCATACAAGGGCAAGAAAAGACTCAACAAAAAAACAAAACTAACCAACCAAATAAAAGCAACACAAAAAAACCCACTACAAAACAAACAAACAAACAAAAACACGGTAAAAAGAGAAAAGGTAATCTTCCTTTTTATAATAAATGAGTGTATTTGCCTTTTTTAATGATGGATATAAGAAAGAGTGAAAGTGATGTAAATCAGTTTGTCCTCTTCCTTCTTGCATTTCTGCTATGTCTGGGGGACTTATTTCCAACTCATACAAGGAGGCTGATACATTTCCATACACAAAATTAGTAACACACAAAATTGCTCACATACGTACGTCTTCAACATAATCACTTTCATATCCCAGTTCTAGAAATTCCTCATGATGAGAGGGTCTCCACAACTTATATTTCTTTTTTTTCTGCCACCACACAAAGTAACACAAGCTTAATTTTAAGCATGTGAAGCAAATGCCTCGTGATTACTCAAAATGCAGAGTGAAGTTACTGCCAGGATGCTTAGTTTGCATAGTGGGGAATTTCAGCTGATGGCTGTCTCCAGAGTTGGCTGTATTAGCAGCCATATAAAAGAGGGAAAGGCATGGCATGCATAGATTGAAGGTTTTTGTAAAAGTGCCCATGATCTAGTATTTTAATACAATTTCTGTTCCTTCCTCAAGGAGTAAATGCAGTGCTACTGTCTGTATTTTAGCTGTTATATGAGATTAGAATTTCAGAGAAGCAGACATGTATGGTTTATATGATCAAGAGGAGTAATATCACATCAAAATTTGAATCTGTATTGGTGGATGCAAATTCTGGACTAGAATTAGCTGGTAGTTTCTTTTGTCCTATATGTTTACATATGAGTGTTAATAATGTTATTGAAGCTTTAACAAAGATGTGATCCATCAAATTCAGATGGTTCCTGAAAGTACCAGTGCTGATTGATAAATATCAGTACGTTTTCCCTCTTCTTTCAAGTAATCTATCTCACTTCTAGTTGTCTGCATTTTGAAATTCTTCCTGATTTCTCTTTGTGTAGTTCTGTTTTGATAGCCCATGTTTCTTCTAATGTAGCTGAATATATAAAGAAAAGTTTGAACGGGAATGGCTTTTTATTTTTGCCTGTTTTTCTTTCATATGTTTACCTAGGCTTTTAATATTTATTTTTACAAATATTTATAGCACACCTCTAATGGTATATATAACTGTCCTGAGGGCTGCAGTGAATGAAATGGAGGTCTGTTTAATTTGCTTTGGGTTTTTTTTAATGCATTGTGAATGATCTTTAATTTCAATAAATGAATGTGTACACATATTTTGTCATCACCATTTTGCTCAAGCGTTCTGTGAAGAGATCTGAAAATGTGTAGACATCGTCATCATCATCCTAGTAGCAAAAAATGCAAATAGAACTGAAGTAACCAATGAGTGAAAAGTTAAGAGTTCCATTATCTGTGGGAGGATTAATACTTCCCCGGTATCTCAGGGTTCTCTTTTGCATGGTGTCTCTGTGTACATATGGTCACATACATATGTCACTTAAAAGCCCAGGTAAACTGAAGGAAGACCTTCATACTATGTTTTCTTCCTAAAAGAGGATAGGAAAGGAAATACACTAAGACATTTTCCTGTATGCTGTAATAAAGTTTTCACAGCTGTGCTTTTATTGTTTGCAGACTTAAGCATTCCCTAAGGACAAGATTCTAATCCCATTTGAGATTAGTGGAAGACTTTGGATCCAGCTCAAAGTCATAGAATAACATGTAATCTTTATCTTAAATTGTGGTAGCTGTTACCTCATCTTTCAAGGTAACTTCTCTGTATCAGCATGAGGGGGCAAACTGCAAATATATATAGCAGAAGAAGGGTCCAATGCATCAGACAGTACCCAGTACACTGATGAAGCATAGTTACAGGAATTGTATGTAGCTTCAGGGTATAAAAGTTATGTGGCTTTGAAATACCCCAAACTCAGATCTTATGTGTGAAAATTTAACCTTTTACTGTAATAGTTGCTAGGGGAGGTTTTACAAAAAATTAATCAGATCCCTGATCTACACATTTTTTCTGGTTTTCAAGTAAAAGCATTTCTATGCTGTCATCTGATTATTTTTTCACAACTGCTTTGAAACACCACTTAGAAGAAGGGAGTGGGGAAAAAAAAAAAAAGGATAAAAAAGGCCAAACCATCTGATGTACTTTGCCTTCTTTGTTGAAGTTCCACTGAGTCATTCTGAGATAAATGGAATTTTCTTCTTCAATCCAAAGCTTAATTATGGTAATTAGCCCTTGCAATTTGTAAAGTTTGGCAGTCAATTCAGCTCCTAATATGCATAAACCTCTTTCTATTACAAATTGAGTAGGTTTAATCAGTTTTAAAAAGACAGCATCTCACTATGTCTGCATGGCACACACTTAGATTTTCAGATTGGCTGTTATTCCAAACTCTGCTACATCATTAGCAGTTTTGATATTTTTAATATTCATGAAGCTTTCATTTTAGCATTAATCCCCAGCATCTGTGATTATGATGGGTACTTTTGGGATCTGTCTATTGTGTGTCTACTGAGAATGAAAAGCCCAGCAGTTCCTGGCAGTAAATTAACCCTCACAATGCCAGTTGGTGGTGAACTCCTTTACAAATGTTGCCTTCTGCTATATTCCTTTCTATTCAGATTTCACACTAATGTCTGATTCCCTCAGCAGACACAAGCTCCATTTCATCCTGACAGCCATCTGTGACACTAAGAATTTTTCTTTTTTTCATTTAAAGAATCTATCTTTCACTCTGTGCTTCCCCCCCTGACTCATTATGGTAATCAAATGGGAGCTCAGAATGCAGATTTGTATCTTCAGTAAGAAGATGAAGCCATTAGCGTATTTTATTTTTCCAGGATTTAAGGAAAGAAGAAGGAGGTTGTTTGGTTTTGGTTTGGTTTGGTTCTAATATTGATGATAGAATTTTTTTTTAGGGGGATGGTGTTGCTTAACTTCAAAATGTGGCCATACAGAAGTCTTTGGCTGTGCAAATGAAGTCTAGTAAATGGAGAACAGAGCTTGGGTAGTGTTTCCCTCACTGCTGCTAACTTGTGGCATTTGGCAAATGAAACCTCTGTCTGTTTTCCTCCTTTTCTTATTTAGAATTGAAAGCATTTTGGCAGAAACCCTTTAGCAATCCTTTAGCATTATTTGCAGTGCAGTATCATATCACCTATTTTAGGGCTGCAATTTTATCTGCTTCTCAAGTAAGTACTTAATAAATGAGGACAGACTCTTCCAGACGGTAGTTGTAGTTCAGATGTTTTAAATCACTGTCCAGCATTTCCCACCATGGAGGGATCCTCAGGGGTGTAGATGGCATCCAAATTAAGACGGCAATAATAGATAGTATAAAATATTCACACTCTTCTTTTTTTTCACTATGCAAAGGCACAAAGATGCCAGCACCAGCAGAAAACAAAAGTCCATAACAAAGAATAACAGTAGAGAAAAAATGGTTTTACACACTGCCGTGATTCTAGTAAGAAGGCTTCACAGCTTGTCATACTTTATGCCAGACATGGGGCTCAGTTCATGTCCTGAAGAAGTTCTGAGCAGTTAGGACAGCCTCTGTAGAACCTGTCAAAGTCCCTCTAACAGCGATTGCCTGAAGACTGAATTCTCTCTCGGTATGTGTCACCTGCTCGTAATTGCTTTACCTGGCTCCCCTCCTGGGCTCTGCTACCTGATCACAAGTGCAGGGTTGTCAGGGTTTGCTATTTCATCCCTTGCTCCAAACCCTCTTTGTCTCGGGCTGCTTGAAGGCCCTGGCCTGCCTGCTTGGATTTTGAAAGGAAATTCCTGTCTTAAAAACGTATACAAGTAGGTGGCTAAAGCATATTGTAAATAAAGCCAGAGGATTTTTTTGTCTTTATTCATCAAGCTTTTCCTTGAAGACTGCTTTGCTGTTTACTGAAGCCGCATGGGTTTAATTACGTAGTTTTTGAGAAATACCATTGTGGCTAAGTTGCTACCCTCAAAGATAATTGGCCTGTCATTAGGAGCCATGGATTGCTGTAGCTACTAAAGCAACTGTACTAACTGTAAGGGGACTTGGCAGCACATACTTAACATACATAGCAATACAGGGAGCACAGAAAGAGCAGCATCAGCAGTAAATGCAGTGAGCAAGCTAGGCATGTAGCATGGAATTAATATTGCAGAACAGAAATGAGCTGCAGAGAAAAAAGACCAAGAGTGTGCTGTCTTGATGATGACAGGTCTTTCTGATGTCCTAATGGGACATTCCTGAATATTGTTCATAATGCCTGGAACGTTAATGGGGACTGAGACTAGGCACACAGGGGTGTGTTTCATGCCAGATTGTGTGGCACTTCTTCCTATCTAGTCCAGGCATCCTGATAACTTAAAAAAATACAGTCACTGACATTTACGTACTAACTTTTTCAATGTCTTTAGCAATTTTAACAGCAGTAGCAGGCTGGAATTTGTGTGGAAGGGTGTGCAGCAGATAGTATGTCCGTAGTCATGTTTTTGTGTCACATTTTAGATTCCATCTTCTTGTCTCTTGTTACATCATGGAAGCACCAAGTACTTCCCTTGGTGCTGCTTGTTATTATATTCCTCCTAGCTGTACAGCTTTTTCAGAACAAAGATCTTAACTCCAATCTTCTTAATTTCTTTATGCTTGACATATATACCTATGTTTCTTAGTTGTTGTGCTGTTTACACTATCCTGGGAACAAGTTATAGATAGATGTGAGTGTAGGAAAGCCTAGATCCTTGTCTCTTTTCTTCAGCTTACTTGTTGTATTGTGATGTGTGTATACAGTTTCTCTGGTGCTTTCTAGGCAGTACTGGATATTCTGCTCATGCCTATGGGCATATCCAGGCTCCCTAGTGTCTGGGAATACAGGGCAAGAGCACAAAATCTTTGCTTACTGTCTGGACAACATTTTGAGAAAGAAAAAAGCAAATATGCCAGGAAAGATGCAGAGGTATTTCTTAAGCCAAATTTACCCAACTCCATGCCTTAACCAGGAGGCATTCCACACATTAGTGTTATTTGTCTTGACAGTGGGAGTTGAACAGGCCTCCTTCTTCCAGTTTGGGTACTTCTTTCTGCCACATCAGCAGCCACTCTGTTTTTCCACTACTGTGAGATTTCACCACTCTCTTAAATCTGAGAGTACTCCACTACTCCTTGCCTCTGCACAAATTAAGTGACACCTTTTCATTCCTTTGGTAGGATACCTGTCATGAACTGTATTCTCCCAGTGAAGACTTCAATGCTGTAGTTATCTGATCCTAAGCACAGTAATCATTAATAACTTCAAGTACTAAGGATGGAATTTAACAGAGGTTCAGTTTTTATTACGAAAGGAACAAGAGCTTTGCAGTCTAATAAATGAAAGAAAGGTGACAGGGCTGGAATTTGATTTAAGGAAGCAGAGCCCTAAAACATAATTCCTTCTGTGTAATTTAATAGCCATTGAGGAAGTAGTGGAATCTACAGTATGTTGTCTGTTAATCTAATTAATCTTCCCTAAAGGTTAGGTCACATAACCGACAAGTATAAGTGGATTTTGATCAAGTTTTACTGGGCCTATAAAATATTGAATATATGAGGATGTCCAGATTTACTTGTGTTTGCTTTGGAAATAGCTCAATTTTTTGAGGTCTCATACTGATACACAGACACAGAGGGGCATTTTTATTTAAACTTTCTATTTCCAAACATAACATTCTGTGGATTTAATGATTGGTTTTTTGTGATGCTGAATGTCATTGAGAAAATACGGCAAAAAAAGGAAGGAGAAAACTGCTGTTTTGTGCTAGTAAAGGTGGAGGTTAAAATTAGCATTAAATTCTAAAGCTTTTTATTTTTAAGGAAGTAAAATGGGTCTCTCTTTAGTCCTGTGTTGCACTTGGTGCTCCACAGGTTGGTGTCCCTGGTTTCCATGTACCCTGTCATCCTGAGAAACACTGAAAGCAAAGACCAGTCTTTCTGTTCTTAGTTTCTCTTCAGCTGCAACCAAATTTCTGTGACAGTGATTCTTCACAAGAAAGACTGGGCAAAACTAACCATTCTCCAGGATTTCAGATGAAACTAGCTCACTGTATCTTGCAGTAATCTGAATCCTAGTCTGACCTAAGAGAAAACTAGTCAGGATCTTAACGATACCAGTTCCAGCTACTCAAGTGAACCTGAATCCATGCAAATCTGTAGAGAAATTTGTTTGACAGAGACTTTCCACCCCTTTTACTTCCAATCTGTATTCTGTGTTCTATCAAAACCCATATTCTGTTTCTCTGCATGGTTTTCAATAGGTCTGCCTTCCTGCAAACAGCACAAATAATGTATATAAATGAACTTCTCATTTAAAATTCTCATTCATTTGATGATCATCTGCTGCTGTTACCAGTCTCATGGTGTCAACTCTCAAAGAAACCTACATGTGAAAGAGAAGTTCAGAAGGGGCAGATTGCTACATACTTGTAGGAATCTCCCAAGAGTTTTTGTTGCCTTCTCCTTGCAAGGTTTTGTGGTTGTTTTTTTTTTATCTGTACTTAATTAAAAAAGGCTTATTTCAAATTGAATGTGAGCTTCTCCAGATCAGCACACCTTGTCACAGGTGTGCCAGGCCAGATCTCTTGAGTTTGGCAGACCACATTAGTGGGGAAGCAGGAGGAGCTACTGATGAGGTCAGTGTTCAGGTTTGTTACAGGCATCAGTTCTGAGTCGGGGTACCTTGACCCTCTGGGAAACTCTCATGTATCATCAAACTTGTGTTCATTTTAAGACGCAAATTAATTGCTTACCATAGGAGAAAATTACATAATGAGGCTTTAGAGATCATAAATATTTATACATGTTTTTAAATACATTCAAATATGTGTTTATGGAGAGGGGAGGGGTTAGTGGAGATAATATATTCAAATAAACATGTTTTATATTCTATTGTATAATATATCAACCCTGCAAATTCATACTAATTAGTATTTTGAGCTATCATGGTGTTACTAAATCATTGGCTCCAGATGAATAAAATGTTTAGAAAACTTTTTTTATGATCTTATTGGTGCATTCACCCATATCAATGACTGACATTTATCTTGCTTTAGCAAATCAACAGATTTCTTTCTTCTGCTAAATGTTTTTGGCAACACAGATGGAGAACACAGCAGTCAGGGCCTTTCTCAAAGGCGCCAGATAACTGAATGGGTTACTTCCTACATTAAAACCAGCTTGTTTACTTGGCAAAGAGCCTTGGTCAAGTAATACAACCAGTGCTGCTGCCATTTGTTAATTCTGCATAATTAAACACAATTATACATAGTATTGTTTTCTAGCAGGCTCCTCAGCTGGCTTTTCTTTATTATGATTCTGTGCCCATTTTCTTCCTTATTACTAAAAAGGACTTTTCATTTGTTATTGTAATTAGGAGGTTTAAAAGATATAAAATTTTTCTAAAGAGAGAATAGCAAATGATCATGGAAGTTGGCATCTCATTTTACAAGCAAGACATTGCAAATAATAGGTATTTTGATTTTTTGGTACGATCAGAGGAATATGCACGATACTGTTACAGGACACTCCGGCACAAGTCTATTAGTGAATATGCAAGAATAAAGGAATGTATTTACAAACCACTTTCAAAGTCTGTCTTTAAAAGTCACTGGGAAATTTAAATATAGAGGCAATCATAATTTTGTGAGTACTTTTATCCTCATTTGGCAAGGCATGTAACTGCAGCTAACCACATGCTTGGGTTCTATTGAAATGTATGTCTCTTAAACATGCTTAACGGAATATATGCTTTACTGCTGTTTAAGGGATAAACCTAAATATCTGTTCAATGTTCTGCTGAATTGGAACTTTTTATGCATCCTATTAATACTACTATTTGGAGACTGTAGCAACAGAAATCTTTGACTGCCTTGGTGCTTTAAACTGTAGTGGTGGTGTCAGTGATGCAACTCTATTACTAATGACAATGGAGAAACTTCAAGAAAGGTTTTGCATGGGTTGCTGTCTTAAATGGAAACTTTGGAATGAGAGGAGCAGAAAGTTACAGGCAAGTTTTATGCTTATGTAGATTTTATATCTTTCCCTGAGTACTGATGAAGATATTTGTTAGGTAGACTCAACATCTATTTTTCAGCTACTTAACTTTATAGAAATAGTCTACAAAATGTTTACTTGCCTTTCTTTATGATTGATAATGTAGTAATATCACCAAAGGGCACTGTACAGCCTAAATAGCTATGGAAACTTTTTAGAGACTTTAGGTACATATTTTAAAGCCCACAAACTTTATTGGAGAAAAAAACAAAACAAAAAGAGAAGCTTTCAGGCTTGATAATAGTTAAAATCTAAAAGCTTAGGAAGAATGATAACTGTGTCTGTGGCTCTTAATCCATGGCCTATTCAGCAGTCACACACACTACTGTATCCTTATGCAAAACTTCATGAACTTTATTGAGAAATATTTCTATGAGTTAGCAGCTGGAGCTCATTTCTCAGCCTGACTTTTTTTCTTCCTTCTTCCATCCTTGTGACTCTGCTCTCCTTATCTATCATTCTTTTCCTTTGAGTCCACATAATTATTTGGCCCCAAATAAAAATGCTTTGTTTTAAGCTTGGTAATTCTTAGGTCTTCATCTTGCTAGATTGCAAGTCAACTAAACTATCAAGAGGAGAAGACATAGTTTCCTGCTTAACCTTGAAAGCCAGGAGGTCAATGGGACTTCCCACAGCATGTAGTAGAAAGCTCAAAAGTCTCTGCAAGATGAGGCTTTTGGTTCATGTTACAGTTATGTCAATAGAGTAATTTTAAATTGTAACTGTCAGTAAAGTACTTTCTTAACTCTTTGTAAGGAAAAGTCAGCTGTTTTGAATCATATTGTGTTATGCTTGAAATATATATATTTCCAATTCCATAAACTCAGTAAAACAATGCTTTGTCTCACTGGCTCTAAGGAATATTATTTTGGCATCTTCTTTGGACATTCTGTTATCATAGCCCTTATTCTTTCTATTTTAGGCATACACTTTCACTGTGATTATTATTTAAATTGAAAAAAGAGGTATTATTTAAGGATTGTTTCCAAATATTGTATCTAGATACACTACTACGTCAGGTATGCTTTTGTTTTACAGCTACATCAAATGCAGCAGATTTTACCTAGTGTGACACATTTGCACCATAAAAATCTTCCTTTTATCCTAAAAGAAATCTTTTGGAGGACACCAATTAGAAATATAATTGAGAATCTTGAAGAGAAGAACTGGTATGAATTACAGTGAAAAAGAAGGAGAAAAATATTATTTCTCACTGGCAATTCTTCTAAACAGCTCCAGGCTGTGGGATGTTAGTATTTATTGATATTACAGTAATGCACCAAACATGGCAGGCATGTTGAATTGTTTACCTGACATGTAGTCAAACCTGTCCCAACTTCTGAAATGTTAGTTTGTAATGTAAAAGGTTGGGATTAGATCCCAATTCAACAAAAGCTGCTGAAACAGATAGATAATTTCTCTAGCAGTTTGTGTCATTGATTTCTATAGCTTTGTTTAGAGAACACTCCACATTTATGACACTAAGATTTTGCTTGAAGCAAAGTACCTGCATAAATACTTTTTTGGGGTTAGGATAACTGGGGAATGCATACATAAATGGGGTCATAGCAGCAAAGAGGATACAACTTGACTTACCTCCACTAAATGTGACTTTTATTTATTCACACATGTATTTATAATATTTTTATATGCATTATGAGTGTATTGTGATATCCCAGTGATTAATTGTACAACAATGTGATAAGTTGCATTTATAATGCATCTGGGAATGCTCTCCTGCAGCCGTGCTATTGATGCAAATCTCCTGGAGTCACTGCTAATAGCCTTTCCAGGATCAAAGGTTGAAGGTCACTTCACTAACAAACTGTGAAGGTTAGAAACAGAAGCATCAAGGCATGAGAAAGGATGGATCCTCAGCTTTGCTTAGGGAGAGCATTAGCCTCAAGCCATGGAAAGTCCCACAATGCTAGGCCTTAATAATGTGCAGTTTTATGCCTGGAAAAGCCATTTCAGACAATGGCTGGAGTTTTTTAAGCTAATTATTTTTCTCTGCTTCTGGACTCGAAAAAATAATTTAACTCTCCTCCTCCCAGATTTGGAAGAAAAAGAACTGGCAGAAAT
Organism: Chaetura pelagica; assembly: GCF_000747805.2. Lineage (NCBI taxonomy): Eukaryota > Metazoa > Chordata > Aves > Apodiformes > Apodidae > Chaetura > Chaetura pelagica. The sequence goes on from NW_009953970.1 coordinate 590,790, forward strand.
GTCAGTATATTATAAATATTTGGGGGAGGGGAAAGGATGTAATTTTGTCATGCAGCAATGACACATGGAAACTCCATATGGCATTTGTGGATGCCAAGATCTTTTTGTCTGGACTTCTTTGTCTTGAGAATAACCTGGGCATGCTGCAGCTTGTTCAGCTTCATGAGGGAAAATATTTAGACCATGTCATTGTTTACTCTTTCCAAGTTAGACTTTTTGGTATATTTAAAGGGTCACTAATTCCTTAAACCACAAAAGACAAAGCTGTTGTGCCTTCTTCATGTGGACATGATCCCAGAAATCAATTTGGTGACAAAGGGTGCTTCAGCGTAATAGATAATTAAAAACAACCTGTAATTTTGCAGTTCATTTCATAGCACAGATTAGTAGAACCAGAGTCAACAGTCTCAGAAGGTGCTGAATAGGGTTTTGCAAATGTGGGGTTTGCATTCAGTGAGACACAGGGAGAAGGAAAGTATTTTGGACTTAGTTCAGGATTGCACTGAGTGGTGTTGCAAAATGTCATGTTTAAACACTCCTAGAGGCTTCTGTAGTAGCACAGAAATACAGAAATACCAGAAACAATTTTGACACTAGTTTATACTAATGACAAAACATAATCTGTTAGGATGTGGTGTTCATATTTGCTAATTATAATTAGATTTTCTAGCTTAGGAGTCTCATACTAAGAAAGCTGAGTTTGTAGGACAAAGTTGTCAACCATTTAAAAGTCTTGCAGAAAGAAAAAATTAAATACTTAACATATGAGTACTTCTCTTTGTGTCAAAGAAAATCCCTGTCATTGCCTTTAAAACATGAATGGTTTTATGTAAGATAAATCTTTATTTTCTAGAACACTGAATACCTACACACGCTCAGAGGAAAGTGCTGGCTTTCAGGAGTAGTGATGAAGTTAGGCTTAATAAAACTAATTATTTTACAGGGTGCAGCAGTTGACATTTCTGAAGAGGTAATTACAATGCAAATACAACATTCTCTTCAAAGTATAGGACTAATAAGATAAGGGTTGTACTTACACAGTTCTTAAACTTTCAGTAGTTAAAAAGGTTAAGTGGTTAAGAAATGTCTTAGATAAACTTATGCCTCATAACTTGTCAAACTCTCTCAGATTATTACTGAAACATTTTTGATCATGTAATTTCTAGTCGTAACAAATACATTGTCACATCTAAGTTTGATATGGACATCCATATTTTATAACTCAGGAATCCTTTCTTCCTGTTTTATAATTTGGTTAAAGAAAGACTTGGGAATAGATCCACAGAGGCATCTGGTGTCTTAGTACCTGTCTGGATTTGAGTATTATTGATCTGATTGTGGTAACCCAGCAAGGAAGTGACATAGTAAGATACTTGATTTTAAAAGTTAGCAGCTGAGATGGTTTACAGTCCTTCTCTCAAAATATCTCTCTCTGCTTAAGGTAACTAGTCTACTTCATTCTATCAGGCAGCAGAGATCATTAGGGTATTAGGACAGAGAGCATTAGAACTTCTTTTGTGTCCTCTTCTCCCTGTACTAACTTCAGCATTACAGGCTTTTAGACATGAAGCTGGAAGCCTTGGTGGTAGAAGACTGAAGGATAACTTTTCTTCAGAGAACTTGATGCTAACTGCTGTGGCACCCTAGATCTAAAGCTTTAAAATGGAGATAAAAACAGTACCTCCTCCATCTCGTGGGCTCTTGGGGAAAATATATTAGTTCAGATTTGCAGAACATTCAGCAGTAGCATCTGTGAGTTTGTTAGTTTTGAAGAAGTCTGATTCCTAATCAGTGTTCAGTGTCTTCATATTTCAAACACTATTGGACTTCCATTACAATATGACAAAGTCACATAGCAAAATGAAACTATTATTAGAGCAGTGTTTGGAATGTATATTAACAACAAGGAAAAATCATACACTGCATAGTTGCTTATTGACTGAGCATCATCTGTTCTTTACACTGGAGCTTATGGAATTAATGACTAAAACATGTCTGGGGAAGCTGTAGTAAGATCAGTGATACAATTCCACTTCTGTAATTTCCTAAGTTCCAAGTTTGTGTTTTTTTCTAACCATAAGACATAAGGAGTTTTTTACTTGCAAGGATTTTTAGTTGAGGGGCAGTGTCATCTTGTAACTGTCTGTTGCTTGATGCTATTGACTAAAATACTTAGTCACAATGTTTGCTGAAGTAACATGTATCAGGCTGTACCCATTTCATTGGGATCTAGATGACAGTTTGGAATGATTTTAATGATCATTCATTATCACTTCATTTCTACTCTCTGTAGAAATACAAAGCATAAAGACAGAGGAATCAAGACTTTCAAGTGATGGCCTTCATCCCCCTAAAGCGATTCCTGAGAATATTAGAGGGATGAAAGTGAAACTGTGGTGTTTTTCTCCCTTCAGACAGTCTGCTTTCCTCCCCTCCCTGCCACCCCCCTCCGTGCTATAATTTCATCTCCTCCCCTTGCAGCAGCTGTAGCTCAGCTCCATAGGGCCCCATGGAAGCTCTCCCCGGAGGCACCGCCGCACCTCCCTGACCTCCGCAGGGTCCAGCCCCAGCTGCAGCAGTCAGGGGCTCTTCTCAATCCCAGGTTTCCCCCTGTGGTTTAGCATTGCATGAGACACCAACCAGATTTTTCCGAGTGTCCTTGCAGTGGGAGATCTGGTTCTGTTTTCCTCAGATATCTGTTTTAAGTTTTTCTAGTAATAAAAATACAAAAGAAATCAATTGTTTCCTTAAAAGGAGCCACAGACTGGATCAAATGTGTGCTCTCTTCTTGCAGCCTCCCTTAGCACAGTGACCTTTCAGCAACTCATGGAAGGCTGTGTGAACACAGTTTTCATGAAGATGCATCTTCAACTTTGTTTTCTTTGCTATTAACTAAACCTGAAACATCAAACAACCTGAAACACTAGAAATACAGGAGACTTCACACTTGATTGAGAAAGAGGTTTTTAAAAGAAGAAAATGCCCAGAAGATCCTCGCAAAGATTAAGCTTTCTAAATATGCAAATTTTAAAATAATAATTGATTGAATTGGTCTAGGAATCAAAGATTGCTCTTTAGTTGAGCTGGTTAGTTGGGAAATTAAAACCAGTTGTACAAGAAAGATAGAACAATAGTTTCATTTTGTGAAAGGAAGGTCAAAGAAAAAAAACTGACAATGCTTCCAGTATTTTTAAAAGAAGTATTGTGTTGATAGGGTAGTATTAGACACGTTTGCTGCGTTTTAGTCACGTACTAGTTCAGTCTGCTCGATACCTTTCTTCACAGATTTAAGCTGATTGCACAAAGTGCAGAGACTCCTTTCTCCCTGTGGAAGAAAGATCATTTCCGTTTCTCTCATTGATCAACCTTTCTTCAAAACAGAAAAACATTACAGTAGGAGTCATGTTCTCTGCTCTTAACATTTGAGTGAGAGCAAAAAACCAAGCTCCATAAAATGCCTGTGAAATTAGATGCATGTAGAAATGGAATCATCTTCAGTTACTGGTAGGCTAGAGAAACCGTGGTCTCAGGTACCAATTTCATCCTTGTTCTCTGAATTATCAGATTCCCAAGTCAATCCAGTGCTCCCGAGTTTAGTGAAATGTGGCACTTAACATGTATCAGATACTCAGCTTTTCCAATTATGCTGAAGTCCATTTTAGTTACTAGCATTACACTACTGGCAGGCATTGTGTGATATGTCCAACTGTGACTATATAATTATGTCCTATGATTTCAGTACAGCAAATCTATTGGATAGTAATAATTCTTAGCTGCAACTTCAAATATTTCTCTATGAAATATTTTTCTCTAAATTTAATATCTTATGGTTCCTCTCACTTTGGTTGGATGATGTATATAAGAATGAACACAAAAGAGAATCAATACAGTCATTAACTGACTCACCCACAGGATATGATAGATGAGGGGTCAGGTTAAATTCAACTAAATTTTCCTTGATACTATGTCATCAGAGAAATCTTTGTGTGCTTATAGCATTTTTTATCACGTGAATGTTCTTCTTACAAATGGCCTTTTTTTCTATTGTAAGAATCTTTATAATTGTTCAGATTAATGAAATACATAATTTATATTAATGTTACTAATGCAGAATGTGAAAAATATATTGATAAAGTCAGCTGAGAGGAATGGGGGAGGACCTGGAAGTGTTTTACTTCAGTCTGATTTTCTACAGAACACTGTTTCCATTATCACATAGTGCACATCTGTTGGGTACCGTCCTCAAGTGTCTTCTGAATTCACTTGCTAACCTCAACCAAATTCTTAAAGAAAGATGGAAGGAGTCTCAAAGCTGTGTCTGAACCAGTGGGCATAAGATGTAGTTACATTTTTTTCTGCATATTAGGACAAGATTTTGCCACACACTAACTTCTGTCTTTTGATTGCCTTGAGAAAAATACCCGTGGTGGGAGGCTGCAAGGAAAATAGGGAAGGTTTTGTCTAGGATTCTGATTGAGATGACTGGGCAGGCAGGACCCTGAGACACACTCAGCCAGAATCTAGTCAAACATAATTATGTTCAAGTTTCAAGCTGGTAAGAGCTTAAATAGGAGCTTACCCAGGGAAACTTCTCAGTCATGCATGCCAGTCAGTGTAAAACTAGTTAATATTCAGTCAGCTTATGGGAGACTTTCTTTTTTTCTTTATTTCAGTTTTTTTAACCTGGTTTACCTTTCATCACTGAACATAACTTTCTTTATGTACTATGTATCAGCGCCTTCTTTTCTGAGACTAAATGCACTTTCAAAAATACAGGCATTTCCCATAGCCACTGAGAAAAATAACTATAGGGAAAACATCTTAGATAATGTTTAATTCTATACTTTCTAGTGACAAATGTTTCTGTTCTCATTCAGCCCTTTGTAGCTAAGAAGACGTCTTAAAATATTTAACCATTTTTTAAGCTTTTGCTGAAGTAGTCTTGAAGTAGTCTCCATCTCTCAGACGTAACCTCTTTTTCACTGACTTACGTAATGCTTCAGTTATATTCAGTTTTGATCACTTACATGCACTTAAATACACTTAACACTCGTTTATCTGTGATTTTACACTGTCAAGATCATATCACATCTCCTTGATCACCCTCCAGTTGCAGAATGACAACACAAGTTTCAGTAGAGTTAGATAAACTGTAAAGCTTGAGTAATGGGAATGATGTGGTAAACTGCTTCTTTTGTTTTAAAGTTTAAATTTCTGCACTATCTTTTGAGGCAGTTTTGTTTTGGTTTTTTTTTGTTTTTTTTTCTATTTGAAATATTAAGTTGGTGCAATAAAACAGCATCATTCTTCTCTGTATTGTTTTACTTTATAACCAGTGTTCAATGTCAGATCAGTCTCTAGCTGAATATGTTATTTGATCCAACGTGTTAGTCTCTTTTTTTCATATCTAGCACCTTCTGAAATTACAGTGTTTTCTGTATAGGAATTTTCTGTAGTCTGGCCTGCTAGAAATTAAAGATGATTGATTGCCCTTAATATGCTAAATATGCTTTTCTTTCTCTAGGTTCTTGTGCTTTTGTTTTGTTATCATCTCATTTTTCTATAATCTTTCATAGCTACATTCCCAACAAAGTCAATACATTTAGAGTCTGTAATAATATTAAATATTTTTCATTTTGGTCAGTAGTATGGTAGAGGTTTAGTATACTAGTTGAAGTAACCTTTCACATGCCTAGAAATGCTTAGTGTCATAACACAAAGAAGTTCCAAACTAGCAAACCTTTAGATACAGAATGCAGTCTTTTAAATTCAGTGGTAGGAATGATGTGCCACTGAATTGAGAGCTACCAGTTGCTTGCAATTGGTGTGTTATGTGCACAGATCTGGTTCCACAGCTCCATGTCTATCAGTGACTTGATCTTCTGAAATACTCCTTTATGTGGTATACTTTGTTTCTGCTCTGTGTCCTTAGTTTTTAAAGGTTCACTGGAGTCAGTTTTCAACTTGAGACCCAACCTGATTTTAACTTTCCCTGTTGACAAGTTAGTAAAGTTGTTGCTCAGAAACATTTGATTTGCCTATTGACACATCTGCTGTGCTCCCAATAGCCTGTTGCCCACCTGCTGCAGCCAGCAAGGGCTGGGGGCTGCTGGCCCCACTGCCACTGAACTGGGGCATCCCTGGGCTGAGGTCTCTAGCCACCTTAGGGCTTAGGCTGTGCGCTTTTATTGGCAACCTGCAGGAGCATGCAATGTTCAGACTGAAGCCAGGGCATTGTCTTCCCTGCTGGAGTTTCTGTGCCAGATAGCAGCCGTCCAAACCCGTAGCAAGCATCTAGTTCTGACTTTTATGTAGTTTGACACACTAAAATGTGCTGAGGAACTCTGCTAGAGGCGCTTGAGGGCCCCAACAATATGGAACCAATCACACTAGAAACATATGATATGTATAATGTTGCTTCAGAAGTAATTTTATTTCCTGCCCAAAGCAGCTGCACCAACATATTTAATGAAGTTAGGACAAACAAACAATCGGGGTTTGCTAAAGAAATTTTTCTTTTTTTCAAGCTGTCACTCTTACAGTGTTGTACTTCAGTTCTGAGATATTAAAGCTGTGACCTAGCCAGCAATGATATACTTGGGAAACTTTCTACAAGTAAATCTGACACAATGGTTTCTCAGTCATCTGTGCTTCCATTTTCAGTTCAATGCTGTGATGATAAATGAGTCCCTTGCTACAAGGAGTCTAATTCCCTGATCTTTAGCACTATGGGTTTTCTGGTTTTGCTTTTTAAGGGTGACTTAATTGTTTGCTTCCATTTGCTATTTAGATGTTGTCCTGTATCTGCCAGCACATAAAGTGAAGTTTCTGATAAGGTTGTGTCTTATTTGGGCAATTTATCTCAAAAGGTCTGGTTGGTTTTTAAACACAGTTATGTAATTTGGTCCATTTTTCTAACCTTATAGTCTTATCCATCAAAATTTTGATGTGATTGCTTTTGTTATTTACACTGGCATTTTTCTCATTATATTTGTGTAGTTTAAAACAACATTTTTCAGTGTTCATACTTTATTGCTTTGGGCTCTGTGCTTCTAGTTACAGCTCTAATTATTTCAGTGGTTCCCATGGATCTATTGAAGGTCCTATTTTGTTTCAAAATTACAGCCTCTAGCTAGTAATTCCCATGCTCAATGTACACAATATTACAAATTGACAATATCTAGAGAAATCTGTAGATCCTTGTAAACCCAAGCTCCCCTTGCTGTGTTGAGTGATTTTTTATCTGGTATTAATTTTGCAGAGCTGAATTCTGATGAGGTTGAAGACTTATTGATTATTCTGACTACTTAATTTCATCTATGTTCTATTTTATCTGGAGTTTGAGTTCATAAACTTGGGGTAAATTTTGACTCCGTGTTTTCTGTTGAAATGAATCACACTGAGAAATTAAATTCCTAGCTGGAAGATGCTAAAGAACCACTAGGAACTATTACATTAACTTACTACTATTTTATAAATATTTCCTGGTTTAGACAGAGAATTATTAAGTTGATTGGGATATACATATGTTTCATTATGAGCTAGATAGTAATTGCTAATTCTTTATTTGTAGCTTTTTGTCTCGTTTCCCTGAAGTATTTGCAGCTGTGCTAACATAACACTGCATACAATCAATGGGAGCATTTTGCTGCTTTAACAAGAAAGGACTTCAGCCTAATATCAAATTTTCCAGGCGAATACTTACACGGTCCATCATTTGTTTTCTTAAGGATATGATTTTGAGCAGCAAGTAGTCAGCTCAGGTAAACAAAGAAAGGAGGAACACCTGTTGTATGCCTTTTCTCCAAGGGACAAACTTAACTTCCTTTGTAGAATACATTTCATTACACTGCACAAAAGCAGTAGCTCTTAGGAAGATCTTTATAGAAAGAACCCCTATGATCTAATAACAAAAGATGAAAACTTCCCTGAAGTACTTAACTCGACTGAGTACGAGTAAAAGAAAATGTTCTTTGGATTTAAAAAGTTGTGTAGCAAGTGCGAATCATTTGATATCTGTGGGTAATTCAGTGTCTTAGAAGGTTAATTGGAAAGGGAATTCTGGACAGACTTGATGTACTAGTACTTTTCATGGATATGTATTTGTGAGTTGATAATGCTTGTAGCTTGTAAATTTATTCTTACAGAGCTGTACTGATTGACATGGTATGTTTTTCTTTTTACTAGTCAGAGTGAATACTTCTTTATCTGGCAAATCATATTTTCATTTAACTTAAAAACCATCCCTGTACACTATTTGCTAAATTAATTTCTGTTAGGCCACAAATACTTTTTTGTAAACTACAACAGGGCTAAAACCTCTTTTAAAAATTATTTAATTATCAGGTTTTTGCCTTGTGCAGAAAACAGATTAAATAGAATATGAGTGGCCTTAAGTATGAAAGGAAGAGGAACTTCAGAATGTGTCCTGTGTGCAGGCTTGTCTGTCCTAGCCAAAGGGCTGTGATTATAAAAGGCAAAAAGGAAGGGAATCACAGAAGAGCAAGAACTGGGCATATTTCCTCTGAGAAATCCATATGCTAAGGGTATGAGCAATCATGATGTGGCTGAAGTCACTGTTGGGAGGAAGCAACCATGAATTGGCAACAGCTAAAAGGCTCAAAAGGCTGTCCTCCTAAAAGGAGAGGGGGAAAACCAAGCCAGGACAGCTAGAAAAGGAGCCAGAACTGTCTTCTGAAAAAAAAATTATAAAAATAAACCAACAAACAAACAACAAACAAACACAACAAAAAGAACCTGTGATTCTTCCGATATCAGATATTCTTGCATATATAGCATTTTTAAGAGGCTTACTTAGTATGTCAATGTATTCCCTTGCTGGACAGCGTATTAGCACAAGTGTGTCCGTTCTTTCTATAAACAAGCATTGACATACATTGATTTAATATTAGTCTTTGTGCTGAGCTCTGCAGATCAACTAGTAAAATGTAAATGACACAGCTGTGTTGCAGATGTATCTTTGATGACTCAGAAGATGACTTTGCACATACAGAAAAGCAAGGGAATGAGAAAGGGCTTTCCCAGCTCTTGAATTGTGGGCATCCTCTCCAATGATCATGTTTATGGTAGTTTTAATCCAAATCATGTGACTGTAAGGCTGGTGGGGTTGGTGCGTTGAATCAGTTCCTGCATTTTCATTGTTTGTAATAGTCATTAATGAGGGGAATTATCACCTTTCCTAAGTTCACCAGGCAGCTGAATAAAATATGGAGTAATTAAGCATGGTGCTGTCTTTCTGTGTTCCCATTCTACAGTAAAAAGAAAATGAACCCGGTTCTTTGCTACGCTTTTGGGGGCAACTACTTGTAAAGTAGCTGCATAATTCAGCCTCAAAACCACCTTCAAGGTCTAAAGTCACAGAAGCACCTCCAGGGGTTAATGCCTGGAGAACTGGGTGTAGTCTCATAGACTTTATTACAATGGCTAGGGGATTACTGCAAGACCAGTGGAGTTGGAGGATTGTATGGGAAGCTTGCATAACCTGTTCTTCAACTGTACATGGTGCTAGTTGTTATTATTTAAATGTCTTGATTGTAGTTCCCACGGTAATCAGAAATCTCTTGAGAAGTTCTCTCTCAGCTGACAAAAGTAGTCATAACTCCCTGAAGTTATCAAACTTAAACAAGTTAGCTGGCTGAATGTGAACATCTTATGAAAAATAATAGAATACTTCCTTTCAGCTAATATGAAACATCAGTAAGAATATTCTCCAGATTAATCAGCCATGTGCTTACATAGGCTTCTGATACAGAAGTGTTTAAAAAGCTGTGATAGTCTAAGGGTGGCCTAATTGTCCCAAATTCTGCACATAGCTTCGTTTTTTCTTTTTGTTCCAGATCTGAAGAATAGGTCTACATTCTTGAAAGCTTATCTGCACTTTTCTGAATAAACATAAAATTTTAGCTAGTACTTCCCTCTACAAAAGTTACTTCTCACAGATACATTAATTTAACTTCAATGGTAGTTCTACCTTAGGTGTTATCCTTACTTATCTATACTCTGATAGGATAAAATGTTTTGTCATTATATATAACAAAATTAAGAAATAGAATGAAATTAAATAAACCTAAAGACATATTATATTGTATTTCTACTAGAACTCCAATGAAAACCCTAGAATAAATCAAAACACTGGAGACAAAACCAAAACCAAATCCCAAACAAACAAACAAACAAACAAACCAAAACAATTAAACAAGCTACTAATGTATTTCCTCATCTGAGGTTGTGGTTTGATGTGGTCACAGTTGTTTGTTGTTTTTTTTCTGATGTCTCTTCCTAAATTTCTCTAGATCACTAGAAAGGAATCAATGAGAATTGATCCAATTTGTAGAACACAATTCTAATATTGATAGTAGTTTATATTAATTTGCTTCACCCTAATCTTTTATTAATGTTTATTTACACACAGATGTTCATGATGTTTCCTCCTAATTTTGTACCTCTGAGCTGATCAGGATAGTGAAATTTAGAGAAAAGTAACAAGAAATAATAAATTTATATATTTTTTGCATTAAATATGGTAACAATTACTATTTTTGTAGTCAGACATTTTTCAGAAGGTGGCTTTAATTTCAGATAAACAGTCACCTGTGTAAAAACTCAAGTGAGATTCCAACAGTATCAAGAAATTGTTTCTGTGTAAGTCTTTTCAATTTGTCTTTATGTCCTCCAGGAGGATGGACCAGAACATCAATACTGAATCATTGGGGACTTTTAAGGATATGTCATCCATAAAAGGTGTCATGCAGACACATCTCCTTGGTACAAAAGAAAGAGTAACTGATGGCACCACTTTCTGTTACCTGTGTGGGGGTGGAAATCACTGCTGAATTTTCAATGAATAGCAGAACCATGGTTAAAAGCATATTTGATATAATATTTGAGGTTAGGATTGCACAAAGCATTTGAATATAAATACTTGCAAAAATAAATGTGTCTGTTCTGAGGTGTGGTAGGAAATAAAAGAATGAATAACAATAGTAAATATGTAGTACTTAGATTTTCTGGTCATTTTAAAAGTTAAAGACATGTAAATTAATGAGTGGTGTTTAGTGGATATTGATGGACTCCAATAAAATTTCAGTGGAAATTTCATTGGAAAAGCTTCCCCATATTCACATACCTCTTTAGTGCTATCTGACTACCACTGAACCACCTAAACATGTTTTCAACTTGTATCATTAAGCTAAATCCTGTTGCTGCTCTGTTATCTGTTCTTGGGTTGCTCTGACTAGACTTGAAACCATTTCACCAAAAACTAGACCAGTTAGTGCTGGTAAACATAGCACTCTCCAGTCAAGTTAAAATAGAAGTTTCTTCATTTTTTTTTAATGCCTTTATGTACTTGTCCAACTGAAAAAATGGTGACTGTGAATATGGCCATAGAAAGAGGGAATGAGGTATTTTTCATCATGAGGAGGGTGTTCCTTCTTTCAAATGAGACACCTCTCAAATGCTCCTGTGAAAGAAAAGGATAAAGGGCAGCTCACTTCTTTTTTTTAGTTTGGTAGTCAAGGCTTCACTTTTCATCTTCCTTTTAAAAAATAAACCAGTTTGAAAGTATTAAGAAAAAGAAAAAAAAAAAAAAAGGAAAAAAAAAAGAAAAGAGGGGTAGTAGGGAATTCCTTTTATTTTCTTCCTGAAGTTTTGCATAGTTGCAGGTAAAAAGCAATTTTCTGTTTAATGAAATCTTGGAGTTTGTTTTCTTAGTTTTTGTTTTGTTGTTATGTTTGTTTGTTTTTTTTTACTTAATGAATAAACCAATTGCTGCTTAGGCATTTTTTTAAGTGTAAGTTTTATTTTACTGCAAATAGGCTTTTCTGAGCAGCTAGGATGCCTGAGACCTTGGTTTAAATTCCTCCTGTCTGATACAGAAATTCAACCAAGACTTTCAGTTGTTTTGAGGGTCATCTTTGTTTGTCAGTTCTGTGAAGCCTGTTATAGAGTGATTATGGCATTCTCTAAGAGACAAGAGGCACTGAGTTCAGCCCCTGCTTTGACTCAGACTGAGCTGTACTTTTTTCATACATCAGGTGAATTGTTCCAAGTTATATAATTCATTCCCTTCACTTTTTTTGGCACTGCAACTAGTTCAAAAAGTGTTATGATAAGAAAATGGTTCATTATGTTTAGTAAAGCCAAGTGGAAAATTGTCTGATCCTACGGCAAGGCAGTAGAAGTAAATGCATCATGGCTTTACATTCAGGTCCTTTGCCACCCATTCAACAGAGTACCTTTGCAGCAGTCTCATGGTGAAACGTGCTGTTTAAGTCTGTGGTATTTCTTTCTGTTAAGTTTTATCTTTTATGTTAAGTTTTGCAGGCAAAGACAAAGCTGAATCTTGTGACAGAGCTGAAATAAAATTCATTCCAGTGCAGGGAATCACATCTCAAAATGTAGGACTTGGGTGCAGAGTTATTGTTCAGTGAAAACAGTAGAATTCACCCACAGCAAGAACTGAATTTCAAGGATTGTCATTAGTGAAAGTCATTTCCAGACAGAGACCGTAATTTAACATTAGCTGAATATAATATTATTTATGAATATAATGTTATTTATATTTATATATAATGTTATTTTTACTCAGCCAAAAAGTAGCATTTCTCAAAGAATAAGAGAGTAAATAAAGTCTGTGTGCTTTTGTATTGTAAATAGTAAGTAGGTTGTCACTAACAGATATTACATAAATATCAGTTGTTTGAAAATGAGACTGATCCCTTCATTTCTATTAGTGGAGGGACTGAAGCCAAGATATTTGTGCCTAAAGGGCTGCAAGTAGTTGTAGCGTAGTTTTTTTAAGCTGCTGCTCTCATGTCCTGTTGAATGTATTAAATGCACATAATTTCTGAAATGGGGACTTCTAACTATACTCCTAAGTGAGTCATGCTAAAGGACACTAGAATCAGTCATTTTGTGAGGTGTAACAAGGAGGGTTGGCAAATTTTTGGCAATGCTGTTTGAGGGAATATCTTGGGTACAAAAGATGATTTCGCTATGCAAATATATTTTGCACATGACACCAGACGTTACACTGACACGTAGAACACTCTAGTAGCTTTCAGTGCATCTTCTTCCTTCTTCATAATTTTGAGTAGCATGTGGTTAAATCTCCTAGAAGGAAATTAATTTTTCAAAATTATCATCAGTGGGCTTTTTGCTTGAAATCTCGGTTTGAGCTTTATTTAGTTGGTTATAAACATTTCCCCTAAAAAAAAGTAGGCACAACCTCTGCCTCTTAATTCAATTAAAAGTCACGTCTTTCTGTCCTTTACTGTTGTGATTTAAAACTCTGACCCAATCAACCCTTGAATGCAAATAAGTGAGCAATCTGGAGAAGCAGAATGTTTATCCAGTCACTTTACAGACATTTTCAGAGCAGATTTAAACGATGTACATGACGTTGTCCATTAGCAAGCCAGCAAAGATGAATGGACCAATAAATGAACATATTTCACTTTCTTCATCTGCCAGGATGACACATCATAGTGTTTGGTTGGCTTGTTGGGGTTTTTTTGTCTTTTATTTTCTTAATTTGCACATCAGTTGTTTAACTGACAATTTTTTCGTAATGTTTTTCTACTGAGTCCCCCTTAAATGGATTGGTCTTGAGGATTTTGTTTTTCTTTTTGTTTTTCCTTTGTAATTCATTAAAAAGATACTCATTCATAAGGATGCTGTTCCTGTAAGATTGCTTAAAAGACAAATGGAGAATATAAACATTTGGCATCACATTTTAAAAATGAGCTAGCAAAATTAAGCCTCCAGGAAAAAAAAAAAACAACAAACAAAACCACTTCTGTTTATTCTTGTTTGATTTCATAAATAATTGCTTTAGGTGTGTTGTGAAACTTCAGAATGATTTCTAGCAGTATGTGAATTTTGTTGAAAAGAAAGTAATTATAGAAGTCAAGAATATGTGTGTGTGAGGGAGCAAAACACATCTTTCCTGTTCAGGGTCTTTAAAATAATTAATAAATTATCTGACACCTGTCAACAGTAAAAAAGAAATAAGCAGCCTATTGTTGTGTTAGTGATACTCTTGCAAAGAGATTTGCTTCTTGCAGTTGTTTTGGTTTTGTAGGGGTTTTTTTTAACAAAATAGGAATGTCTGGTTTTAGGGGTTATCTGTTGGACAGTGCACTACCAAAAGTAAATTAAAAATAGAGATTAAGTTTTATAAACAGTTTTGCATTAAGCTGTATAGATGAGAGTGAAAATATCTAGTGATATTGACAACAAATTCCTTTGAGTTGTGCTGTTTTGTTTTCAGAGCCACTGTCATTTTTATTATATTTTTTTCTTTGAATTATTTAGTTCATTATTGTCCTGAGTTATCTTTGTGGTGTTTTGTGGTGTTTGGATCAGCAATTGATCCTGGGGTCTTAAAACACGTATTAATTTATGTGTTTATCTGACCAGCTGCCTTCCCTTTCCTTTTTTTTTTTTTTTATGTGACATCAAAATTGAAATTTTTTCTTGCAAGCATCTTTCAACTCAGAAAATGCGTCTTACTTCCTATGTTGCTAAACTGTTGCCTTTTCACAGAGGGGCTCTACCCCTTTCCACTGCTCCATCTTCCAGAGAGGTAGAGCAGTCTCCCCCGCTCCTCCCCTCCGTGCTTGCCAAGACACAGTTGTCCCCCCCGCCTCCTGCCCACAAAGAGGTGAAGTCCCCTGAGTCTGTAATTGCCAGGAGATGAAGCGATGATGGGGAGTGATCACAGTCAATAGCTTTGATTAACAATAAGGTGGAAAATTAGCAATGCTAGCATTCAGCTCCCCTGCCTTCCCGTCCCCATATGCTCACCACAGCCTGTGCTGGCTGGTTGGCAGGGTGGCCACCGCGCCTGGCGGGCTGCAGAGTGAGATTTGGAAGGGACAGAGAGGGACAGCGGGCAGCGTTTTGGGGACCCCAGGCAATGCTCTCAGCCACCTTTCACTGGGTACCACCATGCAGGCAGGGGAAGGATGAAGCGTGCCGTGTGCTGGCACTGTGGCTCTTGCTGTCATGTGTGGAGTTAATTGTGTCTGGACGTGTTGTGATCGAAATGGCAACTACTGTTACTACTGTGACCCCATCAGCAGCTCTGGTGTTGTTTCCGACAGACTCCGACGACCTAGAGAGGGGGAACGACAGCGGGACACCACTCCCCACCTCTGATAATGGTGACAATTCGCTGGGCTACACAGGTAGAGTGAATCTTTCCAAAATATTCCTGACTGCCTACTTCTGAGGCTTTCCACCTGCATCTGCCATTACCACCTGTACACAGTTTTTTAATCATCTTTGCTAGTTAGCTGTTGTTCACCATCACCCTAGAAGTTCGACATTGTTCGTACTATTGAGAAATGTTATTGTGCCTTTTAACTCACCAAGACTCATTTTTTTTGTGTGTGTGTCTTAGTGCATTTCAGTTATTTAAGTAATTTTTTATTGTTGAAAGAATGCACCCATTCTTTTCCTTCTAATTGTGTGTATTAGTGCATGAGGCAATATGTAATTTCAGAGAAATTTTCCAAAGACTAAAGGCAGGGATTTTTCCATTTGTTTATTTGGGGTTTTTTTGTTGTTGTGTGTTTTTGGTGGTTTTTTTGGCTTTGTTTCTGTTATGAACAAAAGTAAAACATATTGCAGCAGGGGAAAAGAAAAAAAAAAAAATGAAATCAAGTGAAATGAAAATGTGATTGGAGAAGAATCTGTTTTGTTGACTTCTGCTTTGCATAAACTAGAGAAATGTGTCTCTAGGCCAAATAAGAAAAGCCACAGATAAGCAGCAACATACGGTGTGTGGTAGCAGTGACTCTGAGGAACCCATTTCTGTAACTCCTCTGCATGCTGAAATCATATCCAGCTCCACGAGTCACGCTACTGAGCACAGCCTGGGCTCAGTCACAGAATCCCCAAGTCTAGGGCTTTCATAAATTACCGGTGGCCCCATAAAGTGGCAGACTGTAGATCTAAATAACTTACAGGTTTTGAAGGTAAGTTTTAATGCTTCTGGTGACAGCAACTTTTGGAAAGAGAAAGAGGAGAATGAGTTGGACATTTAACTGGAAGATGTTCTTTAAATACTTTATTGGTACTGCTACTACATTGTGTAAAATTAATCTGGTTAACAAAAGTGTGTGAATCAGACAGTTATAACTAAGACAGTCTTACAGGATACAAGAAGAGGATAGGTAGATAAAAGAGAGAGGGAGTAATTTATTGTCCATTCATAAATCTTCAGGTCTGTTATACTCCACTTACATTGATTACAGCTTTCATCATCTACCCCTCACAGTCACCCCTGCATGTGGTTTAAAACCTTGACATGTGGTTTTATTCCAGTTTAAAATACTTTAAAATACTTTTTTCAAATAAAAAAAGTTTAAAAAACAATGCAATACAAATTTCCCCTCAGTCAAGAAAACAGATGCCTTCTTAGAAAACCATAGCATAGACCCTGCTGCATGTGGATCGTTTAGACTTTTCTATCTTCTAAATATTCCTTTTTTTTTTCTCTTCCGTAAATTCTCCCCCTGCCTCACTCTCTGAGTTTGTCAGATCTACCCTCCCTGATGCAAACTGAGTCATCACATTGAGAAAATGAAAACTGATATTGCTTAAATAATTCTGTTTTAGCTCACTGTAAGTTAGATTTTTTTTGTTTTCAGAAAATAAGGCTGGGAATAGTGATGTTTGAGTCCTGTGTTTAGGCAGCCAATAATTTATTTGGGACCACAAGTTGGATTCTATTTTTAAGTTTGCTTAGTTTTGCCTAGAGAAGAGCAGCCGGTTTCCCTTTTGCTCCCTCACCTCTGCCTGGCCTGAGGTTGGTACCTGACAGACAGCTTCCCACCCCTGACAGCCTCACAACTGCCCATGGCTGTGGGAGAGGGGGCCCTATATGTGCCCTTCACAAGCCCCCTTTGCCACGAGAGTAGCAGAGAATAAGAATTCTAGGGTAGACAACATCGCTTGTTCCCCACTGGTGTGTTTCCGAGAGGGCTGGGGGCTTGGCACAGGACTCATAGCAAGCAGGCTGGGTGGGTGATGGCAGGCAGAGCAGGCAAGGGCTGCAGGTGATGCTGCTCCACAGCAGAGAGCATGGTCCCCCATGCAGGGCAGTGTAAGGTATATATGGCTGTGTTTAAGACAGTAGCTCTCCTCTGATCATGGGGACCTGGCCTGACCTTCTGAGCAGAGCAAAGACCCTTCTGCATCTGTCCACTCACAAGGATCCTTCCTTTATACCAAGGTGCTTGTGTGCACCTGGGTGCTGTGTCTGAGGACAGGGCCTCTGCAGGGCATTGCAGCTGTTTAACCAGCCTCTCATAGACTAATGGGGTCATTTGGGAGAACCGACAAAATCAGACCCTGGTCCAGTAGTTCCCCAGAGGCTCCCAATCTTAACTCTAGACTGTATGTTAATAGACATTTTCCAAGCAAGCACAAAAATCAGGATCAAGTTAGAAGCAAACACAAGCTGAACAAAAATGAAAACTGAGAGGGTGGCTGGTTTTGCTTAATTGGAAGTTTTGTGCCTCTGCTTGAATGAGCACTGAATGAAGGAACTACCAAGACTTTAGTGGTTAAAGATTTAATGATCCAGTGTTTTTTCTCTACTATTTAATAGAAATCAGTAGCAATATGTGTACATACCTTTGTTTATATGGAAAAGCCCTGAAGTATTTATTAGAATTAGTCCAACAGGTTTCTGTACTAACCAGTAAGGTTTTTTTGAAAATATCATTAACTGTAATACGATCTTATAGGTAAAGTAAATTTCTTTTCTAATTCATGGGCTCATTTATGTCGGCCTAATATGGAGTTTCTGTATTATACAGAAGTATTCTTAGATAACATTTTTGTTTTATCTGTAGAATTCTGTTTTCCAAAAGGAAAGCCATTCCAGAAGCTTGTTTGTACACACAGTTCTCTGACTCTACTGAAATCACTCAGGTAGTCCAGAATGTCTGGACCCATGGCAAAAAAAGAAGCAGCAGTTTATTTTTTAATCCTGTTTTTATCTTCAGGTAGTGTCTGAATGGATAAAACACAAACAAGCTAGTAATTGTTGTTATAGAGTAGGATCATAAATGTTTACTCATACTAAGCAGTGTCACATCTGTAGGGCACATCTTCCTTCCAGTTCCATAAAAGTTTAGCTTTGAGGTAAATAAGCAAACCATTTGCTAATATGCAAAGTTTCAGGGTAAAATATTATAATTTTACTACATATTTTTCTTTCTGTTTATGTTTTTTATTGTGAATATATGCAGCTGTTTCATGCTATTTTTGAGTGGAGGTACATGTCTCCTACAGAGTGTTTCAGTGTGTTCTTCCAAAGTCCGCTTTAAATCAGGGGAATTCTGGCTATCCATGTTGTGTTGTCTCCACTGTGGACGTGAGCACTTGCCTTGAGAAGTAAGCTTATACCAAACACATGAGAGGAGTTGCTAGCCCAAGATATTTCAGATAAAGATTGAAATTGAGAAATTTTAAGACTGTTATTGGGGGAAAATGATGAATTAGTATTTAACTTATTATGATCCTCAGTATGTTACAGGACCAAATGCTAGATTTTTTTTTTTTTTTTTTTATCTCCCTAATCAAGATAGTAATGTGATATCCAATAGGTCATTGCAGTTTTAATAGATCATCACCTTTTTATTATGAAAATTATTATTACTAGCTATTAACTGTAGACCCAAATGTAGAGTCTGTGAACACATCTACATTAAAGGCAATATTTTGGAAGGTTTTCTGTGGCATATTTGGTAGGAGAGAAATGCTAAGAATAAAAACCATCTAAAAGTTGATGTGACCACATAGGTAGCATATCAAAGTCGGTAGATGTATCTGGATTGATTCCGTAATAGTTTTAGAATTAAAACCAACCAAAAACCTTTAACCATAATTCTGTCAGTTTAAAGAAATGAGCCCGGAAGATCACCTTGCCTGGATCTTCACAAAAGAAGATCTGTTCTGTTGAGGGCAGACTGGAAAATAATCACATAGTTAAGATGTGTAAAAGTAAAAATCTAAATTACTATTTTAACTATGTGCATGAAGAACAGGCCAGATCACAGCGATATTCAATAGAATAAAACCTTATGCTATAGATATTTTGTGTTATATTTAATTTGCCTTAAGGAAGACATCAGAAGTAGTTTTCTGAAATGCTCTATAACCATGCCTGGTTTTCTTTCTACAGACTTGAAGGGAACTTTAGATGACTAACAGTGACACAGATACCTAAAAAAGATTGCAAGTAATCCCACCTCTCCATCAGTTTGGATCTAGGTTCTGGAAGGAAAACCAGGTGATAGAAATGTGCACCAGAGAATATAATGAAATCTTTTCTAATCACCAAAGGAAGAAAGGAGAATGGAAGATTCAAGAAGGAATTCAGTCCTTTGTCAAGTTTATACTGTAGAGATGTCAGATGAAGACTAGTTTTGGGGCAGTTATTTTAGAGTGCAAAGAAACCCTTAAGGTACCCATCATTTTTATTTTTTTTTAAACTTAAGTCCTAGAGACAAGTACTGGAACAAACAGAATAGGGAAGCAAGGAAAAAGATCTAGGAAAGGTCTCACTTTATGTCAGAGAAGAAATACAGAAAATCACACTAATAAGATACCTGAGGAACTCAGGAGATAGAGAATTTGGAAAAAAAACCCCACAAACTTCTGAAAGGAAGGATCTTCAATAATGTCAGGATTACCAGGAGTAGAACTTGTGGTTAGTGGACAAATGAAGCAGATGATGTGCTGGATTATATCCCCTAGTGCCCGAGCAGTTTTGAAAGCCACAACACTGAAGCATGGACCAGGGATTAAGTAAACCTAAAGAAGAGCATAGGCTAAAACTGTCTTGACTAAAACTACTAAACATACTTTTCTGTTTCACATTTACCTGTTAGGGCAGATTTTCAACAAAAGGGTATTTTCCACATCAGATTTTACATCTTGTTTGCCAGCCTGATTAATAAACTGTTCACTCTTAGCTCAAAACCTTATTTTTTCCTCTCCAAAATAGTGCAAGAGCTGTAAGAGTCAAATATGAACCTCTGTTATTTTCCACAGAATCGGTGGCCACAGAGTAATCTCTAAGATTCCATTGTGCTGTGCTGTTGAAGTGTGCACATGCATTATATTCCAGGAAGTAGCATATTTCCTGTTAAACCAACTGTGACATAAATATCGGGGATCATTTAACAGATCACAGAGTATCACTTGTGTTAGAGAGACCCAAATGATGGCTTGTTAAATTAACACTATAAAGTCCAACATTTGCCGATGAGGATCACCACTCCTCACTAAGTAGATTCATGTTTTGTTTAAAATAATCTTTCCAAATAAGCTTTTTATTAGTATTTTTGAAAATTACTTTTCTAGCATGCAAAGAAATCCTGTAGTTCCTACTTGTGACCCAAAGTTAGCCTTGAGTTTTGTTTTTTTTTTCCTCTAATTTTAATAATGAAATAATTCCAGAAATGTTCATTTACATGACAAGCGATTCCATCCCTTTCTCTTGCATTGACTTTCTTTTCTACTACTGTGGTGTTACGTGATCAGGAGAATTGTTCATAGTGGATCACCACTTGTCCTCTGTCAAATAAGACAGATTGCCCTTGCCGAGTATTTCAAGAAATGAAGGGGAAATCACTCTTTGTTGCATGGCCATTTCTAAAGCATTTCTTCTTATATTCCAGTAATCTTACATAGGTTATCCTATGTATTACAAGAGTGCCTTTTTTTGGAAAGTCGTAGTTCTAAAAACACATTCAAGAAAAAACTTTTAAGACTTCTTTGACATCAAAGGTGGAAATCTACAGTAATCCTTATCCAGTGAGAAATGGAGTATTTTTCAGCCATGTCTTTTCTAACAGATTAGTAGAGGTAGGAAATGCACACACAGATTTTGTGAGTGAGAGGAAGAGATAGTAGAAGAAAAAGCTAGGATACGCAACAGCATGATGCCTAAGAATGTTGTAAAAAATAGTTGCTGTTTTATTTGACATTCCTTCTGAATTATTGTATTTAGTTTAAAGATTATTTGGAAAGAATGAGGGATATTAGGAAAAAACACCTAACACAAAATGAGAGTTTGGCTAATGGGATGCAAAAAGTGGGGAAGGAAGATGTAGGTTGTCGAGTTTGGATATTTTGGGTTGTGAGGAAGCTGTAATTTTAGATATGAAGCAGGCAGGTAGCACTGTCTGAACAAAAAAAAAACTTGATTCTGTACAAGTATTCCAAATAAGCTATTGGTAAGTTTCATATTGCACTGAGTTTAGCATGTCCAACAATCTGAAGAGAAAAACAAACACTTGTTTGCACTGCAGAACCATTAGACATCTTACAGACCTGAATGAATGACTAGATTAGATTGCAGCAACGTTGATTTAATTGCAGTAACAGAATACTTATTGCTAGTGCTAATACTCAGTAGCTTCTGCTTGACTTTTACATCTCAGGATACAGGCAAAGCTAGCAGTTCAGACCTTTCTCGTAGTCTTTCTCTTTTTTAAAACTTGCCAACTGAGCAAGTGTGCTTTTGAATCACTTTAAGAACAAACACAGAGCCCCATGATACCAATTTCACAAAGTTACTTCTTAGAGTACATCTGCACTCTAAATCCAGGAACAGATGGATACTGTTATGCTTATTTAAAAAATAATAATAATAAAAAATCAGGCATAACATTTGCCTAGTTAATTTAGGATAGAAATTTATTATAGAAATGTAGGATGTTTTACAGCAGCGGATTCCAGAGTAGTTTTCAAACAGAGCTTGAAATCTCCTTTCCAAAGATTCAAATTTGCAATAGGTTATGTTAGATTATGCATGCTAGATTGGATTTCCTAGGATGAGCATCTTAATCTTGAGCCCATGTTTTCCTAATTGATCATGAGACAAGTAAAATCAAAACAAAAGGCATATTAAACTTTCGCTTTTCCATTTGGATTGTCACAGACAGGAACCCCTCATGTTGCTGAGAGGCTTGCTGCTGAGGGCCTCCTAGCAAGAGTAAAGACAGAGCAAATTGCCTTCAGACACTGCTGTCAGTTCAGTGAATTAAGTATGCAAAGCAATTTGTGAAGATGTTCAGAAATACAAATTTCTGCCAGTAGGTCAAAAGAGTATGAATTATCACAGGATGAGAAAGGTAAAAGAAAATCACTTCCCATCCTCATGTGAGTGTGTTACACAAGTTAATCTTTTATTTTAAGCAGGCAATTGGTTTTATTTAAACAAGTAGGAAGTTAGTAATGCACATGGTCTCATTAAATGCATAGCAGTGAAATACACTATAATATATGACCTTTGTTTATCATGTTAAAAATAATGCACTTTCTTGAGTGTTAACTGGCAAAAAAATTTGAAAGGTAATTTCTTATGATTCATGCATTAGCACTGTTGGTAATTTTCAGAATAACTACTATATAAGACCATGGATTTACAGTGTATTTCAGATTAGAAACAACTACTGAAGGTCTCTAGTCCAGCTTCCTGTGCAAGCAGCATCAGGTTTGAGGTCAGATCAGGCTGCTCAAGGCTTGATCCAGTCAGATCTTTATAATTTCCGAAGACAGGGCTGACACAGCCTCTCTGAGCCACACACTTCACTGACAGCCTCTCCTCATACAGGAAAAAACAACAACTTCTTATATTCAGTCTGAACCTCCTTTGTTTTGACTTATGCCTGTTGTTTCTCACCCTTCGATAGAACATTATGTGGAACGTGTCTCCATCTCCTCAGTGACCTCCGTGTCGGTAGAGGCACATGGGTGTTCTTTCCCCCTATAACTGCCTCTTCCCCAGGCAGAACAAACCCTGGTCTCTCAGCCTCCCAGGCAAGTGCTCCAGTCCTGACCATCCTGGTGACCCTCTGTCAAAATCAACCCAGTTTATCAATGTCTTTCTTGTACTGGTACTGGGAAGCCCCTAATTGGATGCAGTACTCCGAATGAGTTCTGAGTAGAGAGGGATTATTCCTTTCCTTGATCCTGTGCACTCACACAGCCCAGGATGCTGTTGGCCATCTCTGCTGCCAGGGCAAGCTTCTGGCTCATGCTCAGCTTGCTGCCAGCTCAGAGCCCCAGGGTCTTCCCAGCAGAGCTGCTCCCCAGCCTGACAGTTACCAGCCTGTATGGATACAAGGCACCCTTCTTTCCCACAGCACCACTTTGCATTTGTCCTTGTTACATTTTACTAGGTTCCTGGTGGCCTGTTCCTCCAGCCAGTTTGGCTCCCTTCAGATGGGAGTCTTGCTGTTAGGCCTGTAGACTGGTTTCCCCAGTTTGGTTTTGCCTGTAAACGTGCAAGTGCC
This sequence comes from Chaetura pelagica, assembly GCF_000747805.2. Taxonomy (NCBI): domain Eukaryota; kingdom Metazoa; phylum Chordata; class Aves; order Apodiformes; family Apodidae; genus Chaetura; species Chaetura pelagica. Next base: position 614,135 of record NW_009953970.1, read on the forward strand.
CTCCCTCATCTCCTCCAGGTCACTGATAAAGATCTTAGCAGGCCAGGTCCCAAGAGAGACCTGGAAGTCCCTCTTCTTGTTACTGTCCTCCAGGTAGGCTGAAGCCCATTAACCATTACCTTACAAGATCATAGAATCATGAAGTTTTGACTCATCATGGTGGTTCACCCACCCAGAGCATAATGTCCCTGCTTGGATACAGGAATATTGTGGGAGACAGTGTTGAACCCAATATATGGGTGTGTAAACAGAAGTACCTATCAAATTAGGATTTACATCAAAACTGATCTATCCTTTTAGCACTGTTTATAATTGCAACTCCTGTCCCAGCATGACAGCTTCATACATCAGCTCTAAATAAGAAAATAAACATCTCTCAAATGATCCAGAGTTGTTGTTTTGTTGGGGGGGGGGGAATTGTTTTGTTTGTTGATGGTATTTTTGGTTGGTTGGTTTTGTTTGGTTTGGGGTTTTTTTATCAGGTCCTTCAGACATTTATTTCAGTGCTTGATGTGTGTGTTTGATTCTTGAATGTTGCTTATCCATGAACCATAACAAGATGAACCATGCCCTACAAGTGTTAAAACAGTGTAGAGTGCTTTTTAGAAGGAAGTATATTGATTTTCAGTGACCTTTGTATAAGACAGGAGACTTTTTTTTTATGGTACAATTTACAATTTACGAGAGAATATATTATTTACAGCGTTTCTGTCTGATATTTCCTAAAAGACAGTGAAAAATTACAGCTGAAACTCACTGCTGCTTTCTTTATTGCAGAAATCTCTAAATTATTTTGCTCTCCTGAATACAGCCAGAACCCTATTTTTTTTTTAAAACCATGAATATAATGAAATAATATCTTCCAAATCTACACTAGCTTTTTAACTTTTCACTTTTTAAGTTTTTCTCTGCCCCTTCTTAGACTCTTTCTTTTATTCCCATCAGATGGTTCTTGTGAAGTAATTAGCTCCTGTTGTTTCATTCTCCTGTTTTATTTTTCCTTTTTTTTTTCCTAACTTCATGGTTAATTTCTGAATATTCAACTGGAAAAAAAGGGTTGCAGCTCGGCTAAACTTGGAATGGCGTAAGCAGCCGCCTCATATATTCAGAACTTACCCATTCAAAAACCACTGAAAAACTACTTTCTGTATTTATTTCTGTCTAATCATTAGGAGAATACATTTTCCTGTCTTGTTGCTGGATTAGTGCAAAGCCAAATGTAAAATTTTGTCCTTTCTGTAAGGACTAAGTATTGTCCAGGAGAAACTGAATTGCTTTTCAGTAGATATAAAAGTTTAGATAGCAAAGTATAATTTGCTTCATTTTCCATAGGATTATGTATTTGTTTATTTATATTTTGATATGTAATGAGGCCTTTCAGAATTTCATGTGTAGATTCTTTCTTTTTACTATTTTGCTTAAAAACAAGTGGATACCATGAATTCTTCACACCAGTGGAAATGGTAAACTGACAGGAAGCACAAGAGAAAGGAAATGGAAGGTGAAGGATCGTGAACTTATTGATCAAGTGATTACAAAGTTAGTGTTCTGGATTTCTGACAAAACTTCAAATGGCAAATCTGGCATAAAAGTCTGCTGAGGGAAGAAGATGCCTATTTCTATATAAAAAACCCCAACAAACTACTATGATATGTTCAGGTATTATATAGAAGCCTTTTTTTAATTAACAGTAAGTATATCACAGGAGGCTGAAAACAACTTGGGGGTTATTTTCTTCCTCAAAAATTCTAGATACTTAACTATACCTTCCAGACCATTATGAAAAGGATAAAACAGAAAGAAAGCTTATTTGAAAGAGATACTGTAGGAATTTGTGGTAATAGCATAAATATTGTTGCTCAGTATGCACACAAATTTTTTGCCAACATGATATTCAGTTCTTGAGCATACAATGTCACTGATGGAATAGCTGTTGTTTTATGTAAAAGTTATATGGATAAATAGAAACATTTCTATTTCCCAAGAATTACTTAATAAGGCTATACCCATAACATATTCAAAACATTCAGATAGTATGCAATGAGAAATTAAATAAAGCATCTCTAAAAAATAAAATTAAAATTAGGGCTGATATAGATATCACACTCATAGTTTGATTTATATTTTTTTCCCATATTTTGGAGGCTTTGCCAAAGGTTTTTAAATTTTGGAGGAAAAGAATGAAATTCTCCATAATCACAGTGTTTTTATTTTATAGAGTCCCTGACAAAAATTCTTCAAAATTCACAGTCTTGTTATATGCAAGCTGGGTAAACAGCATAATCATCCCAAAGGGAAGCCTTTATAACTAAGTGAAGAATTTTCAGAGGAAATGTCTGTTTAGGTAAAGGTGGTGTGCATTTTTCTTAACAAACATGATAGCTCATTAAACATTGCTGTCATAATCTAGGCTTTGCTCAGCCTATCAGCACAACAAGCCAATTTTAGATCATGGAGAATCAGTATGTTGAGGTAAAAGTTCACTAAAATTTATAATGGGCTGGGATCTCATCAGTGTTTGTAAATACCTAAAGGAAGGATGCAAAGAGGATGGAGCCAGGCTTTTCTCAGTGGTGACCAGTGACAGGACAAGAGGCAATGGGTACAAACTGAAACACAGACAGTTCCCTCTGAACTGTGACGATGATAGAGTGCTGGCACAGGTTGCCCTGTGAGATTATGGAGTCTCCATCCTTGGAGGTATTCAAAAGCCATCAGAACATGGTCCTGGGCAACCATCTACAGGTGGCCCTGATGAGCAGGGGGACTGGACAAGATGAACTCCAGAGATTCCTTCCAACCTCAACCAGTCTGCAATTCTGTAATGTAAGAAGTTTATCAAAAAACAAACAAGCAAACAAAACCAAACAGACAAAAAAACCAAACAAACCCAAACAACTTAGCTGTTCTTAAACTACTTGAAGCAGTTTCCTTGGCCAAAAATGTTTCATGGAAAACTAGCACTGATAAGGTGGGAGAAGAAGTGGCTGCACTTAAGCTCCAGAATGTTGAGGCTTTATCTTTCCAGAAAAAGACAAAACCACCACTGACATTAGGGTGTGTTTGCTTTGTCTTCCAGGAACACAACCTAGACTTGTAGAGCCCTATTATTTACAGGAATGTGCTTTTGCCATACAAATGTGTTAGAACATACTTTTGTTGTTTAAGTGCTTTATAAACAAATTCATTTATATACAAATTCAATATAATTATAAGCTTATTTACGTGTATACATACAAATGTGTCAGGCTAGCTTGTCTCTGTGTTTCTGTGCTTGCCAACATGTTGAATATCTATCCAAACCAAGACAGCTACAAAAATTACCAAGAGTGTAGGGGACTCAGAAAACAGAATAAAGAGGATAAGTGATATTTATTTTAAACCATGTGACTATAAAATATAATCCCTAGACAGAATATACTTGGTGACATCTCTTCTTAATAGGTCTATAAAACTTCTCTGAAGAGTGGATGCAGCTAGTTTTAAATTCTGAATAATTAATTCTTTTGTAATAGCCAGATGGCATCTTTATGAGTTTTCTACTAACTTAGTTGGAAAAAAAAAAAAAAAAAAAAAAAGTCTTTGTATTAAGGCTAAGGTATTTTTGTAGCTGCAGATGCTCTTAAAATCTGCTGTCCAGAAGCTGAACTGAAGAAAAACTGCCATGACATTTATTTTGACAGCCCAGTTAAAGTAGGACAGCTGTATTTAGGCAGACAACTGTATCAAAGTAAAGCAGTTTGAAATGGCTGAGTTAGCATTCCTAGAACTGTGTCCCTCTGATGGGTTCTTCAGTGGTGCTGGCAGGGTAGGACTATGCAGAAAGTGTTGTATATCCATCGGGACATAGCTTGAACTGAATATAGTAAGAAATTACAATTCACTACAATCTTTTGCTGCCTATAATAATTTCCCTTTAGCCATAACAGACATACTCATGGTAAGAGAATCCAATGGCCATCCAACTGCAGTCCATTTACTTCAGCAAGCAATGGATACAATAAATACTATTCATGGGAAGATTTCAAAATGTGACTAGAAACTGAGTTAAGGGCATGAGTCCATCTAGAAAAACATAGGATCCTAAGTCATCTAGCAGCTTTTGAAAAGTAGTTTCCTTCTTTTTCTATCATGATAGAGGAGAGTCCAGTCTTGCAAAGTATGGAACATTTCTTAATTACGTTGTTTGTTTGTTTTGTTTTTTTTCTTGATTCTTTCTTTGTCTTTTCCAGTAGGGGTGAAGAATATACTTTCAGAACTATGTTAGGGGCTAGAGAACAAGTCATATGAGGAGCAGCTGAGGGAACTAGAGATGTTTAGTTTGGAGAAGAGAAGGCTGAGGGCAGACCTCATTGCCCTCTACAACTGCCTGAAAGGAGGTTGTGATTCTGTCTTTCTGTTAGCATATTCAAATAAAAGACAAAGTGGATTTTAATCTGGCATGTATCGGTATGGTTAAAGTGAAATTTGAGGTCTTTTTATTACAAGAAGCTTTTAAAACAGAGTCATAGAATCAGAAATGGATAAAGGTCTCTTCTGAATTGCTTTTCAGTACCTCAGAACCAGTGGGTTTTGTTTATCCTTTTATTAGATTAAATCAATGTAATAAAAATTTATTCTGGATTCTTCTGAAACCTGGTTCCAACAGATGCATACAGAGTACATTGTCAGGTCTGGGACTTGGATAATAATGAGCCTCTGTTAAGCAGTAGCCTGCAGTTTGGCATAAAGTGGAGTATTCCTTATAATTAGAATATTTTAGATAAATGTTACATAGAAGTCAGTAGGTGAAGCGCTGCAAACAGCCACTGGCCACCTGTCTTTTCTGCTGTAATGGAGGAACCCTGGAGAGTTACAAGAGCCTGAGTGATTAGCCTTCCTTTTTCCCTGCAAAAGGTCTCCTTACAAATGATTTTGTATTTTCTTCTGGGTCCGTGAGCTTGGCTTCTTAGTGCTACTACAAGCAGGCAAGGAGAAAAACAGTACTGATAGAAGGAGAAGGAGAGCCTGTGGATGAAATTGGGAAGGACTGGAACAGTGTGAATGTTTCCTGTACTTTTCTGTATTCAAATAGAAGTACAATTAAAAATTTGATTATAAGCTACTGAGTGTCATGACACGGCATATATTCTGTGTAGTCTACTGATTGAAAGTATTCATCTGCACTGCTTTAAAAATACCACTACAGGTTTCTGGGTTAAAAAATTTCTTAACCAATAGGCTAGATTACTAGTTATCCTCAGCTTTCATCCTGAGGCATAAAGGGATGTAACCAATTTTCATATTCTCTTGTGCCACTTACCACATGTACTACTAGTCTGGTCATAGAACAGGTCTTCTCTACATGTTCTTATGTACACAAAGCAGAAGAGGTGGAAAGGAGTGATGGGCTGATAAAGGACTGGGGTTGTTTCCTTCTCCTCCTCAAGCACCCAATCACCACAGCTGAGTCTCTGAGAGATTCTGTATTTTGGGGTAGATCCCCAGGAATGCTGCAGATAAGTGCATGAGTCCTGGGGCTTTAGTCTTGCTGTCAATCAAGGGTCTTTGACCAGTGTAAGGAAATGTGGAGGGCTCCACACCACAGTTACCCTCTTGCTTTTCTTGCTGTATGGCACCTGCTTCTACTGGCCTTCCCCAAGGTCCCTTGCAGACTTCATCCATCATTCCTCTCTTTTCCCTTCTACACTTTTCCTGATTGTACTCATCAAACCCAGATTCTGACACAGAATGTGCTGGGAATGGATGAAGAGGTTGTGGAGCAGGATGGTAGCAGATAATCAAAGGGGATAGTTGGTCTCACCTGAAGTGAAAGCTCTCAGATGCTAGCTGCCTCTATGTCACTATGAGTTACCTGGGCTTTTATGTCAGTATTAAGAACACACTGCCCCATAACAAACAGGTTGCCCAGAGAAACTGTGTATGCTCAATCACTGGAAGTGTTCAAGGGCAGGTTGGATGGGGCTTTGAGCAACCCATTCTAGTGGGAGGTGTTCCTACCCATGCAGGGAGGTCGGAACTGGGTGATCTTTAACATTCTTTCCAACCCAAACTGTTTTATGATCCTATAAATCAGACAGATTAAGAAGCCACAGCTTGACCTGCATGATTTGTAAGGTTCATTGCACACTGCTCAAAACGAAGCCCAGAGGAACTACCTTTTTATTTAGTCAGAGGTAACTACTTCATTAGGGTATACGGAAAATCTACCAAAACTCAAATGTTTTAATACTATGCAAGCATCTATTCCTGACAGAGTTAAACAATAATTACACTTGAAAAAGTATTGACAATTATAACTTCTCATTTGCTTCCTTTGCACCCTTATTAATAACATCCAACTCTGCTCCCATTCTTATACTTACAGTTTCTTTTACCGATAAAACTCAATATATTTTAAGCAAACCTGCATGAGAGATAAATAGGAAAGCAGTCTTGTAAGGTATAATAAAGACTCCCAGGAATGCACTGAGTGTTTATTCCTTCTGAAGAGACACTAAGTGTGTGAGTTTCCATATGAATAATTTCTTGCCTTTTTAAGCTCTAAAGAGCTTGAGGCTCACTAATTATACTAGTTCTGAGACTACCTTAACAACAGTATGCATCAGAACATATTTTAGATGGTCAGCACAGAAGAACTAGGTCAGATACCTCCAGGGATTTAATCAAAAGGTTAGCAAACCTAGCAGCTCACCTTGAGCACCAATCAGTGAGGCTAATGAGACCTCATTTAAATAGTTTTTCAGAGAAGTAGAAAAGATTGGCTTCTTTTGGGAAAAAAAAAAAATCTTACTCTGGTGTTTTTATCTAGTAGTCGACCCTTTCTTTTACTTTTTTTTTTTCTTTTTTAAATTCTGGCAAGGATATTAGCTTTAATAGACTTACCTAAAATATACTGCCATTATCAGAGTAAACACTATTTTCCTGGGGTATTAGTGAAAGCAATTTCTCCGCAGCTGATGCTTTTCTTTAAAACTGAGTCTATTAATCTATCATATAAATATTAGCTACTAAATGAAAACACCTTATTCTACATAATAATTATTCCTTGGTTAAGAGTATTCAGAAAATAATCTGGGTAAAGACTGAGTAAAGTATATTATCTATGATGTTAAGATATTTTATAAGTTATTATCAAAGTTTTTACATGAAAGGACTAAATATTATTTATCTAAATGTACAAGGAACAACTTTAACTATTTATTTGTCTTCATTTTAAATAGTAAAAATGGACCTACCACATAAATATTCTTTCAGATAGTCCCAGTGAAGATGATCCCTCAATGCTTTAATGCTGAAAGGTATGCAAAAAAAAAGGATGCAAAAAACTTAGGCCAACAAGCCTTCAGTACTTATATAATCTGGAAATTATTTCCTCTATGTGTTCTTTCTAATGTAAAGTACGTATGTTCAACACAAGTATGAATTTTCAATATACTTTATTTCAACCTCCTTTGGCATAAACAAGAAATGGCAGAAAAATGAACAGTTAAATACACAGCATTCAAATTAGAAGCCAAAAATGCCACAGGATTAAAACAATAAGCAGTAGCTGCTTGTCCAGACTTTGTGTCATTCTGATACTGTTTTTACTTGCAGTGTGTCCTTTCATGTCCAGGAAAGCATAGGAAGGGATTTGAAACAATTACATTTCCTTTAAAGTACAACGATTTAATGAAAGCTTGGGAATAAATACTAAAATAGTAGAAATTAACCATACCACTACACTGTAACTACATTTCACAGTTTTATGTTCCCCAAAAGTACCTGATATACATGTTGTATTTAGTCAAGTTTCTTTTATAGACAGAATTTCCTCTTGACTACCAAATCAAGGATAATATTTTTTTGTTCCACATTGTTCAGCTCTCAGTGTCATATGATGTCAAATTTGTAATATGAAATCAAACAGCCCTTTCAAAAAACTTATTCAAAATAGAAGAGAGATTTAGGTTAGAGATCAGGTGTAAATTCTTCATTGTAAGGGTGGTGAGACACTGGAACAGACTGCCCAGAGATGCTGTGGGGGCTCTGTCCCTGGAGCTGTTCAAGGGCAGGTTGGATGAGGCTCTGAGCAGCCTGTTCTAGTGGGAGGTGTCCCCGGCCATGCAGGGGAGTTGGAACTTGATGATCTTCAAGGTCCCTTCCAACTCAAAAATATGTGTGATTCTGTGATATTCTGAATTTTATGTGGTAGTTCTGTATAATTCATTTTGTTAAATTATCTCCCTAGAGATTTGCATTGTATTCAAGTGAGTGAAGTATTGAAGGAAATGTATTATTGGCTACCATTTAAAAATAAGAATACAAGGATTTCTCAGGAAAAATCTTGGGCTTTCTTCTCTTTTTCAAGCACTTGAAAAACTAGAACACTGAATATGAATACATATATTTTTTTTACACCTTTGGGAGATCATTATTATTTGTATGAAATGCCAGTAGATTAAGCATTATTTTGGCAAAAGTTAATCACACAGGATCCAAATCTCATTAAAGACCCCTTTTGGCATGGGTAAATTTAGTTAGATTGGGCCTGTTGGTCTTTGCCAAGCGCTGTCTTGAATTATTTTGTACTAAAACATGGCATGCACGTTACTAAATGCTGTGGTCTCATTAATATTCATTATTCTAACCTATAGAGTTACAAATGAATTCACAATTGTTTACAATTATGTGATTTAGTTCACAGTGGCCAACAAGTCGGGGTTATTGCTTTTGATTGCCAGTCCATTACTCAGTACTGCCCAAAGCAAGGATTATTAAGCCTTATAAAGATTTGTATCCATGCCTAGAATTCCATCTAGCTGTGGGCCTGACCTCTGCTTAACTCCACCCCTCTTCTTCAATATATACTGTAAGAAAACGAGTGGAAATAGTCGTAGGTGTATTTAAATCAGTAGAAATTATATGGAGATAAGATGTGCAAATATAAGGCTGAATCAAGCAGTGAACATCTCATTTACTATGCAGCTACCAATTCTCTATACCTCTAACAACCTGTAAGAGTAGAGAGGAACGAATGTCCAGCAATCTGTTTAAATGGTATCCCAGGATGTAGCATTTTTGTCTTAGATTAAATTAGGTTTTGTCTTCAAATAACAGGGTTTTGTTAGGAAAAAATAATACAAATATGGGAGTTAAATTGTGAATACCTAGATAAATAACCTTTGTGTAAGATGCATAAGGTTATAGAGTAGTTCATTTTTACACATTCTCTTTATTACAACACAGATATACACCTTATTGGTCCAAAAACACTAACCAAATGAAATTGTGGATTAAAAAGCATGTTGAATTTCACAGATAACCTGCAGTACAGAAATGCATTTCTACTGATGAACTCTAAACATAAACAGAAATCAATGATGAAACAAATGCTGTTCCTTCACATGTCAGAATGAATGGATTTACATTTTGTTTCAATATTGAAACTGTTACAGTGAATGAAGAATGTCTGGCTATCATTATTAAAATTATGATACATGCTTTTTCATAGGTAATCACATAAAATAGTAAGACAAATACATTTAAGTCTCCCAAATAACCTTTGTTTGGAACTCAGAGACTAGAACATTTCATGATATTGCTACCATATTTCAGAATTAATCAATACAAACCAAGAATAAGTTTCTCAAGTGAAACAACTACCTGAAAATATCTTATTTCCTTATTGACTCAAACAAGCTACCAGCAATCTCGTGATGTTGTAAGTTCTATACAATATGTTCCACAGCAAGATATACAGTAAGGATATACTGACTCTAGAATACCACCTTTGAAGTTCTAGCTAAATGAGACTGAGCTCTGCAAGCAATGAACTGCAAGGGTTCATAAGAAGGTTGTGCTTCAGAATTTAATTTGATCAGTTGTTTCCATTTTTTCTTGAGTTTATGAGCTATAAAATTCCAACTGAATAGGAAAGAGCCTCTCATATTCATACTCCTGAAGGAAAACTCTGTTTTAAATGATGGTTGAAAATATTGCATATTGGAGTAAATATAATAAAAATGAAAGGTTAATATTTATTAAAGGTACATTACATGTTGATAAATGACAGACAGTTATTTTAGAAAGCACAATTAACTAATGAAAACAGAATAAATGCTCAGAAGCATGATATACTGGAAATTGCGAGGCCTCCCTAACACTGACACTGTTACGCACTTCAGCCTTCACTAGTAAATCTCTGTTGAAAAGCTAAGGAAGGTCAGGGAGTGCTTCTGTACAGAACATAAACCATAATAATCAGACTTTTTGTAGTCAATAAAATGTTAACATATTAAGTAGCAAAGAAAAAAATTAAGTGAATGCAATACTTTCTTCAAATGTGGGATAATACATTACAAAGATTTAAGAACAAAAGCAGTCTTTATTTGTCTGCACTTCTATGTAAACAAAATGTCTGCAATTGGAACCCTGCTTTTAGCATTTGAATGTCAACTAAATTTGACAGTAGAGAAGGGTCCTATTTTTCCTCCAAAAGGTAGGTCCCATTCTGTTTGGACTGCTTGACAAATTAACAGATACATAACTGCAGAATGGCTGCAAGTATGGACTGACTCTTGGCTAGCCAACATGTACAAAATTATAAATAGAAGATACAGGAGAGATGTGAGAAATTATGGTGTACAAGGAAGACTGTGGGAGAACTGCTGATGCTGCATTACGCTGCAGACAATGTAGAGATCAGGAGAAGAGCAAGCACCAAATTGTGGCTACGTGAATGCTGGGAGAGGAGGCAAGAAACAAATCTGTAGGAAACCAGGCTTCATTGATCTGGCTATTCAGGAAACCATTTGTTCTCATGCCACGTGCTGTTCTAGTCATTTATTATTCATCATCACTGACACTGTGCAATTACTGTGTAATTTGAAAGAAAGCTAAAATTTTCATCATTCTAAGGAAAAACAGCTTTCCCATTCTCAATCTTCAAAATCTTTTTTTTTTTTTTTTTTTTTTTTTTTTTCCAGGAGCATTATGGTACTCGCTGCTGTGAAGCAGCTAAGTAGACAAAATGTCAAGAATCAACCTCATGATAAAATGGTCAGTTTGCTGTAATTTGAGAAATGCTTTCAGGAAACTATTGTTTCTTACTGGGTAAAAATTACTAGCTCAAATACCTCCAGTATAAAAACCTCCTTTGCCACAGTACAGCAATTTACACAGCAAAAATCAGTACAGCAGTTACACAGAAAGCTCTTTCACTTGAAAACACTAGAAATTCAATTGTCCACACATGCTTTTCATTCAAGCACAGGGACTATTGCTGAGTTTCCTCCCCTTGTTGACATATTTACAAACCTTGGCAGGTCTACCAAAAAAATTTTGGCTCATACTACTGTATTCTTCTAGCTAAAGGATGAAAAGTGGTGATAGGGTTGTCATTATTGTTACCCTTCTTAGCTCTCAAGCTCTTTGCAAAGTCCAGGAATACTGAAAATCTCTATATGAGCAGGTTTTTCAAACTTAGTGACTTCAGAATTGAGTCAGTAATGGCAGTGTGGAAAATCAAGGTAAGGCAGACACTTCACTTGTCCTAAGTGGGCATCATTGCCCTAACATACTGCATACAATACATACTCTACCCACAACAGAAGCCATCTGTTAAGATGGCTTAGTGCCTGCACACACCCGATAAGATCTTTGTCCCTACAGTATGGGTGCCAACAACAATAGACTTGCTTTGGGAAGCAGTGCAACCCTGTGAATAATCTCTCATCATGTAGGAAGTCTTTCTCTCTGTTGGCATTGAAACGTTTGTACCACATGGATCTTTTTGGTTGTTAACAGTTGCTAATTAGCAGTAGTCATATTCTGAACCTCATTCATCAGACTGCATCTTGGCTAAGTGCTCAGCACACTCAGAAATAGAACTGTTAGAAATAATACAAAATTGTAGGGCCTTTGGAGCAGAAATTGTCCTTTTAAGAGCATCATATTGCAGTTGGCTCAAAGTAAGCTTTTGAGTGTTACTCTAATATAAACTAAACATGTGACTCTTCTTCTGTGAGAGGAAACTTTTCAATATGAAGTTCAAAACTATGAAAAATATAATGCTAACAAAAAATTGTCAGTTTCTGTTTTTGTATTGCCTTAGTCTGAGATAGAGCAAGAGCCAATAAAGGAAATAGGCGCTGACAGCAGAGGCCTGGACTTCAAAGCTTCAGTTCCAGATAAAAGACTGATACACAAAAAACCAGCCAACCAACCAACTAAACAAAAAGTTGGTTCCATAGTGAATAAGTTCATTCCTTATATGCCTTATATGAAACCAGAAAATCAATTATTGAGTATGGATGTGGAGAATTGTCAATTAACTGCCTCTGCTACGGGACAGACTTACTCGATTTCCTTGACTGCATACTTCTCTGCTCTTGATGAACAGCAGTAATGCTGGATTTCTGTGGTAGATTTGCTTTTAGAGCCACTTTGAAGATCCTAGCATCACATGCACATGCATGAACCTCATTTGTACACCTATTTGCATTTCAGCACCTTGCTTCTCACTTCATACATCAGAGATGAGGACTAGATGAGCAAGGTCAAAGAATAGACAGACAGTCTGGAACTTGACTTAAGCAAAAGGGCTTGTTTAACATAAAGTACATGAATAAAATTGTCTTTCTTCTTTCACTATAAGTTCAGAGCTGGGTCATGTTCCCTGTTCTCAAGTGTTTGTGGATTTCTTAGATTTCTTTTTTAATGGTCATGCTTTGGTCCTGCTCTTCTCTCTGTTGGGGTAAAGCTTATATTCTGAGGGTCTAAAGTTCTTAACATTCTTCCCAAACTCTCTCTTGTAGGTATGCATTTCTCCTTTTTTCATTTATCAGTATAGTAGTGATGGCTTCTAAATTGTATTCTGTGATATTTAAAAAACGAAGATGTTACAGTGAAACATATTTTGCTTGCCATTAGTTATTGTTAATAATTTAGATTAAAAAATCCACTGCCCCAGTGTAGTCCACATAATACCAGGGATCTAACTTGAAGAATGCATTTGAACAATGTAAGAAGTTCTAGGCCATGTCTACAGCGCTTCCTTGCTTGTATAACATTACAGGCAGTAATGAAATGAGATTTTAGCTAGCCAATCCACCTTGTTCCCAAATGCAGCAGCAGGAAGAAAGTATCACTTCTTAAAAAAGTTCTATACTTTCCTCATAGAAGCTCATATGACAGTGCTGTTCTCCCTGTCTATCTGATTTTTCCACTTCACAAAAGAGACCAAAGGAAATACAGTGAAATGTAACAGATTCCAGAGAGACAGTGAGTTAGATTGTGTCAGGATGAAGATCTTGAACCTTTTCTATGCTGACATCTGGCATCTCTGCTCCTAGCTGAGAAAGCCACCATGCTTTAGGGCCAGGAGAATTTTAGAGTTTATAATGAAACAGATAACCATGAGGAGAGGCATGTTACACGATGATCCCTTTATCATAGTCTGGTTTTATTATGTGACGAGCTAGCTGTCCAAGTCTGACTCCCACAGGATAAAGGAACTTGAAGTCTGGCTTTAACACAAAATGTGTTAAATAATACTCATCCCTAATGAGTGGGTAAAATAGAGCTTATATAGGTGTTTAGTAAATTCAGGAATGTTTTTGTCAACAGTTGTTTTTCCATACACATGAATCAATATTAGCAAAGTGGCTAATCATCCCTTGCAGACTTAATTCCCCTTCTGTTCAATATTTTAGATAATATGTTCAATATTCTGTTCAATATTGTAGATAATAGGAATCAAATATTAGCTTCCTAGTTCATGTCTGGCACATGGAAAAGACGTTCATTTAGAATTAAATCAGCTGTGTAATCATCACACCCTTTTACTGCAAAAGCTTGTGATTTTGGATATACAGTATAGGGATTAGAGTTCCAGTGAAACATTCTGCTCACTCCACAGAAGGTAAGAGCTGCATAATGAATATATTTGGGGCAATTTGAAAAGCAGGAATGAAATCAGATTCCTATTTAACAGTAGACTCTCCCAAGAGCTCTGAGCAGTATTCCATTACTCATTTACAAAAGCAATGAAAACATTAATTGACCTCTTGATTAGTATTTAAATAATAAATACCACAGTGGATTAATGCACTGGCCTTTTGCTTCAAAGAGATAGTTAAAAACTGACTTGACAAAAAAATCAATTTAATTACATGATACTAAAATTGCAAGTGCCAATAGGTGAGAGTTTCCATGCACATACGCTACACATCACATAATCATGCCAAATTGGAATTTATTCAGTGCTTTCTCTTTTTCTTTCTGCATGGTGTGTGTTGAAAGAAAGCAGGCTGCCACCTGCCACAGAAAATTTCCACAGAGCTGCTCCTATCCTTGTGAACAAAAATATTTGGTTTAAACACTGCAAACCTGAAAATTGACACAGTTCCATTATCACATTCTGCTAATTAAAAAAGATGAATTCTGGAAAGAACTGTGACATTTTTTCTGTAAAGCATGTGTCTTGTAGCATCATAATACATTGATTTCTGGAAAATAATCTTAGATTTTGGTTTTTTGGAGGATCTTTACGTGCAAACTTGCTGCTGGCCGAATCAATGGAGTCTGAAGGCAGATGTTTATATTTTATTGAAGTAGTTAATGCAAGGCTTTCCGTATGACTTTGACAGCTGGGAAATAACATAAAATATTCCTAGTAGGCTTCTTCCCTAAAGAGTAGAAATCTCATTAAATAATCTTCCTTTGAGTTTTCTTTTATCTTAGTCGGAAGCTCTGTGAAAACAGCTGGCCAAAACAGATCAGGAGACAAGTGTGTATCCACATTTGGGTAGGTCCCAAAAGAAAAATCTTTAAGGCAGGTTTTGAAATTTAACATTTCTGGTGAATACATCTAGATGCATGCTGTGTTTTAGGAAAATTAGATCTGAACAGTTAAAAAAATATATTTTTTTTTCCTCAAAATCAATGTTTTAAACAAGATTGTGTTCTCAGCTATTCTTGATAAAATGTCTCTTGAAGAAATCTGTGACTTCTTATTGAAAACATGAGAATTTTAGACAAAAATGTATTATGTATTATTTTCAATTATACTCTAGTATATGTAGGGTTTTTTCTTATTTTTTATGTTGGAAATTAAAGCGAGTCAGGTCTAAGTGTGCAGTTTACCTGTGTACACAAATGGAAATTTGTTTTCATAAACATTAATAGAAAACATGCATTTTACAATTACACTAGTACTAGTGCTTTACAATAAGATCCAATTAACTCTACTAATGAAAATTACTTAGAGCTACACTGTATAAATTAGTGTTGAAATGCTGTGTTTTAATTTTACATCACTGACACTTCTTAACATTAAGCCTTTAGTCAAGAGGCAGAGGCCCTATAATTTGGGAGGGTGATGGGCAGATTCTACCCTAACAAGGCCAAAAAATCGTAGGCATGCTGCAACTCCAAGTTATGTAGGTGCACAGCTGTAATAATTTTTTATGTATAAGTAAATGAATTTTGTGCTGAAGTTCTGAGGATGTGCCTAATCAGAAAATTGGACAGTGGAAGGCCTAGTTTACCAAAAGACCAAGTACAACTACAATCATACAGACAAACATGCATAAGTACCTTCCTCATTTGTAAAGAGGCTTCTGGGCTTGACTGCATTGATATTTTATCTGTTTATATCAGTCATAGTTGTCTGAGACTTACAGTCTTTTAGAAAACTAGAAAATTACACCTGCTAAGGTGCTATTTAGGTTAAGCTTATGAGATCAGAATTCCTCAGGGGCTGAAACTGGGACCAGCACTGTTTTAACACCTTCATTGGCAACATGGACAGTGGAAGTGAGTGCACCCTCCACAAGTCAGCGATGACACCAAGCTGTCTGGTGTGGCTGATAAACTAGAGGGAAGGAAAACCATCCAGAGGGACCTTGACAGGATTTAGAGGTTGGCCCATACCAACCTCATGAAGTTCAATAAGGCAAGTGCAGGTCTTGCACATAGGTCGGGACAATCCCAAGCACAATACAGGCTGTGGAGAATGGGTTGAGAACAGCCCTGAGGAGAAGGACTTAAGGGTGATGGTTGATGAGAAGCTTAAAATGAGCCAGAGATATGTGGTTGCAGCCCAGAAAACCAACTGTGTCCTGGGCTGCATCAAAAGAAGTGTGGCCAGCAGGTCAAGGGAGGTCTCCCCATCTACTCTTGTGAGACCCCACCTGGAGTACTGTTTCCAGTGCTGGAGTCCCCAACAAAAGGACATGGAGCTGTTGGAGTTAATCCAGAGGAGGACCACAAAGATGATCTGAGGGTTAGAGTACCTCTCCTATGAAAACAGGCTGAGAGAGTTTGAGTTGTCCAGCCTGGAGAAGGCTCCAAAAAGACCTTCTAGCAGCCTTCTGGTATCTGAAGGGGGACTACAGAAAAGTTGGGGAGGGACTTTGTACAAGGACATGTAGTGATAGGACAAGGGCGAACAGTTTTAAACTGGAAGAGAGTAAAATTAGGTTAGACACTGGGAATAAATTCTTTACTGTGGGGGTAGTGAGACACTGGCACAGGCTGCTCAGGGAAATTGTGGAAGCCCCATCCCTGGAAGTGTTCAAGGCCAGGGTGGATGGGGCTTTGATCAACCTGGTCTAGTGGGAGATGTCCATGGCAGTGGGGTTGGAACTAGATGATCTTCAAGGTCCCTTCTAACCCAAACCATTCTGTGATTCTATGTGAATCTGTGTGATTCTATCCCAACAAAACCTGCCACTTAAGTAATATTAGTCATATTTTCTACAAACTTTGACCCTTTTTGTGTTTCAGAACCTATGAGAGAATTCATGTAAGTGAGAATTCATTTTTGACAAAGGTGATGAAGCACATCTCATCACTTATAGAAATGCAGTCTTCATTGGAAGTAGTAATCAGCATGACACTTTTCAAAAGTAGTATAATGTGTTTTGGCAGCACAGAAATGAACAGTAATCAAAACCAATGCTGTTTTGTTTGATATCTTGCCAAATTATTCAGTGTTGTGGCTTAAAAGTCATACAGGTGTTCTTTTTTCTTCTCATTGTAGAAAGAAGCAACACATATTGTTAGTGGTCTAGAATTTTCACAGCTTCATATTAAATTTTGTGTGTAGGTAAGAATTATTGGAAGAAATTCCAGTGTAATTCCAGAGCTTGGTTCAGAATCTGATGGCAACAACTTAATTATAAGCAGCCTTTATGGCTCAGATAATTGTTTTGGAAATTAGCATATATAATATCAAATCACTTTATTTGGGAAAATCTGTTAGTCTTAATTTTATAAAGCTAAGAAGGGAAATGTTCTGCTGAATTACTTTTGCCATAAATAAAAGCAGAGGTCTTAACAGGATAAAATACACAAAATTTTCAGTGCTGCATCCTGCATAGCACCTCTGGCAAAGCCATTATGCTATGTTAGTAATGCCTAGAATGTCAAGTTGTCTACAGAAGGTCTGCAGGTAAAATGATAGGGTTTTGTATGTGTATGGTGAGTTACCTTCAACAGTATTCAGCATCTATCTTTTTTTGACAAATCTGTGAACATTCTTACATTCTTATGTAGGACAATAAGGGCAATAAAAACCCTTAACAATTAATTATTTTGCTGTTAAGTCTTCTTTGGGACATTAGAAATGATACATCTTCAGTACACACAGCAGCAGGATTTTTCCATTTATTTAAATGAGTTTAAAAGTTTATTTCCGATTCTGAAAAAGATAGAAAGCCTGGTAAACTGTCCTTTTCTGGCCATTCACTCTACCTGTGATATATTTTCTGTAGATTGGGATTTTACATGCAGAACTACAGGATGGAAAGAGTCCTATCTTTTATTTTTTTTATGTGTGTTATATCAGAAAATATCAAAAAGATATGACAAGCAGCCTGTTCTGTGTTTCTTACTGGAAGACTAATAATAACCTTAGTTTGTTTAGATTAACTATTAAAAATAAGATCAAGAAGAAATTTGATCACAGTGTGTTACCATCCTCACTAAATAGCTCTTGATGTGGAAGGTGGCAGCATTTGAAAGAAGCAACACATTTTAACGTAATGGACAAATAAGCATTATTCTGTCTTCAAATGTTTGAAATATGAGGCCATGACAGTGCAGTTCATTCAGCAATGCCAGTTAAGAACAGGTTGCAGAAAAGGGCATACAGTTATGTGGATGTTTTATTTTAAGTAACTTAGATTATTATTTCATGTTTCTCAGTGTTAAAACCCAGTCAGTGTTCCTGTGCTCATGAAGTTTTATTGACTAGAATGTGCCAGGATCTTCTAAAGCTAGCCTACATCTGGCATGTACTTACAGAACGGCATGCAAACATACTGCTGGGGAGGCATTGAGGTACCTACTGCAAACTTCTACATTAGTCTTACAGTATACTGGTGGTGACAACTGAATCTACCTGAACTGGTTGGACTTGCTTATACATCTTCCTCAGCTAGTACTTGTGGTCTTCCTTCTCTTCTTACTTCACTTTGCCAGAGGGTATGGAGGATATGGCCCCCAGCAAGCTGCTGGCTCAGCTGATTCTGCAAATGCTCCCAAATCAATGAGTGACAGAGACATGCAAGTCACTGCTTCAGCTCACATCATTCATTTTCACTGAACAGGTTACAGCATTGCTTTAGGAACCTGATTTCCAGCAGGGAGGTGTTAGGGAGTGACTCATAGGTAAGTTCTCTTCAGTTGACACAGCTTGAGCTGAAAGATTTGTGAATAAGCACCTAGTGCAATCTGGATGAAAACCACTGTGCAAGTTTAACTTACTGACCCTTCTAAGGCCAATTATTGAAATTAGTGTTCCATGTGCCTGTACCTTGCAGTGGCTTGTTGTGGGCATTTTGTGCATTCTGAGATATGTAAGCTGCAATATAGGACCATATGCAATAATCCAAAATAAAGAGACAAACATGAGTGTACAGTAACCTCAGTACTCTGTATTTATGTGTAAATATGTTCAGGAATCAACAAAGGGGAGAACATGCATGTTTCACATTTCTAAAGACAGCAGTTCCCAAGGGACAGGAAAAAAAAAAAAAAAAAAAAAAAGTGCACCATCGTAGGTAGCACAAAGCCCTTTTTTTTCAGCTGTAGTTTGGTGATTTTCATCTCAACTTTCCCAACATATTTGACAGAATGAAAATGCTTGATGAATCATCTGTCTGAATGTAAATATAAATGCATGTGAACATAAATAGATGTGAAAATTAATTTGCATTGTATATATATATACATATATATGTGCATGCTGTTTTTTCCAAAGTACAACTGTCACCTTTAGATAGATAAATAATTTAAATTCTCTCCTTGGTATTCTTTTTAAGGCTTGCTTTTTCTACCCCTGAACACAATATTTCATATGATATAAGAAATTGCCTTTAAGATTTCTTTTTTATTTAGACTTACATCTAGCTTAGTATTTCTGGTTTTTTAAGGAATTTCTAAAAAGTTTGTAATACTGAACTGATAAAATTTGCAAATGAAAATACAAAAAGACATTTTAAAATAGATTTTTTAACTAAGAGCTCTTAAGAAAAAAGTGCTTATACTTTTAGAAATCAATATCTAGGAAACCACTTGAATATCAGCTTTCCCAGAGCTAAGTAGCTTAAACATAAGCACAATCTACTGCTAACCAAATGTGTTACTGCTTGATTGAGACAAGAAAAGGCTGCCAGACAGAGACATCAACTTTTGAAAAATACATCTAGTTACCCAATTGGTATCACATAGCTTTGTTTAACAAAATTTTAGCCATTTGCCTTCTGGAATGCATTGCCCCTGACAATAAATCTCCAGAATACTTCAATATAAGTTGTGACTTTTCTCTAGGTAACCCAGTTACTGTACTTTTCTGAAGAATTTACAAAAAAAAAAAAAAAAAAGTGCCTTGCCCTTCATGCAACTATAGCTGCTCTGAGGCACAATAAGGGTGAACCCTTTGAATGTGGCATCATTAGTGCCCTAATGTTATTAGTGGCACTCATGTTTGATGCCTAGGACATGCCTCAGTCACTGTCTGGCAGGAAAGGAAGTCAGACTCTTGTGTTTCTTTTAGAGAAGATCAACCACTGGGTTCCAAAGTTATTCTGAGGGGAAAGCTGATATTGCCATGGACACAAGGTGCTATTAATCACCTGATTGGTTGTACTTTGAGGCAGAAATTACACAGTCACATAATGAACTCTGTTGTTTTTTTCTCAGTGCTTAATAGAAAAATAATGGTGCCTCTCCTCAGCATCTTGGAAGGAAGGTAAAAAGGATTTGGAGATGTTGGGAGAGGTGCAGTCCACAGGGCAGGGAAGGGAGTCCCTAATCTCTACTGGAACTTGTAGAAGTATGAGGAACAAAATGGTTTGCTGATGATACCAAACTTGGAGGTGCTGTTGACTCTCTTGAGGGACAAGAATCTCACAGAGGGATCTAGATAGATTGGAGCATCATGCAATAATGAATGGGATGAAATTTAACAAGTACAAATACTGACTCTTCACCTATGACAGAGTAACAGCAAGCACAAGTATAAATTGGGAGAGGAATGTCTGCACAAAGGGTTCTGGGGGTACTGATCGACAGCCAGCCCAACATGAGCCAGCAGTGTGTCCTGGCAGCCACAAGGGCAAATGGCCTCCTGGGGTGCATCACACACAGCATGACCAACCAGTCAAAAGAGGTCATTATCCCCCTTTATTCATCGTTGGTGAGATCTCACCTGGACAGTGTACAGTTCAGGACCTCACAATTTAAGAAGGATGTGAAGGTCCTTGAACGCATCCGGGGGAGGGCAAAAAGCTGGTGAAAGGGCTGGAAGAAATGTTCTATGTGGAGCACCTAAGGACTTTGGGCTTGTCTAGTTTGGACAAAAGGAGGTTGAGGGGTGACCTCATTGCTCTCTACAGCTTCCTGAGGAGAGGAAGTGGAGAGGGAGGTGCTGCTCTCTTCTTCCTGGGTTCCAGTGATAGGACATGTGGGAATGATTCACAGCATTACAGAATCACAGAATGTTTGGAGTTGGAAGAGACCTTGAAGATCATTGAGTTCCAACTCCCCTGCATGGGCAGGGACACCTCCTACTAAAGCAGGCTGCTCAGAGCCCCATCCAACCTGCCTTGAACACCTCCAGGGATGGAGTCCCCACAACATCTCTGGGCAGCCTGTTCCAATGTCTCAACACCCTTACAATGAAGAATTTACGCCTGATCTCTAACCTAAATCTCTCTTCTTTCAGCTTAAAACCATTACCCTTCATCCTCTCACTGCAAGCCCCTGTAAAAAGTATTTTCCCAGCTTTCCTGTAGACCCCCTTTAGGCAGTGGAAGGCCACTATGAGGTGCCCCCAGAGCCTTCTCTTCTTCAGGCTGAACAACCCCAACTCTCTCAGCCTGGCTTCACAGTAGAGGTGCTCCAGGCCTTTGATCACTTCAGAGAATTATCTTCTGCTTTTTATGAAGGAGGTAATCTAATATCCTTCAATACAGAGTATTTTACATGCTCAGGTGTTTCCTGAAATGCCAAATGACAGTATATGCAATAAAATGTAGAGAATTCAGACAAAAGCAGTGTAATCCCGTAGCTGTTTTTCTTGAGTGTTTATGTATATTTTTCAATTATAAGACACATATAAACAAAAATTGCAAAACAAAAAGCTAAACATGAGAGCTTAGTAAGATCACCAGCTCTGGTGTAGAAATGTCACATTTCCTACAGAAGAAAATGTTGAAGTAACTGAAGTCCATAAATTCTAGCATTAACTATGCAAATGCCTTTAAAAGCATGTACAGGTTCATTCTGCTTACTTAAGCATACCTAAACAGCAACATACCGAAACGCACCAGTTTAAGGAAAAGCCGGGGCTTGCTCCTGTCGCCCTTTTTGTAGAGAGAATGTTTTTTTCTGCTTTCTACTGATCTCCCTCTAGTGGAGACCTGTAAGTCTGCATGCGACGTAACCAGTTTTTCATGCAACATAGCTATAACACAATGCATTTGCTACAAACATCTGTTTTCAGTAATCAAAACAAATGCTGTCAGTTTCTTTAGGGAACAGCAGTGCATGTAGTATGCATAGAGCCTGTAATTACAAAGCCTTGAAACTTGAAGGCCCATTAGAGAATGTCTAGGAATTTAGTTTCTGTGCTAAGCCCATTCTTACGTATTGCAATTTTAATTTGTTTAAGAAATTGGATTAATTTTGGGGTTATATTCTTCTTAGATATGACAAAAGTGAAGGAGAAAGGAAAAACAGAGAAACAGGTGTTTACAGAGACTTCTTTATCCCTCATCCTTATGGGCTAAGGCTCTCCAGGGGATAGGAAATAAAGTATGGCCTCACCTCCCCTAATCTCCACACCAGCTTGCACTCTGTGTTTGGTATGCAGAAGGAGTACATTGCACCCCATAAATCAGTGTCATGCCAATATGCTCTTTCGCTCACCCCCATGTTCAGCTCCTTCAGACAAGTGGAGTTCTCAAACGCAGAACGTCTTCTTCCAGTTCCTGCTGCGGAGTGCTGCCCCAGGCTTTCCCTGGGTGGCAGTGAATGGTAAGACTAGCTACTCTAAAAGCATGCCCTGATGATTCACATGTGTAAATAACAACATTACTTGTGCACACGTTACACGTGGCACCCTTATACACAGAGAAGCAATCTGTACTGTGGATACTGTGGATAAATACATAAAAGCCAGGAATAAATACATTCATTCATGCATACCCTCAAATGCAAATTTCCAATCATTTTAAAGAAGACAAAGTAGTTGCAAGATAACAGAAGGTTGTTCTTCTGATATCAATAGCATTAATCACATACTCCACTGTGAACATACCATTAAACATAACTTTGATTAATGATAGTGTCAGTGTATTTAATCAAGTGCAAGCAACACAGCACTGGTTGGTTGTGATTATTTCTCCCCTTGACCTCATCCAGCTGAGGAGGAATGTGAGTGAAATCTGGGGCATTTCACTGGTGTGAACCTAGCATTCAGGGAGACTCTAGGGCCAGTCTTTGCCCAGATGACTTTTCAAAACTCGAGAGAAGGAAAAAGAGGAGCAAGTCTGAATGTCTGAACCCACATCAAACATTACAGTGATTAATTATAGGTAATGAAATAATACTATAGATTCTAAAAAAACCCGCAGTGTCCTAAACCTTGCACTCATATATATATATATACTGAGGAACCATTCCAAAGAGTTTCAAGTCATTGCAGATAAAGCTTAAGGAACACTTACAGGTGCAAAAAATGCTACTGATCCATCTGGACATAGACTTCTGATAGACATCTGGTGCTAGATCTGTATGGTTGGACCATAGCTCTCACTTTAGCAGGCGATTGAGCTCTCTTTCACAGTTGCCTTTTTTGTCAATACAATGGAGCCTCACAGTTCTCAGAGGGTGCGTTACTACGAGCTGCATGTAACCCCTAGTGAACTGGCACTGGCGGTAGAACAAAAACAGACAGAATGGCTTTGAAAGTGAAAAAGACTTAACTCCAATTAGCAAATCTCACAAAGGGGTAGAGGAAAAAGGAAGACAAATCAGAAGGAAGTGATGGCAAGAGGGAGAGAGAGGGAGGACAGGTCAGATGTAGGGATCATTGCTACATGTAAAAAAAATGGAGATGAAAATCATGCACAGACCTATTGGAAAGAAAGGGGAGAGGTCTTAAAGAGTTTGCAAAACAGTGCAGTACCCCTAAAACCACCTCTCGTTCTATTGTGCTGTATTTGATCTTGCTGCTGTATTGACTTTTGTGTGCTTTTAGTAGTTACTTTTTAGCAATTGCAACAGGAAATATTCTAGAGAGTTGTTGGCCTGGCATTAGGTCAGCAAGTAGGAAGGAACTGGGAGGATTTTACCTGCCTATGGCAAAGATATCTAAAATGCCTCCTGGGGCACTTTGCCAGTATCCTTCAAAAGCACAATTTCAGCTGCACCTTTAAATAGGGCAGCTTGTTCTGTTCACTGTGCCAAATAAAAACTGTCTTGGATTCTTTTTAGACAGCTTTTGAATCATGGTGAAGCCAACAAAAAAAGTCTCTAATAAGTGCTATTTTTTTCCAGTCACCACCAACACAAAAATGCTGAACAGATTGAAAGCAGGGGGATGGGAAGGGAAAAGGGATGAGTGAGGACGAGTTCCATTGTGCTGAGACCAATTATAGAGGTCTCAGCCCAAAAAAAGACTCTTTCAGAAAGTCACAAACAAATGAAAACAGAAGACTGTGATAAATTGTGGCAGAGCTTTAAGAGCCATGCATCTCTTGCTCCCCCCAAAGCAATAATAATAAGCAAATTGTAATGGGTCATATCCCTCTGAGGCCCATAAATTCAATCATGAAACAAATATTTGCATCTTCACTGTGTTAGATTTACTATTAATTAATTATAAGGTGTTAAAAAAAATAAAGGCAAAAATATATAACTTAAAAAATGTATTATAAGATATTCTGATCTAGAATTCATAAAGCATGCTTACAGCTTGGTGTTAGAAATAAAACATCAGTTGTAAATAGGGCTTGTTCTGTTGACTATTAATTAATCCACCTCTTTCAGTTTTGAAATCTTAACAGCTTCACATCACATTCAGGTAGTTTCTATGTATTTCTCTGCATATATACTCTGCTCACAGAGCCTTACATTTCTTTTGCTCCCTTGAACATGTTTTTTCAATATGTTTTTCACATGGCATATCCTTTCCTAGTGTGTTTTCAGAAACCACCACATGGGAAACACTATAGAAGCTCCACTTTTTTTTGAGCACAAGAGGGAGAATAACCA
Source organism: Chaetura pelagica (assembly GCF_000747805.2). Classification (NCBI taxonomy): domain Eukaryota; kingdom Metazoa; phylum Chordata; class Aves; order Apodiformes; family Apodidae; genus Chaetura; species Chaetura pelagica. Next base: position 638,906 of record NW_009953970.1, read on the forward strand.
GCTGATAATCATTAGGATGTGGGAGTTGAAGGCATATATGACATAAGTATGTAAGCATAGCTTTCATTCAGATATGTTTAAATGGGTAACCGGAGTGGATAAATCTGTCCTGAAAATTATTTGGTGATATCTATCAGAGGTGATCACAACATACAAGTTACAATGTGCTGTTTTCTTGACTATATCCCAAGGCAGCTTGGAAGACAGATTATGTCACCACTCCATTTCTGGTTGCCATTATTCATGCTTCTATTGAATCCCATCTATTTCTGTTCTCATAATTGTTCAGAAATACTGGATTGTGCCACCACAGTTGGGAATCAGTAAGGAGGAGCATGCCAGTTCTAAAAAAGGAAAGCTTTTTGCTTTCACAAAAAGCCTTTGTTAATTAGTGCTACACAAGGAGGGAAATTACAAGACTCCATATTTTTCCATTTAATTGTTTGTAAAAGTAATTTTGTTTAAATTTCACTGAGTGTAGCAGGAAATGTTAAAGCTGAAAGAGACTAGACAGAACATACTAGTGTCCTTTGGGGTGGGAGTGAGAGAGGGAAAGGTCTGAGGATTATATTTTCTTTATTTATACTCTTTCCACTAGAAAACTGTGAACTTATCATAGAATCATAGAATCATAGGGGTTGGAAGGGACCTCAAAAGATCATCTAGTCCAACCCCCCTGCCAGAGCAGGGTCACCCAGAGCACATCACACAGGAACACATCCAGATGGGTTTTGAATGTCTCCAGTGAAGGAGACTCCACAACCTCTCTGGGAAGCCTGTTCCAGTGCTCTGTCACTCTCACACTGTCACACTTTTGAAGCTGGTAGAGATATTATTGATTTGACAGCCCTGAAAACAAAACTCTTATTTTTATATAAAGAGCCAGCATAACATAAGCAGTCACAGTACCAAAACCATGTTCACTGCTGATCTGGTGACAAAGAGAACAATTACAGAGTCAAGCTGACACCTGGGCAAGATGTCTCCTTTTATTCATTTGGCTCACTATTTCAGAGTTCCCTTACATCAGGATACATCTCACCAAACTTTTAACATTTAATTTGTGAGGAAACAGATTTACTTACTTTATGCAGGTAATAGCTAAAGAGGGATTCTTCTAGAGCATAAGTAACATCTCAAATTGATTTTTCACTGGCAGTAGAAAAACTGCAGGAGGCTTACAATCCTGACTTGGATTCTTCATTATATGCCCAAAATTTGGTGAATAAATCTAGATCTTAGCACATCCATACAAGGAATTAGTGCTGACTAGCAAGTATACTTTTAATTCACATGCTAGTTCACAGTGCATTCATTTCCTCATATAGACAAGATATAACAAATGGGACTGTTGTTTATTAGGACAAATTAAGAAGATTCTGTTGCAGCTATACAAGAGAATTTCTGGAAACTGTATTATTCCACTATCAAATAAGTCATGCTCTGTACACAAAAATAATGTACCTGAAGTACAAGACCTTAGCTTTGTTCAATACAAGTAGGGTTGTCTGTGGCAGTAAAATTAAGTTTGTATTTGACTAGTCCTAAGAATATATTTATTTTTTAGTGGGAATGATAATACTTATTTTGGCAACCAACATTGACCTAATAAAACACAGATGTGTGAGTGTAGCTATATTTGCATTCATGCAGGGATCTGCAAGTTATAGTCACCTAGGGGCTCCCTCTATCCACATTGAGACACAGCCTTTGGCTCCATGTTCAGCTAAGCCACGGGAGATTTCTTGTTCGGACTTCAGCTTCAAACAGGGAAATGTGGATGTAGCTTTCATATAATTAATTTCCTTTTTTCTGCTTCTTCACTTTTTTCCTTGGTTCGTGATAATCCAAACCCAATCTCTTGTGTCCAACTCACTTTTCTCTTTAGGCCAGAAATGATACTGCTAATAAAAAGATTAATTTTCTCTGTTGAAGCCAAGAAAATAGATTTTCCCCTTAACCTTTCCTATCCAAAGTTGTCTCCACAAAGTTACTAAACTTTATGTCATCTATCAAACCACCAACAAAATCTATCTATAGCCTTGTGTACTGGAGCTGTCTATATCCTGCTACAACCCAGAGGAATCCCAGGATACCTCTAATCTGTGGCAAGTTGCCATTTCTCAAGGGGTGTGTTCTAGCAGCCAATGAACATGACCTTGCTCCAGTCACATTCATTCTCCTTTCACCGAATACTTCCTTCTGCTCCACTGCACCAGGGCCTGCAAGTAGAAGTGGCCATAAAACCTGCCTTTAGAAATGTCATGTCACTTGATGATTTCTACACCTATCACATCTTCTGATGTTTGTTTGTTTGCTCCAGAGAGGTACAAGCCAACTTGGTGCCGTAAGAGCAATCCAAAGCAAATTTGACTGGGTTTGTAGTTCTTCAAGACTTTTAATCTCACATAGCAACTAAACAATACACGTTTCCTACCTGTCCTGCAGGTTTGTTCTAGAACTTCTGCATTGATTTAATAACCTACACTTGCCTGCAAAATCTGAGAATAAATTTAGTATTTTTCATTACTAGTTTGTGTTAGATCATGTTTGTGTGTTTCCTCTTTTCTTCAAGCAGCAGCAAACCCCAAATGTCTGATTGGTTTTGTTTTCTTTTGTTTTGTTCTGTTTTGTTTGAGATTGTGGTTAATTAAATACTGGCATCACTAACACCTTTGCTACCTTCAAAAGAAAATTACACTCTGTAAGAACAGATTTGGTTCAAAATACCATGTAGGAAAAAAATGAAAGCAATTGGCTTTGGCTTGAATTGAAGCCACATTTTCTAGGGAAAATCTAATCTATTTACTTGGCTGCTTAAATAGAACTTTGAATACTGATCCTGCAAAACCTGGTTTAATCCCTTAGAAATTCTTGACCAAAATTGTTTATCTGATTTTCTAGAGCAGGACTCAGTTTCTGGTTTTGTATGAACTTTGTTTCTCACCAAATGTTTGTTGCCAAGCAAAACCCCCTTGCCTATAAAATGCCATGCATAGTTTATCTTTTTTTTTTTTTTCCAAACACCTAAATACCCATGATTCTCATATAGTTTAGAATGAAACTTATTATAGCTGTTTATTCCTGATTTTTTTCCTCCTTAAACCATGTTATTTAATTAACTTCATTGACCATCTTGTGCCATCATGTGAAAAGTGAGCAACAATTTATTAAAATGAGTCATGAATTTGGCTTATGACATAGAGGTGTAAAACTAGCATCTCAGCATGAGTTCTCACCTTGCTGGCTAATCTCAGGAGGCATCAGTATATGTTAAAGCAGGTTTGCTTCACAGCAGAGCTTTGTGCATATAAAATTAGTGGTGCACAATTTTTTCTAAATGCAGAAAGCCGTAAAGTACTAAAAGTAGAGTTAATTTAATGCTTCCAGATTAACTACCATGTGCATTTCTCATGTATTCAATCTGATCAGCCTGGTTTTGATTTGGTTATATGAGGAAATATCTGCGATTTCTCATGAGACTGTAAAGTACATTCATTCAGAAAGAAACAACAGCATGCTAGTGTGCTTCGAAACATGCAGCTGCATTTTGGGCTTGCATGAGTCCATTACTTATGGTCCATTTATTATTTGATATGAAGTACATCTGTGCTGCCTTTTCCTATGCTATTGCAGCAAAAAGAAACTAACTGCAGCTTTTGAACATGTCCTTTGCCATGAATATCTCATTAACACTTCAACCTTAGTTGCACTGTATCTTTTTAATTTTTAATGCAAAAATTCAGATTGAAGTAGAAAAGAAAAGGAAAGTGAAGAAGGATGAAAAGAAAACAAAAGGATATTCAGATACCAATATGGATACATGCACATGCAGATTTTATATGATATGTAGATAACTACAGGGAAGGAAATAAAAGTCAAATACAAATGTTCATATAGGCTGTCATGAGTTCATTGACAAGTGCAGTCATCATTTGGTGCAGAGACAAATATTCACAATGCCTAAAAAGAAACTTATTTATACTTTTTATGTCCACATGTAGGTAATGTGATATGTCGTGAATAAAGAATGAAAATTTTGGTTAGACAATTAAGAGCCCTCAAGTGCACGTGTTTACACATCGGCCTCCTTTAACTACTTCAAGTCATGCTTTCCTCTAAAAAGTATCTCTGATTTTTTTCTATTGTTTTAGGGTCTATGTCTTTGTTCTCGCACCATGTGTCCTTTTTAATATATAGCATCATTTTAACAATTTTGGTTTTCTCATTTATAGCACAGTTTCATTCATAATGTATAATAAACAGCCAAAGGCCCAAATTACATAAAAGAAAACATTAATATTTCCTAAAAATACAAAAACTAGAACACTCCTGGAGTAAAGAATATTAGTTTATTCTTCTCTTGCTTTGGGAGTGTCATTGACTTCAGGAGTTTATCCCTGAATGCGTAAAAATATGTCAACAATTTGGATTTCCATTTGCTACTCATCCTTACACAAATCACTAATAATGTTAATATTTTTTTTATTGGCCAGTACATATGCACTGCGAATGTACATTGTATAGTAAGAAGGGGAGAAAAAGCCCTGAAAGCCCCACAGTTCATTAAAGATGCATCAGGCTTTCTTACTATTCAAAAAAGAGGGGGAAAAAAGGAAAATAGGTGAAGAGGCCATCCTCTGCAGTGTGATAGAAGCCAGGCTCTTATAAAACAAGGCAAAGAATTAGTTCCTTCACTAAGGAATGACATGAAACCCTAGCCACAGTAGCTGTAAAAACAGTTAAAGGTCGTCTTTGTGCTCATTAGCACCACTGTGCTGGTATTCTGTGTTGGCAGCTTTTGGTTCTGCTGAGGCAGTCCTAAGGAAAGTTGTTACCAGCCTATATTCTACAGTTCACAGGCTCTCAAAAAGGACACATTAAAACAGCTAGAATCCCCTGGGCAAGTGGGGAGATTAAGTAGCCCTCTCCCCCAGCAGAAGTCCCCACAAACAAAGCTTGGCATTGTGCATTCAGTACACTATCTCTTTCCAGCACTGAACTTTACTATTGTCCTCCCGGATCCTTGCTTACAAAGTGTTTGGGGCACTTTGCGTAACGGTTCACTGGCACCACCATTGACAGCCATCTGAGTGTGGGAACTTTTTTAAAGGACATGATGCCCCCAAAATCATTGGCCTATTCTATTACTCCTTAAGCAGATGCCACGGGCAGTGTGGGTGTGTGGGGGGGTTACTTTGGAGTTTTCTGGAAGACTCATTTTTCACAAGAATAGAAATTCAGGCAGGCAAAGCAAACATGGATTGTTTGTTTCCCAAAGGATCAGGCCTCTTCAGAAGTTTTAGCTGTTGCACTGTGCTACAGAAGCAACCATCACAGAGATCACAGGGTGCCTCAGAATACTGGAGTTTTGGGGGATATTAAAAAGTGAACTGTTGGGGTTGGTCGAAATTGGTGCATTATTAAAATGCTGCTGTTCCAGTTATAGCAGTCATTGAAAGGATTAATTATCTACCCTGTTTATTTCCATTTGCTTCTGTGTTTAAATTTTTCAAAATTATTTTTAGTTAGTTCGAGTAAAGAATAGTAAAAGGATATAGTTTGATTCTAAGGCCCATTCCTTTTGATACACTGTTTTTGTGCAAAGACTTGAAGAGGACATGGTACAGAGAAGCAGCTTGCCAGGAAATACTGAATTTGGGAAGAATATTTAAACTGAATCTTAAGTTTCATTTTCAGCTTTTTTTATACTCTAAACAGACTTATCTGATGATGATGATGATTATTATTATAAGGAGTATGAGCTTCCTCCTTCACACAACTGCTTTCCTGTTTGCCCCTCAGCCAATCACCACCAGTGGTTGAGGGTACAGAGCAAAGCAGAGAAATCCAGAAGCATGGTTTCTGTGAAGACAGGTATGCAGTAGAAGTGCTGACAGAGCAGGAGGGAACAGACATTGGCTTGCATTTCTCTGAGGGAAGTAGAAAATACAATAGAAAGGAGATGGTGGTAGAATACCAGGAACAGTGTGGAAAGGTTTAGTTAGGAAGCTGGAAGTCTATGTTAAAGTGTGAGATGTCCTGCTCTTCAGTTGCTCACAGTTGCCTGGCACATTCACAGCTGTGCACTGGTAGTATTAGGTCTAAACGGGAAAGAAACTGTGGTTTTGCATGGTTTGTGTTTAGAGCATGGTGGATGGAAAAACACTGTGTTGACAGGCACGTTGATTTTTACTGTGAAAAACACTGTGATCACAGTGGTGTTAAATGAGATTCATATTTATAACTGAGAAAGGCAGGGGAAAAGAGGAAAGTGGGGTAAGTTTTTCTGTACTTGATGAGTATGAAGACAAATTATGAAAACTCTTTTTTTTCTTGGATAACTGGTTACTTGAGATGAGAGAAAAGCAGATATTTTAAATATATGGACTTTGTTTTGTATTTTTTCTATTTTATGTAAGCAAAACCAGAAGTATTCTGCAGTACATTGAAACTAGTATAAGACCAGTAAATGGAGCAAGCGATTCAAAGGGTGATGCTAAAGGGAGAACTGTAGAAATATTGAAGCTGAAGTAAAGTTACAGTGGACTCTTTCAAATATTGGTCATTGTGCTGCCCTAGATTACTGGTTTTCCTAACCGTCCTTGTATGAAACGTGATGTATGGTAAGATTTGGAGGTAAATGCAGAAGGATATCAGAACATCATTTAGAGAAAGCTGTATTGCCCATAAGGACTAGCAAAACTGGAGTGGGACTGAGTAAGTGAAAAACAAGGTCATAAACTGGGGGACTTAGATTATCTACAATAAATTTGTGAATTCATAATTGTGAAATTATAAAAAAAAACACCTGACTGTACATGTCAATCAAAATTACAACTGGTAAACAGTGATACAGAAACAAAGCTGAGGGAAGAGGTTTGCTCCCAGAAGCATTCATCAGGAGATACTCATCTGGGAAAGAGAAGGTAACAATCAAAAATAAAGATAATATTGGCACAATGCTAAATGGGCATAAAGTGTCTATAAATAAACTTTTGAATTAGAAAAAGGTATCTGTGCATCAAAGGAGTAAAACTGTGGCACAACCTCCCAATAGGGATAGCTGGTGCAAAATTAAACTTAAAATGTAATTCCTTTGCAGGAAAGTTGATGTGAGAAAATGGAGTTAATAATTAGCAAACTATTTTTCTCCTGAAATGGTGATTTTTTCAAAATGAAAACATTTCAGATGACAGAACAAACCAGTTAAAGGAGAAAATAAAATGTAAAATGTTTTCATAAGATTGAGACATTTAATTTTTTTATTTTTTTTTTTAAAGGCTTGTCATAGAACTTACTATGTAATCTAGTAGTGAAGACAAACTTAGAGAATGTACTGTTCAGCATGCAAATACTTCAGGCTTTGTATATTCTTTTTATTTGGTTCCTGAATGGGAAAAAATAGAGGTGCAAAGTCCCTTATGAAGCCATGGGTACTATTTCCATGAACATCTAGTAAATTCTGCAACAAACAGCAGATTTGTGGATGGCAAGTCTGCCAGAAGCAGTCAGAGCAGGCGGACTACTCTCTGGCCTCAGTCCAGCTTGCTACAGATTCCCAGATGAATAGATGCTGTGGTATTTGGGAAAAAATAGTACATTGCTATTAAGAATATGCAATGCACTGGAGAGCACTAGCCTGCTGCTCTGGGAGAGAACTGACCCAAAGCAGCCATTTTTAGGCAGGTGGTGTTATTGTGGACACAAGGAAAACCACCAAAGGAATGCTTGCCGTAGGATATTCTGAATCAAAGGGTCTCTTATAAGCCTCCCCAGGCATCTAGCCATTATGTCCATGGTCTTAATTTTTTTGTCTGAAAATCCTGTGTAAAATCACGACTACAGGACAGTAATAGGAGTTCAGTAATTTATAAATAAACCATTCTTCAAAGTTTATTATTTATTAATGTAACAGTAATGGTATGGAAAATTAACCAGGTCCTCTTCTGTAGATGCTCTGTCTTCTTTCATACATATTCCTGTAAAGGTATATTTGTTTATAGGCTCATAAATAAAAGTTTAAACTGGTATTAATTAGAAAATATGTCACCTCTGATCTTGAAACTATTTGGTTTGTAGGGACTCCATTTAATTTGCATAATTTCTTCAGCATGATGGCTTTTCCCTTTTTTTCATTTTAAAGGGAAAAAAAGTCTTTATTTCAAAACTAAATGGCGAGTTTTATAAAAGAAGCCTTCCTGTGATTATAGGTTAGATGTAATGTTTCATCTTCTAGTAAATGGATATATTTCTGTCATGTACTTTGAGGCTTGGAATTCAGTAAAAGGCTGAAAATATTATTCATAGGCATGGATCCTCATTAAATAAGTGTTACACTTGCTTTACCCCTTCCACACTGGGGATGTACAGCAAAACATACATTCTAGTAGGTCCTTACTTCCCTGTGGCAATTACTGGAAAATTGCATAGAGAGCCTGTTTCAGCCCACACTAACTCCCTGGCTAGGCTCCCCCACCCATGATGAGAGGCAATCTCTGCTCCCTCCTTACAACTGCCTAAATCTTTTATCTAAGAAAATAACTCCAACTGAACTCTTAATAAAATAAGCCATTTGTTGCATTTGCACTATTTCTCAGTAGCCTGCAGCTGGTGCCAAAGCAGTCCTTTTAATTGATAATTTCAAACCTCCTGTTTTTGGCTATCAGTAGCAGTGGCACTTCCGATTTAAAGTAGCTTTACAAGAACTAATACTCTAAAACCTGAGGTTTAGGAAGCCAAATGTACATAGCCCCAAATTCTCTGTGGCTTTTTATCACTTTAAAGTGTATCTTCTTGCACTAATAAAAGGATGTGTATTTGCTTTCTAGGATTAGCCACAGAATGGTGATACAAATAGCAAGTGAGCGTAATTCTGTTCCACATGGAAGTGAAGTTATGCAATAGCACACCCTTTTAGAAGGAAGTGACAAGAGTGGCATTGCTTGTCAGCTAACTGAAACTTTGGTTTTAGCTCTGTTCTTAATATTAGCTACTGCTAAGTCTGTCATGACCCCAGTGCATATACACAAGAAATAAGAGGCTGAGAGTTGTTGAACAGCTCTCCTGTGTCTTGTTAGCTCGAATGTGAAATATTGCTCTTGTTCATTGTTGGAATATAAGCCATACAACCTGTTGTCATGTGGTCCTAATATGAATGTGCCTTGGTTTACCTGAAGGAATGAAACGTATTAAACATGTAGTTTTGTAAGTGGACTATAAGGCTCGCACGCAATTCAACTTTTTCTATGTAGAAGATGGAGTTGAAGAACATATACTGTGATCTCTTAGGTCTGATACAATGTAATAAGCAACAGGGGAAAAAAAATAAATATAAAAAATTATATTTATACAGCCTACCTGCTTCACTGAGGTTGTTGGAGAAGCAGATTAGAAAAGTGGCAAAAAGAATGAAGTAAATGAGAACTATTACAACTGTAATTTAGGAAAACTAATAGAAAGTATAAAAGATTGGTGTACCATAATAGACAAAGCTGACTGATTCCTCCTGTAGTATCACTTTTTCTTAGGTGGAGGGAAAAATGCAAATTTATGCCATAGGCAATGCAAAGAAAGTGCTCACCCACCTGCCTCTGCTTCAAGGGATAATCTCTGAAAGGGCTAGGTTAATAATGGCCAATATGCCAAGAATTTGGGATTAAATAACACTGATATTGATTGAAATCAGCACACTTAAAGTGAAAAGATTATGCAGGAATACAGCCAAACAAAAATTGAATGGATATACATAGAAGCACACATGCTTTGAATGTCTGGTATCAGTTAATAGGCAAATAGCATGGCTCAGAATATAGGGAACTATGACAAGTTCTGACTTCAGAACTTTTTAGAAATCTGTTTTTCAATTTGTTATAAAGACAGTTCAGTTTGCCATGTTTCATGTAATTCATGTTGAATTTGTGTTGAAATTCAACAAAGCCCCAGCAAATCTCAGTGAAAAGAAACTGAGAGTGAACAAATTAAATACTGATTTTACTCACGGATCTCCTAGTGTTGCAGTCAGACTAGACATTCGGTTTGGCACTAATTTCTGAGGTTTTGTCCTAGGAAAGTGACAATGAAATCCAAGTATCTTTATTTTTGTTTTGCTCTTGAAAAAAACAAATCATGTCACATGTATTAGTCCCAAAGTGGTATTGCATAAACCGATATACAATAGCTGAAAAGTAGCTCCATGACATAGTTGTAACTGTGCTAGAACACATTCATGATGCTTTGATAAACACCCTACAAAGCACTTGTTAAGTAAGCCCTTACCCCTAAGGAATTTACAGCCTGGGAGACAGAGAGAGATAAGATAAGATGCACCTGGTAACCAAGAAGTGATGCTATTTACATTTTTCTTTTCTGTTTGCTTTCTTTTCTCAGTGATTCACCTCCTGTTTTATAATGAGGTGCTGGACTGTTTGATGTGACACTTGTGAGTGTCTCTAGGAAGAATGTGATTCAAGAAGAGTGGTGGCCGGCACTGGGTTTGCGAAATTGTATTTTATGACATAGGCAGTAGGGAGGCAAATAGAAAGACAGTGATGATTTGATACAATTCTTGTGGGCCAGTAGCTGCCAAACACTAAATATTTTGAATCCTGTAAAATAAAATGAGGGAAGTATTATTCAGAAAGGGATAGGGAAGGATTATTTTTTCTTTTTTTTTTTTTGCTATTCAGATATTTAATGCATAAGCCAGTCCTCCTCTCAACAGTGCAGTCTTTTGATGAGTAGGAAGGAAGTGTCATAACACTGGAATAAGAATTCAAGTGGTGCTGTTGCTAAAGACTTTCATTTATCTTGATAACATTCAGACTAGATATGAGGCCTTGTTTAAGTTCCCAAATGTCACTAGGTTTCTCTGGGTTATTGCTTTGCTACTAGACTTGCTGAAGCTATTCTAATTCTTTTCACTTCTCATTAGAGCATTGCTGTCACTTTTTCACAGCTCCTGCATCTGACTGTTCACTCGTTTCTTTCAGTATCTTCCATCCAAACTGTCTTCAGTATTACTTCACCTATTTCCCCTCCTTCACTTTTCCCTTTATCTCCTTCTGGTAGCATAATATCATCATGTGAAATTCATCGCCAAATTTTCTGATTTCTTTTGCTCACTCCTATGCCCTTCTCTCAATGAAGACATTATATAGCTATACCTCGCAACATCAGCCAAGTCACCCCTTTTCCAATGTGTTCTTTGCCACTTGCAAAGGTTTTTAGTAGTCTCAACTTGATTATCTTTCTATTCTGCAATTAATTTTGTTGGTGACACTAAAAAATAACTCACTGGAAGTGTACCTCACCTGAACCTCAATGTTTTGAGTAAAAAAGGGTTTGATTTTGTTATCTGAATATATTTTTTTTTTCCTGTTGTCCTCCACCAGTTAAAAAATGTCTTTCCCAATGAGAAATGAAAATAGCAACTTCAGTTCTTCTGCCTCTCCTGCTAACAGCCTACTTCCATAAGAAAGTCGACTAGGTTTTATTATATATCATGGGCTACAATCTTGCAATACAATTTTAATATGTGAATATACAGTTATAGTCAAGGAGGTAAGACTTTGATACCCACCACAGAAATATTTAACTATGTAGTGTGAGTCTTTATATACTATAGATAGTCTATATATTGTACACTGTAGTCTGCAGTGGCCAATAATAACAGGCTTTTATGCTTTGTCACTGTAGCACAGTAGGTGGCAGTTAGTATCAATCAGGTTGAATGTTATCCAGATGCACTATAGCTATTAGAGTGTAAAATTTATTATCGTTTTGAAATGGTACAATATCTATAGCCAGTCTAAAAACTCTAAAACATGCCCTCAGACATAATTAGCAGTGATTTATTTGAAAAGAACATGAACAGATAAGCACCTCCATTGACATAGTTATACTCAAAGCAAAAAATAATTTGATTAATATAAAGCACCTGTGCTCTTTAAATCATTTTAAAGATGGCATATGTTTTCTTATGAGATTAAATCTATGTAATATCAGTATTTTACCTCTAGCCTGTCTAATAATCTCAGAAGCAGTATAAAAAAATCCTACAAAGGAATAGATTTGAAAGAAGAAACAGAAAGACAGCAACACATATGTTTTCATAACAGTGTTTTCACCATTTATCTAAAAAGCTTCGGAAGAATTCATCCATGGCTTTGAAAACAAATAGTAAGGATTAAACACTTGCTTGGGTTTTAAAGCTCAAGTGAGATGAAAAACAGTCAAGGAAGAAGCAACTTTTTCTTATTGTCATCACTCTTCATACCTACTGTATAGAACATGGCAGAACACAGGGAACTCTACTGGTTTCCATTGCAAACAGTCAGATTTTCTGTTCTTTTCTTCACCTGCTTAGTGTCTGTTTAGCATGTTTGGAGAATAAGACTTGATTTTTATGCTGATACTTTACATATATTCACTATAATTTCCCTGTCATTTTCACAAATTTAAAAGGAAAATGCATCTTCCAAACTGCGGCACACAAAGAAGCAACACTGTCCCTAATAAAGTATCTCCTGCAATTCCAGGGTCACAGAAATAAAAAGTAATCCTAGAAATTTTTGGTAGAAGAGTGAATAGTACCATCAGGTGCCCTGTTTGCTTTATTAGACTGTTAATGCAACTTTTACACATTGACAGTGTAATTTTTATAAGCCAAGAAGTGATGCAGGGTTATAGAAAAACATGAAAAGTTTTTTTTCAGTTGATATGCTATTATGATATTCAACATCAAAGAGTAAATCACCTTAAAGCAAGTTTAATTAAGCTTTTTATTCAAAGGACTATTAAGAGGGAGTCAAAACCTCTAAGACTTTTGGACAAGATTGTAATTGCCCAGAGAGTTCATTATGGTTTTTTTTCTGAATACAAGAATGGGTAAATGGCAAACGGGACAAAGAGAAAAAGCACATACATTGTGTACATGTAAGACCCAATAGAACTTATTTACTATGGCTTGAGCAATTTCCTCTTGTGCTGCAAAACTGCTGGATGGGGAAATAGAGTTTTGTTTGTCTGTTTGTCCTTGCATAATAGTAGGAGAAATGTAATGGTGTTAGAAGAAACTGCAGTATAATTAGTCTATCCCTTTCTTATAGCCACTCACATTTTTAATTAATTTGTTTGCAAACAGCTGTTTTAGAATGTTCTTTGAAAATGATCAAGGAGACTGCTTGATTCAGATGGGTCAGGTGACTGATGATTCAGTCAAACCAGTCATATTCAGAGCTTTTAGATAGAAGTTTCACTGATTCTTCACAGACTTTGTCTACAGCAGAGACACCTAACTCAAAGACCTGTGTTAAATATATCTAAAGCTAAATACTGAAGATGCCTTTGTGCGAACGTTTTTTCCAAGCAGAACAAGGTTGTTCGATCAAGTGGTCCTGTAGTATTATGTGTAAAGATTGGATTTATCTGGCCTAACTTCACAGAATCACAGAATCAGAGAATCATAGAATCATAGAATCATAGAATCTTAGGGGTTGGAAGGGAACTTGAGAGATCATCTAGTCCAACCCCCCTGACAGAGCAGGATCACCCAGAGCACATCACACAGGAACGCATCCAGGCAGACTGGACTTCAAGTGTATGGAAAGTCATTAGGCTGAATCTAAACCAATCATAGAGTAAGAGGGCAGAAACAGACACTTATGGAAGATGATTCATCAGTTCTTTCCATAAAATGATTAATCAGTTCAAAGATAGGTGTTAAGATCCATCCATTAAAAAGCATCCAGAGCTGCCCATTTCTCTATGTCTGCTGTAGACAGAAGAGAGCTTGCTTTTAGACAGCTGACATGTGAAGCACCAGTCAAGATCAGGTACAGTGAAGTTATTAGTGCAGAAAAGAAAATGCTCTACAAATTCCCACTTTGGTTTTAAGAAAAGCTTGAAAACATAAAAGTAAAACAAATAATCTTGGAATTTTCTGCTGGAGGTAATGACTTATATTTATCATGACATCAACAATATGTCCATGGAAAGGAAATCTGGGTTCAACAGAGCAGGCTCTCTTTCAAACCCTTAGTTCCACAGAGCTGTACTGTATATGATGTTGCAAATACAACAGTAAACTCTGGTTGGGATCCAGTGCTGTACTTTTACCAACGAGATGAACTTGTGAGTTGGAACAGTATACACAACATTGCCAGTACAGTTTAGGGTTTTTTTGCTTATTTCAGTTTTCTCCACTGGAGTCTGTAGTATTTCCACTAACTACTATCTGTACTAACTCACCTGGTTCCAATGGCATAGGGGAAAAAAACCAAACAACCAAGTGGAGGGAATCACCTCACTGAGAACAGCTCTTATTCTCTATATATCCTATTAATTCTTGGGAATGGTGATGGCATTTGAAGAGTCATGCCAACTTCTCCAAGAACAGATTCTAATTTTGAGAATATAATCTATTTAAAGAGAATTTTCTCTTGATTTTAGTAAAAGATATATTGTAAACCTAACACCACTACATTTTTTTGTAATGTTATATTTAGGAAATACAGTATAGTTTCAGGCAAACATTTTCCTATGCAGTGCACTGATTCCACAAGAACATATTTTATCCCAATTTTACTCATCTCCCCCTGCTACCAAGTCCCACATCAAAGCATTCCAACTTTACTGCAAATTAGTAATTTGAAATAAACAGAATCTCTCATTCTAAAATGGGAGAAGATGAGAAACATTCTGTGGCATTTGCCTATTGCCTTGATTGAAAGTACATATTCATAGCCTTCTGACAAACACTTCTTTGTCTGATGGTGTAGCTGTAAGATGTTTAGTAAGCTGGAGAGTATATGCATTCTTGCATATAAAGTTTGTTATCAACACTACTTGACAGCATAAAACTATGACAATGAAATAGAAATACAAACTGTTGTTAATGTTATATCTTCCAAGTAAAAGATTCTTTGTATACCAGTCTTAAAAATGCTGCAGCAGAAAGCTCATACAATCTGACCATCATCAAATATTATCTGATGTCACCTTATACTTCAAATAGTTCAACTTGACACCCTGTTTGGTTTACCCTTTGCTTAGATAGAGGCTTTACCCTGAAATGACCTCTTTGGATGTGCAGTGAATTGTTTTAGTAAACAGATGGATCATTTGACTAGAAGAAAAAGGCTTAAAATATTCATTTAGGTCTGCAAATCATTTCTCTGAATGAGAACAGTAAATTCTCAGTGCCTGAGGCTTCAAACCTTTCTGGAGTTGGAATTCTGCATGAAATTGGATTGATAGTGTCTTGCCTTTATTTTATGTGATTTATTCTTTGTACTCAATGAAGCTACAAACAAGAAAGCCTTTAATTACAAATTTAATGGAAACACTTGAGGAGTTGTCTTTGTTTTACTTTATTGGCCGCTTTGCTGAGTGATGTGTGAAGGTATTTAGTACAAGTGTGTCACATAGTTCATTAGAGGATTTGTTTTCCAATCTTACTTGTAATCAACTGAAAACATTACTTCATTGAAAGATAGGAAAATTCCCTTAACTTCTGTAATTAGGAACATGAGTGTAATCCACTTGTGTTGTAGTGTGTAAACCACAAACTGAAGAGGTGTTAAAGAGTAACTCATTGCCATTTTGTGGATATGGACTATCATGTTTTGGATCTCTGTTCATTTCTGTCGATAGAACAGAAAACAAACTTTGCAAGTTGTGGCACGGTTATAGCTGCAGATACAAATACACTGTTTTAGATTAGCTGTAGTATATAAACTCTTTAGAATACTGATGTTAATCTCCTAGATAATCTATTGTTTAGTATCAGTTACATGATTTGTAGCATTTCAAATAGAAAAGACCACTTGATTAACAAACATAATCTTATAAAAGCCATATACATTTCACCCACTGAAGCCCTGTACGGGGCTCCATAGGACACATTTTTATTTGCTTAAGGCTTCCAGAAAAGCACCTTATCTTAATTTCCAGGGATCAAAAAATGAAGATTCCACTTCTTCCCTTGGTTCTTCACCACAATGCTATTATAGGGTGTTTGTAATAATTGTAATAATAATGATAGCATTAATAATAATAACAACAATAATAGTTATAATAATAAAAATAATAACAATAATGGTAACAATAACAATAATAATAATTCTTTGTCAATATTGGTTCCAGAAACTGGTATGTGATTTCAAAAGTAGAGACATATTTAATATGTCTTACTAAACTTCTTAACAGTTTGGCATAAATGCACCCAAAAAGCTGTTTACCTGTTGCTGTTTTTTTGGGTAGAAAAATGCCTCATGAGGCAGGATTGGTGTACTCTCATTTGGACATGACAGTGTGTCATATGGCAAATGTTTGAAGAATGACTGGACAGAACATCAGCACTTTGTTGTTATTTTGTTTATGGGCCTGGATCTAACTTTATGGTCATGGAATGTCTATCAGAGTAAAGGGTTTGTCACCTATGCAGCTGGAGGACGTTGAAGACCCACGTTGAAGACCCTTTTAGTCTTCCTTTCTGCTTGTTGCTGCTAGCATGTGCTTGATGGTGATACACAGGGAATATTGCTGTGCCACAGAGATGGCTGCCTAGAACAGCTTAAGTTAACTCTTTACCAATATAGGTTTTATTATTTTTTTTTTCAGACCTGAGACATATGCTCTATGTAAAGTGTCATGGCAGGCATGGGAGCATTTAAGCCAGGATATTACGTGATTGCTATACTTAATTTACATCGTTAAAGTGCTACAACAATCTGCGTATGTTTTGATTCCCCTCTATATGATGGGTTTTTTCACTGTGTACTTACTTCATTCTTTTCACTATTCAAGTAAGAAAACAGTGTCAAATCCATATCCTGAATCCAACTGGTAATAAAAGAATATGCTGTTTCTTGAAGATGTTTCTTGTTTTAGCCACTGGACTCTGTAGTAAGAAATGGTTACATATACTTGGGTCTAACTTCATCTTGTTCAGTATAGGAGAGAGACGAGACACTTCAAGAATGTCACTTTTTAGACAACCTCTTTCAGAAAAGCAAAGCAAATTTCACAAAAGCTAGGCATTGCATGAGGGCAAAGCAGATTTCAAAGGTAACTATATTATGCTACTTAAAATTTGCTTCCACTGGTGTCTTCACTGTGGCTTAAATGACATGCATAATCAGAGATATTACAGATTATTAAAGTGTTGTGAAAGAAAACAGATGGACTGCAGCTTTCCATAGAGATCTGAAAAGTGGCAGGCATGACTCCCACACCTGTTCTCAGTCAGTGGGTTGTTACCTCAAGCAACTACCAGTTTAGGACGCAGCATATCCAAGAACCTCAAATCCCCTAAGGATTAGCCTAGATCTACATAAGAGTCTTCAGTGCTAATGTTTGTCTTTAACGTGTTTATTACCTCATCTACTTGTATTCACCATTCGGATCCAATGCCATTGTGTCACGCAGAAGCAGAATTTTTTTGCCATCTGAAATGAGGTTGGGTCAAACAATGTCATCTGTTGTACAGCAATATGTCTCATTAAAACATTTTAGACTATTCAAGCCCATGTTTCTGTTGCAGTAAAATTGTCCAGTTTTCCATTGTGAAACATACTGTGTTCTCAAACTGGAGGAGACATGCTGGTTTTGAACAAAAGCAGGTCTCCAGAGAAATGCATGTCCAAATTGTAATCAAGAAAATCCTTCATGTCTCCTGTTAATTGGTGATTTGCCCTGCATATCTGATGGGAAGATTTATGGCTTCAAGCAAAAATTTATTTCAAGTGATTCTTAATAAAGGTTTAAGAGTGGGATTTTCAAGAATACCAAGGGGAGTTCTTTCAGTGGCAGTTGAACATCCCTCTCTGCATAGCACTTTTTAAACTCTCATGTTTCCAAGATGCCAAATTTGACCCAGGTTTGTAATTTTTACTCTGTGCTCAGAAAGAACTGAAAGACAAACCCAAGAACATCCTAGACCTTATTTTTATTAATACCCTATCTAATTAAGGCAACTTTAACCAAGCTGCTATAGATCATATGGCACTTTATAAAACATTACTTGATTTATTTTGCTGCACAGAAGATGTTTGTTTGATATTTATTCACAGAAAGTATTAATTAAGTCCTTGGGAATGAGTAACATCTCACTAAGCCTTCAGTAAGACAGTAGTAAGTAGTTGTGATAAGGTAAGTAGTAAGATAGTTGGGAAGGAAAAAAATTAAGCTGATATTCAGTATTTCCTTCTTTCTGCGTATTCATGCCATAAAAGTATTGAAGCAGGATTTTTCAGTATATGTATACTTAACTGTCTAAATTGTCATTCCCATTTTCTTAAAAGCTGTTTAACATATTGACCAAGATTATTACATAAGTCCAACTGCATACATTCAGTTCCTTGCTTTAACAGTGGCTTCAGTACATGGTTATTGTTGTGTTGGCTGGGTAAAATGTAAATCAAGAGCTTTGAAATTCCATTTGAAATGCTGAAATCTAACATGACCATTCTGATAAAGTTTTCACAGTCTTGCTTTATTGCTAATTATTTTTATTTAATAAAGTTAAATGGATTTCAGTTGCTGCTCTTAATTATTTCTTCCTTTAGCCCTGCAATTTTTTCATAGATTTTGAGATTTTAGCAAATATTCTTTCTTAGGAAACATTTAGAGGTCTTGACAACAATGTAAAAAGTTTATGTTAAATTTTGTCTTGTTTAAGTTAAATTTGGCTGTGTTTCCTTAAAAGTCTCTTAGAGAGTCTCACCAACCTATGGTACTGATAGAAGTTCATAGTGGTTTGATCCTCCAGCCTTTAAACCATTTTTGGACCTTTCGAAATCACCTAAAATGGAAATCTGAAGTGCTTTTACCAACTTCATACCAGCAGAGGGCATTACAGCATAGTTCACTAAAAACCAGAAACATTTTTTGGAAAAAATCCAGGTAAGAACAGACAAAATACATTGGAGATTTGATAAGTACTTACTGAAAGATGTGTAGACTCTTTAATGATCATGTAGAACTGACTGAGAGGATATCCCCATAATAATAATAATGGTTTTTTTAAACCAAATTTTCTTCGTTAAACCAAAATGCAAATGTTGCAACACAAGTAGTACTGCATACCAAAATGTGTTGTGAAATGTAAGCATGTGTATTTTCTTAAAATTTGGGAAGCAAATGAAAAAAATTACAATTAAAAATAAAGTTGTTCGTAAAAAGAACCAACTGAATATGCTTGAACAAAATCTCTCCAACTTTTACTCAGGTGAATTGTTTCCCTTACTAGTTAAGAAGTAGTCCCTTGGTAGTGCCACATTTTCATGGCAATATGCAAGGATTCAATTCTGCAAACCCTCTAATGCCAAGGCAACCTCCCCTGGCCTCAGGTTGTTATCTCTATGTGAGATTATAAATTTTGAATACACAAAAGTGACAGTTTCCCAGCTCTGTCATTAGGAAACAATTTTCTCCAGTTATTTTTTTTCCTTGCTCTTTTAATCTGTTCCTTTTGAGTTTCATTATTATTTCCTTAAAATGTCAGTTAAAGCTGAAACAAAAAACTGAAGTGATCAGGAATACCTTTTTTCTGTCTGTGTCTCTAGGTGTTGGTTTAGAATTAGGTTTTTGTCACATGTTTTTGTCTTGCTGCTGCTGTTCTCCTTACCCACCAAAAAATTACAACTACGGAGTTCCTATGTGGAAGGGGTAGATCCCAGGTAATATCTTCCTCTATTGTGGTCTGTAAGAACTTCACCTGAGACTTTTTTTGGTCTGAATATTTATGTAGTCAGGTTATTACTATCTGAAGTACTCTTCTTGGACTGTCCCCTTCCAGCATTAAGATTTCAAGAGAAAATGTTCTGTTCTTGTTGCATTCTTTGAGGTTAGTTATGAGTCCATGCAGCTGTGACTGTGCCCTCCAGCTAAAAGTAGGATGTTTGTCCAACAGTACATTTGAGCGTAAGCACAGATAAATTGTGTCTACTCAGTTACAACTGGGGAGCTATAAAACTTGGACTTTTATATAAAAAAGAAAGACGAGGTTTTCACCTTTTATTTGAAAGCAGATTTCTGCACTTTTAGGCCTCCTCCAGCACTCAGTGTGTGTGTTTGTAATCTGCTCTTGCATCTTCTCTGTGAAGAGGTGAGAGGAAACTTGAGGCTGTATACCTATATGATCATGCTTTCTTCTTGGGAAACTACCATTATGTTGTAACAGGCACGATCCTCTGACCTGCTAGAGGCACGCAGCACTTTCACAAACATGCTATTTTTAAAATGTTCTTCTTTTATGCCAGTACAGTTTTTTGAGAGGAGCAGCTGTTGATTTTAAATGAGATGACAAAATATCCAGGAAGAAGAGAAGGAACACGCTGACGGCATGTCTACACAGTCAGGAGCAGATACTTAAGTGCCTGCTCCTCATACACAGTAAGGCAGGCACACAGAGCCAGCTGCAGTGCAGCAGCCATACAGCCATGTTATTACAGTAATGAGCCTGAGCTAATAAGGCCTGTTGAGACACAACCTGTGTTAGCTCAGGCTTGGCACTATGATAGCATATTTACTCAGCTTCTGGATTGGAGCTGGCTCGTGGTAGGCCATCTCAGAGAGTGGGAGGAATAGTTGTGTTACTGGATGCTCCTAACTATGTAGACATATCCTGACAGATTTGTCCTTCGGGAGGTTTTAAGCAGAACACATGCAAGACCAGTTTTCTTTTTAATGAAATATTTAGCTAGGGCCCAAGGCCTTCCCTCTAGTTTGCTTTTGTTGTTGTTGTTGTTGTTGGTTTTTCATTCTGAATGCAGGCTGACCTTCTGTGAGAAAGGAGATGCATGCAGTACAGGAGCCTGGTACTGCTGTTTCCTGCACAAAGCTGGAAGGAACTATTTAGAAAAAAAATAGCCTGCTATATGAATGGGTAACACAAGACTTATTGACAGTATTCTCTCCCTCAGAAGCATTCCTTACTTGCCCTGCAGATTTTGCACTTTATCTGTGTCTGCTACTGAACTTCACAATATATATCACCTGGGCACTTCTCACCAAAATTCATTAGGACCTTGACCAGCAGTTTTGAGAGAAAAAAAAGAAAGTAAAAAGAAAACGGAAAAGTAACTCCATGTCCTCAAAAGGAGATAAATGGTTCTAAGGGCCAGAAAACTTTTAATATCTAGCAGAATAAGATGGTTTTGATTCACAGAACTCTGTTCTCTGTTCTGGAAGAAAGGGGTTTAACTCATCTTTTTTTCCTTTTTTCTCCTTTATTTCCTACCTCAAAAGTAGGGGTATTTTGGTTTTACTCAAACACTTGAAATACATTTATACTCTTTTTTTGTTTGGTAATTAAACTAAGTAATACACATTTTTACAGTTCTCTTGAAGTATGTTTTTGAGAGCTCTTCATATGGATAAGGATTGCTGGGGTCTTTTACACCTTTTCACTGGGAATTTTGCAGGGAATTTTAGATTGTGTGTATGTATTCTGTATATGCAGAAATGGCTGAGGCTAATGCTGGGGTAGCCCTTATACTCAGAGGAAGGCAGTTCCATTTTTTCATTAGAGCAGACCTGTTATCACTTCAAGCAAGGTATCAATGGCAAGGCCAGCGAAGTGTACTGGTAGCATAAGATTTTTGCTGCTGTTTCCAGTAGCCTACTGTGCCTACTGACAGGCATCCTTCTGACACCAACAAATAAACATACGATCAGGAGGCAAATACTTTCTTCTCTTCCCATGCTGGTCACACAGCACACATTGAAAAATTTCAGGGGGTGTAATAAAAGACATGCTCTAGGCACTGAAACAGGATGTCTCTATCATTTGTAGTTCCATCCTTAATTTTTTTCTCTTCCTCCACTCAAGGGCAGAATGTAATATTAAAGCTATAGTAAGCATATTTTTAATTAAAAGAGGTTAAATATATGGGATCAGATAGGCTTTCATCATGCAATTATAAATTGTATGCTGGTTATTTTAAATTTCAACATGCAATTGAAATTGTACTGGGTGAGCTGGCTTGGGTATCTGCTTTGCATTTGACTGAGTTAATTCACTGCAGGTATTCAGTTCTTAAGTAGCGTCTGCTTTAAATATGTGCAGTAATTCAATCAAAGAAACAAGATGGATAGTTTATGTAATCCTTTTCATCTCCAGATTGCTAAGGTTAACCTTAACTATTCATGAATTAAAAATGCATACAGCAATCTTGAACTAATACATGTAAAAAACCTTTTTTTGATGGCCTGTTGAAAACCACAGAATGGTTTCTTCTTTTAAAGCATAATTGATGGAACCTACAGGCACTGTATGTAATTTCTTCCACTTATTTGTAATCTTACACAAAAGTTTTGTGCAACTCATTTAAAATGTTCATCTGTTGTAATATTAAACCTTTCCTCTGAGACAGGAACATAGGTAATTTGCTCTTCAAAATTTTGGATGCATGATTCTTACAGGCCCTTTCAGTGCCAATAGATTCTGTGACTTGAATGGGAACACAAAGGCAGATATTAAAGAACAATAATGCTCTGTTGAAGCCTTCACAATCCCTGGAGTAATTAAATAAAGAAAAAAAGAATCCTTTCTCTTTCATTCTGTTAGTTGATTCAGTGCCATTTGGATGTTTTTGCTTGTTAGCTCTCTTCCAGGCAGTCTGAACAATCCACTAGGTGACACCCTCATACTCTTCCTGTGGTCCGTATTGAAACAAGGAGATAGTGAGCACTGAATGGCTCATTTGTTAAAGCTTTAAACCAAATACTGAGATTTCAGGGAGAGGTCTCTCTTTGTTTAGTAATATCAGAGATATCACTGGGTTTGTAATAAATATTGTCTTGTTTGTATATAAATTACATATTAAGCAGATTAGCATTTTGTCATTAAAAAGAAGAAAACCACAAGTTCTATGCAATATTTCCTATAATTATAATAATTTTTAAACATTTCAGCTAGTCTGCTGAGTAGACTGAATAGAAAATATGCCCTCAGGATTTTTTACTGAGGGAACAGAAGGAATATAGCTTTGGTGATTTTTTCCAGTGGGGATGTGCTATAGCACATCTTTGGAACAGAAATGAAAAGCCGCATTCACCCCTAATATAAAGGAGTATTAAAGGATAAACATCAATGGAATTTTGAATGTTTATGCCAGTGGTTGAATTTTTCTTGTACTTCTTTATGTTGATAATGATGCTTTGAAGAAAGGATCTTTTGTCGTGTTGTTTTATATACCTAGAATAATGAGGCTTGATCTTGTTTAGGGTCTCTACAAATTCAACACAGCAAATACAATCTTTTATTTTATTGCTAGTATTCCTTACTCTGCAATGACTATGAGTAGTATTCTAAATGTTGTAAGTAGCGAAAGGTACTGGAAGTCTGAATTCACTAGTGGTGTAATTAAGAGTAACATCAAAGAAATAAGAGTTACATCCTTAAATTAATGTAAATAAAAGCAAAACCATGTTAAGGCCTTAACAATCAAACACAAGAAGATAATTTCATTGAATAGCAGGTTTAAACAGTAACCAGCCAGGTCAAGAAAGACAGAAATTGACTTACATGGGCATGGAAATCGTAACATTTTTTTGTTTACTCATAATAATTATCCCAGTTAATTATATGGCAACTGTAGGTTTTCAAGCTTTTGCTATCCGTGCACTTTTTATATTCAGCTACACTTTATAGTGCTCCTTCTTCTAAAAACTTCACTGACTGTTTAGCTCTAACACATAAAAATCAATTTAAAAAAAAAATACTGAAATCTGCAAAACACTACTGAAATGATAGACTGTTCTGCTGCCATGTATGTTTATTGGCTCTAGTTAGGATTTTTACCATGGGTTAGGCCCACAGTGTACTTAGAGACAAATATACAGAGAGGGATGTATAATTCCTTGTATTTTTCCATTTCATTTCAGAATATTCATGCTTACACTTAAGGGGAAAAAAAAAAAAAAGCAAAAAAGCTTTTTAAGACAGTTCACTTAATAGTCCAATAGGTCGCTCTTATGGTATCCTAAAAAGGCTGGGAATAAACTGGTTTTTAGACTTCACTATAGCTGATAGAACAATACTGGGAATATGGTGAGCTACTTAAGTGGCTGCCTTTTTGAAATTAGTATTACATTATGATGGTAAGATAACGTGATACAGTAATTTAAACATAATTTAGACTATAGTAGGTACATAACTAGCATTAAAATGATTAGGAGATTAACTGGGAAAAAAACCAACAACAAAACACAAAAGACAGCGTCACATGGAATCATATGACTTACTATGGGTGAATATGCTCCTGAATCTTTATGGTCAATTATATGAAAGCAGACACAAGCCTGGGTTAAAAATCTGTGAAAATGGCTCGTTTGAATAAATTGTACAGACATCTTCATAGCAGTCTCATTGGTAACATTCACAGTGCACTCTTATCTCAACTAGTTCTCTGTGATGTCAATGGAACCTTGATTGTAGCATATAGAATAATGTTACTGATTTAGTCACCCTTGCTGCCAGACCTCAGACCATTCAGAATTATAAACTATGTGCATATGCAGACACCTGCACATGTGTTCATATAATATACACACGCATGCACGTGGGTATATCTGGCTGCCAGGTCACAGAGATAACTGGAAGGCTACCCAGTAGTTTTAAGATCAGGACGTTCAGAGTCATTTGAGGTTCAAAAAGGTTTGTGGAGAGAGAGTGCCGTTGCCCCCTAACACATCTAAGATATCATGTGCATATCTCTGCCTTTAGAGAGAAGAAGAATCTTTAGCACTTAGAGAAACTCAGGCTCTTCTGGGTAATGTGAAATAGATAATTTCTAAAAGCACGTTGGCCCTTGTATCGAAGGCAGCACGGGTTTCAGTCACTTTGTGGGAAGAGTGCCACCTGCTGAATCATAGCCATCAGTTCTGCAGAATCTTTCCTTTTTCTTGGAAGTTTCCCAACCAGAGTCCTGTGCCTCAAACACAGGCAGTGTGTGTAATTTTGTGCACAGGAGCAGTCATATTCTCTCAAAAATTACGTGGTTGTGAAAATTTTTAAAAAGGCAAGGGCAGAGGTGAGATTTTGAAGAAGATAAATACCAGATTAAAAATTCAGTCCTTTAACTGTTGTGCATTCAGTACTGTATGAAATTTAAAGAAAAATGCTAGGAATGAGAGATACTATTTCACTTTGATGAATGCAGTAGATGTGTGTTATTGTACAATCTGTATTTTTCTGTATTTTCTGTAGTTTTAAGATTCGCTTGAAAACAGGACTTTATGTCAGTGGAAATGGGTGCTTTTTTTGTTTCCCCCCCCCCCCCTTCGTGCTTTTTGGAGTTAAAATTAACCATCAATATAATTTAGAGTGAAGTATATTTTTATGACATTTTTTGCCTTCTCCTTTTCACATGTCACCAAATTTACTTGATCTTACCCAATTATTTTTCAGGCATCCACATTTCACATATTCAGAGTTAACACAGCATGCATATCTGCATTTTAATACCAATAGGAGAAGTGTTCCCCAGATCTGAAGAGGTTAAAACCATATTTCTTTTCCTGGAAACATTTTCTGACATACATATATATTTGTGTGTATATATATCTGCATGTGTATCTCATATATATGTATATATGTCTTGGTAACAAGGGCAATAAGGATGCCTGAATAGCACACATTTTGTAAGAACACCTGCAGAATTGAAGATTATGTCAATTGCTCGTAAGATACCATGATGAATTTCTGTAGGCTTACAATTTGATGAGATTCATTCAGCCATGCAGCTGTTATATATTATTACAATCTAAATGAATTTTAAAAAAGATAATTAGAGCAGTATATATCCACTCCTAGTAAGTTTTCTGAAGTAAGAAAAAACTGACAGCTAAACATTATGCTATGAAATATCTGAGACAGTACAAATTGAAGAAGTCTTTGAAGCTGTAGTGTATTTTCACCATAGGTACCTAACGTAGAATGAATCTGTACTTCTCCTCAAATTATAAAAAATACTTCATAGTGATAGAAACAGTCTTAGATGTCTGTTCAAGATGGGGTAGTTGTGGCACAAAAGCTTTAAACTGTTTTACTTATGCTCATCTCATATGGTAAGGTCATTCAAGTTTCAGAACTTTAATCCACTGCTGTACTTAGAATATATTTGTATCTAAATGGAGAACTGGAAAATTAACATCCAGCATATGTACAACTTCAGTGCAGTGTAAAATTTTACTGGCCCTGGCCCTTTTTTTGAATGAATTAGAATGACTTGAGCAAAAGAGTGTGTGAATCTGGAAACCTGCTGTTTCACTAATGAGCAGGATTTGTCTTGAGTGAAAAAAAACAAACAACAAACAACACTCTGGGAATTAGGTAAGTGCTTTATTTACTTTCTCTCCACATCAACAATACTTGTTGCCAGATAAAAAGTAAATAGATTAATGTATGTTGCTAGAGTATACATTTGTCATAGAAACACATTAAAAAATGTTTTTACAATTAAGGATTACAGGGGATATTGAAAGCTTCATATAAAAACAGGGATACGTAAAAATGACACTTTACAAGTAAATAAATATATATAAGAAGTATGTATGTGCATTCACCAAATATGGAAAGCCATTTTTTCCCTGTAGAGTGGCCTACTTGTAGATTTGTGGTTTTGCTTTTTCAAGAGGCAATCAATTAAAATATGTGAGTCTGTCAGGTGTTGATACTACACAAGGAATAAAAAACACATCTTCAAAATTATATTGGTGGTGATGGTGTGTTTTCTTTCCTTCCTAAAGACTATTTAGTGTAGGCTTTAAAAAAAAAAAAAAAAGTATCTAAATATCTGACTATCTAGTAACTAGCACCGGTTACCAAATGAGAATATGAAATCCAGTCATTACAAGTGTAGAAGTAATAAGATTTAAAAATACTTGCTGGTGGAAGTCTACTTATATTTGACCCTATCTATCTCAGAACAGGATGGTGAAGCAAAGAGCTCTTGAGGCTCATTTTCAGCCTTGCATGTGATTCTCATTTATTTAATTAAAAACAAACAAACAAACAAACAACAACCCCAAACCTAAGCTATTGGAATATTGAACTTCTCACTAGGATTCAAGGATTACCTAGGACCTTGTAACTATTTTTGTGGTGATGGAGGTGATGATACAGTTCTCTTCCATAAAGTGCAGACCGATGGCAAGCAGCCACTGAACAGAAATTGCTGGCTAGGTATGATTTGGAGAATTCAGGTTATATCCAAAAGTACTCGGATTATGATTGTTTTCTAAATGTCTTTGAAGTAGGACACTAATTCCTTTTTCTCTCTGAAAAATAATGACTGATTTGAGCTACAACACTTGATAATTTTCCTAACCTTTGAATCCTCTACATCTTGTATATTCTTACCAGTTCTAGTGGAAAGCCTTGCCAGTTTGGCTACTACTGATACTAACACACAAACTAGGATCTTCCTTTCCCAGTGGGAACCAGGCTTGCTTTACATTATTGAAAATTTGTGCTTACAGATCTTGCAGAAAAGTGGACTAAAACAAAGTCAATACAATCAACAGGTCTTTCCTGTTGTTGGACTTTGTTACTCAAAGAGTTTTTGCGCTACGCCACCCAGAGGGAGGCAAAATAGGGCAAACATAATGGCACGCCAGCAGGGAGTGCATTTCCATGGATGATGACTGGAAGCATCCCAACCTGTTTGGCCGATGACAACATGGAAACTGTATACATCCTACAACGGAAGCCAAGAAAGGTTTTTTTCCTCTGGAGTTTTATTATCTCACTGCAAGAAAAGGCTCACTTGCTATGTGGTTAACATATTAAACATGCTTCTTGGAAATGAAATTTGGTTTTACTTCTCATTTAATCCTTGTAACCTAGTGAGCCACACCTAGGAACAGCTGGAGTTCTGCTGTGAGGTCGTAGTGCTGCCAGTTGTCTGATTTGTCCAGCAGCACTCTTTCTTCCAGGTCCACCCACCCCTTTCACCTTGGTGAAAGCCTTCCTGCCCCATCACCCATTGTAGGAGATAAAGCTAACACAACCACGTGGCGTTGACTGTAAGAGCCGTTTTCTGTCTTCGCATAGTATCTGTCCCTACGCCCAGCCGCAGGTGTGCAGATTTGAGGAAAGGTGTCCCAGAGTTTGGTCAATGCCTGAAGCACGGCCAGGCTGCAGGTATTAGGGATGATCTGGCAAACCTGTCTCCTTGCTCCTCTGGGAATGCCAGACAACGCTGGACCTGCCCACAATAACAATACTGCTTGCTAGTGCCACTGATCATGATAAGAAAGGAGAATGAGGAGGCAGACGGTCAGGGCAAAGGCAGGCTGTGGCCCTACCTGCCGTGGCAGTGAGTGGGTGCCTAATGGGGCAGAGTCGCCCGGCAACAGCGAGACAGACAGGTCCGTAACTTCAAGGGAGGCCTCAACCCCTGCCATGCTATTTCCCATCTGGGGCTTGGGGTTCCGCACACCCGAGTTGGGGTTTTTCTGATCGTTTGCTTGTTTTCTGAGGGTAAACCTGCACTTTTTCTGCGGTTAATCCTACCTCCGGCTTACATCAGGGTGTCTTCCCCTGCCTCCTGCTCCGACTAGAGGAGGGGGCGGGGGACTGCACCGTGCCCCGGGGCACGGCCTGGGGCGGTGAGGGCGGTGAGGGCG
>NW_009953970.1:669272-701474 GCF_000747805.2 Chaetura pelagica
GAAGAGAGTAAACCCCGCGCATCCGCCCCGGATGGGGAGCACGGCCCTGGGTGAGGGCGCTTGGGTACAGGTTTGGGTTCACCGTGGAGGTTAAAGTTTACCCACGTGTGAGAAGTGAAGCGCCGGCATGATAGATGGGAGCAGGAGAGATCGCCGAGGAGATAGGGGGGATTAATGGTCATTAGCCACTGTTTGCGCGGGGTTTATACGTGTTGGGGCATCTTATCGTGCTTGTAGATTAAAGATAGTGTCGCTGTAATAGGGTATTGTTGATAGCAGATTTTGCTCAGTGTAAGCCCGCTATCAAGCCCTGGTGTCGAGGAATGCGGACAGGGCTGCGCATTACGCCTTCCGCGGGCGTGCGGGTCCCTCCGCCCCGCTCATCCCGCGCTCCGCGGGGGCGGCGGCGGCTGCGGGACTCGGCGTGAAGGCCCTTGGGGTGTTTTGGGTTTAGTTTCTGTATAAGCTTCCTGTTGCTGTTAGGGGGCCGGATTGATCTGCCTGCAGTATTCCTTCCCGTTCTCGACAGCGCCTTTTGTCATATGTTAAGCTACGAGTAAATTCAGTAAAACCTTGTGTTAAGGTTAGTTCGGGCCCTAACTTTTCTACCCTCATTGGGTTTTATAAGTTTGTTGAGGACCCCTTTGAGTCATTAAAGTTATGGTAGCATGAGACACCTGGTCAGTAAATGAATGAATGCAAGTTTTCGAAACACTTAAGTACACTGCCTGAAGCTTCAAGTCTTAATTATGTCACTGAATGCAATAACTTATGTCTGTTTCTAGATTATATCATAAATTTAACTATTACCTTTTTGCTGTTAGGTGTTAGGTTTCCTTCTTGTGGCTTAGAATATGCAAAGTCATGCACCTCTCTCTTTCCTCTAAAAGAGAGTAACTCTGACCCTGTTCACTTTTGACCATGTCAGTCATGTCATCTTTAGTTTGTCTTTCTCTGTGTTGCCTTCATTATCTAATGGAAGAAACAATTAGAATGGAGAAGAGTCTTCACCAGTTAGCTCTCTGTAAATCTTTCATGCTAATTGTCTCAACCATGACAAAGTTGACTTCATAGACAATGTACTCTCTGAAGTACTCAGTTTTTGTAGTGGGTATCTTTAATTCCAAGTTAAGAAATGGTGTTTGTTTTTTTTTGTTTTGTTGTGGGTTTTTTTCGGGTTTTTTGGTTGTTTTTTTTCCCCTCTCCTTTCTGTGGTGGTGCTTCTTTTATTCTCCAATTCTTATAAATCCTCACTTAAGATGAATGAAAGTTTTTGTTTTTTTTTGTTTTTCTTTTCCCCTCAGGGTAGAGATGTTCTCTTTAATAATGCTGATTCCAGCTGAGTTGTTGGGCAGAAAAAAAAGCCATGCTTTTTTTATGGAGGTTTTTTATTTTTGCCTTTTAAGCAAAGACAGTAGTAAAGATAGAGGCAAACATCAGAGACTAACTTTTCTTCAACTCCCTTACCAGAGGGGTTTCTCTTTCTCTCAGTTGGATTGTCAGTCTTGTGTCTAGAACAATGGAGATGCCAGAAGCCTTTGGCAGGATGAAGTTTGAGGGCAGATGGCTGCAGTGCAGAAGGAAGGACAGGAGTCATCTACAGCAGTTTCCACACTGAAATCCTTTGAGTTCTACTGACAGCTGATCTGTTCGCAAGTTGATTGATCCTTTCCTCCCTCTTCCACTGCAGGTTTTCACTTCTCTCATTTACACCCAATACTGAATTGCTGGTTTGTGTGGCCATACTCTAAATGGGATGTTAGAAACATCTACTGAGAGGTGGGAAATAATTGGGGGATGATGATGAGGAAAATCTTAATTACAGAAAGGTAATTGAGTTGGTGTTTGTTAAAACAGTAATTGGTAAACCACTTAGAATTTAAACACCCTGATTTTTACTCTGTTGCCTCTGTGCAATCCTGTGGAATACCTTCTTTCATCTAAGCCTGTGGTTAGTAATGTTTAATAAGTTTAAATTTGAATAATTTTGAACATTGAACTATAGTAGCTTTCCTCCCTTATTCTCCCATTGTCATTTCAGTGCTTCCTTACATAAAGATAAGCATAAAAGTGCTTTAAGGGATACTTCTCTGGTATCCTTGTTTTCTAAAGTATTTTCCTTTATTCTGCCCTTTTTCCTCCTTTTTGAGGCAGTTTTTCCATAATAATCCATAGAATTTACTTCTGTCCACCTCCCAAGAAACAGCATCATCATATTAATACATTTGGAAAATAAAAGCTTCCAGTTTTCTGTAGAGTAACATGCAGAACATTTTTGCTGGGAGTTAAGAGTGTTAAGGTTCTTGTTTTCCCTGTGTGTTCACTGCTCTAGCAATTCTTTAGGCGAAATATGTTACTGTTTGATGTTTTTCATTCCACCACAGGAGTCTTTGTATTTCTGAGGTATTTTATCGCATTGCAGTAGACATGGTTTCCTACTTTTCTGTCCCTGATATTCTATACTAATTACTGTACTTTGCATTTGCTGTATGTGCTCAAGAGGGCTTTTTCATGCTGTATGAAATAGGCAGCTCTGACAGCAGCCAGGCATGGTTTCCAGTGATAGTTCTAGCCAGTGGAGGGCAAAATTGTCTCTTGTATTCCTTCATGGGGGAATTATCTTCTGATGCTTAATAGTTCATTGTCCATGGAGTGCCCCTGGAATCCTTTCTAGTTTGCTAGCCTACCTATTTGAGTAAAGAAATCAGCTATTTCTTTCATACATTTTGTTTGTTTCTTAAGTTGGTACTTGAAGAGGGAAGTTTTCCTTCATAAAGTGGTATTAGAGTATTTCAGGAATGTTTCTGCTCTTTTTCTCATATTTGCTGTCTAATAGTAATAAAAAGACACTAAAAAATATTACACAGGAATTCAAAGGATTATGAATGTCTAATGCATAATCCATATATGTCACCCAAGAGAGCATAACACATGGGTATTTTTCAGCTATGTCTAATGCATTGTGTGCTGTTCTATGTAATTTTACTTTAAGAGTGTCTAAGAAAGATAACTTCAACTACTTACAATTGAAGAAGCTGGCCATGCTTGTGTTGTATTTGAGGACTTCAGACCAGATAAGAAATAACCACATACTATGAAATGGAGACTACTCCATCACAAGAAGCTGAGTATCCAGGTGTTTGATTCAAAACCACTTATCCTTGTGACTACTGATAGGATCTGTGGAGGTCAAACTTGATTTTTTTCATTTTGCATTACTGTGTGGTTATTTAGTTACCTTTGAACTGGAAAGAGACACTTTCTCATATATCTTAACCATTAATTTGGATACCTGTTTAAAACAGAAGAACTGGCTTTTTTACTCATGCTGACTTCTTTACTAATATGAGTCAGTATTGGTTGTCATATGTGTTCTTGCTTCCATGTTGTGTAGTCTGTACCATTCTCCTGAAACATCAAAACAGTATTTTCATTAGTAGAGATCATCTGTAATGTGGAGGGAACTGAACTTCAGATGATTGCTGTGTATCATCCATAAGATTTTTTTGGGAAATATACATTTATATGAAGGATGCCCCTGAATCTCTTGCCCAAAGTCAACAGGCTAAAAGTTCTAATGGGATCTGCAAAGATAGACGGACCATTACAAATGTTACCAGAACCTAGTGGCACTTACTTGACGTTAAACAATGTTGATACCTATTGATGTGATATCCATGCCAGATCATGTTTTTATATAAAATGCTTTGGAAGGGTTGTCCAAAAAGGTCCAATGGAGAATGAAAAGCAATCTAGTTTTTCTAAGAAGCAGAGAGGGGAAATACTACTATCCTTAGATATTCAAGATGAGAAATCTACTGATGTACTTAAGTATTGGATAACCTGTTCCCTCACTCTCACATAATATTGTTTGTAGTTTGGCACTTAATTTTCCTAAATAACTGAAAGAGTTTTGTTTCACAAACCTAAGCAAGTATAATAATACGTCTTATTAGGGGATAGCTTTGTCTAATTAGATTAATAATATGCTGGGGCTAGCAAGTCCAGTCACTTGCTCAGCTCTTAAAATGTATTATTTTTCTTGCTGTTAAGTGCATTGTGTGAATAACGGTCACTTGGCTGTATGTCACGGTAGCTGTTTTAGATTCTTCTTCAGAGTGCATTTCTTTCATAGTGAAGATCAGCATTGTCAATATGTAAGTTATTGCTGCAAATTTGTTGGTTATTTGTATACTCAAATGGCTAGGAATGAGGCTTTTTGCTGTAAATATTTTTTAGTACTTTGAGGTTGTTTTGTAGTCAGGAAGTTAGCAGGAACCTTGTTCTTTCCAAGCATACTAAAGAGCACTTAAGAATTTTATCTATTGGGGTCCTGACACATTTTATTTGTGTATTCTGCTATATAATCTCATTAGGTGGCGATAACCTCCCTTAACTTTTTGTCTGAGTGCCTCTTCATAAAATTGCAAAGTAAATAGTGAAATAACTGAAGTAGTGACTGAAGTGTATTTCAAGTCAAATTGTGTGAGCAGAGGGAATAAGAATATTTTCCTGTTAGTGACTAGAAGTTTGATCAAGTAAAGAATAAAGCTACGAAGAAGTATTCTTCTTAGGGATCTTGAAAGTTAGAGTTGCTTTTAAGGGTAGGTAGTTTACTAGTTTATACCTTCTCTTTAGATTTTCTCTAGGATTACCTACACAGGCCCTAATACAGGTGTTTGGCTGTAATAGCATGTTTCACATATGTGCTGATGGCCTTTAGCTGATTATTGTGTCAGCTTTAAATCAGTGCTTAGTTGGTGTGGGTAGAGAGCATTTTGTGTGAAGAAAGACATTGTGTCATGAGAACAAACAATTTTGTCTGCAGACATGGGCCATAGGTGGCAGGCAGCTATGCTGAACTTGCACAGTTGGGACCTTGTACTATGGAAAATCTCAGTAGGTGAAAAAGAGGAGTAGTTGGGAAGCTGATCATGACTTTAGTTTTCAGTCAGATGTGCAGAGTTATATTATTTTCTTGTTGTATTATGTCTCAGGGCTTTGTTGTTTTTTTAAAAAAAGTTATGTTCATGATCAGGGTGCTGAAAGACAGGTCAAGTACTGGAAACTACCTTTCCCTGAACACGATGTTTTGAAACAGCCAGCTGTGTTCCCTAAAGGTCAATACTGGGTCCCATCTTGTTGAAAATATTCATCAATGACCTAGATGAGGGGACAGAGTGTATCCTCAGCAAGTTCACTGATTATACAAAACTGGGAGGGGTGGCTGACACACCAGAGGGCTGTGCTGCCATCCAGCCTGACCTGGACAGGATGGAGAGCTGGGTAGAGAAGAGCTTGATGAGATTTAACAAGACCAAATGTAAGCTTCTGCACCTTGGGTGGAACAACCCTATACATCAGTATAGGTTAGGGGCTGACCTGCTGGAAAGCAGCTCTGAGGAGAATGGTGCGTACTTAAGGTGGTCTTACCAAAAATAAAGTAACTCTATGCTGAGAAGGGGAATAGAAAACTTTTTGCCTTGACTTTCTTTTTTTTCAGTGGGAAGTAATGTTAATTGTTTTCTAGAAACAGTAACTTGGAAGGTTGGAAAGGAGGATCTACTGTTAATCAGCAGAGAATGTGCTTGTAGATGTAAATAAAGGTTCAGCGTGTTTTGAAAGTTTAAAAAGCAGCTTTGCGTCTCTCAAGCTTACTTGTAGCTGTGTTGAGCACTATTGTCCAAAAAATTACACAGAACTTGAGCACTTTTCCATCTAGCTTTTAGTAAAAAGATGTCAGTGTGTTGCTGCAGGAGGAATGAAGACCCTGAAAGTCTAACTTGGACATAAGCCTCACCTTCTGACAGAGATACTCAATATCTGCATTTTGATAACAGCAATAGCAGTTTATGTTGTCTTCAGCCTCATCTTTAACATATTTGGTTTTTATCTTAAGAGATTTTTAAATGCAAACTGTATGCAACTGGTGCACAAAACAGTATTTTTTTGAAAATATCTTTAGGTATTTTCTCAGAATGTAGATATATATAGACTGCTTGTATACACTTTAACAAAATAGTAAGTATGGTGATGGTTTCTTTCATATTTGACTTTCAAAGAAATTGCATAACAAACAATTGGATTTCATAACTAAGGATAAGAGTACCTCTGTGGGTTCGCTGACTAGTGATATAGGCAAGTTCCACTTTGTGTTCCCATTCACCACCTGTTTTCTGCAAACAGACTTGATAAACGTGGAGGGGCATAGGGCTTTTTGTACTATGTTGCGTATTTATATTTATATCTAAGTAAATCACTGTAAGCTAAATAGAGCATTTAGTTTTAAAATAGCTTACTGTAAATTCAACTTAGACCACAATGCCTAGTTGAATATAATATGATTGGAATGGTGTCGATATGAATTTTTTAACCAGAAAAATAGTACGTTTTCTGGACTGCTGCAGTCCTGAAATAAATATGCTTTCTTTGAAAAAAGATGCAGTCACATAAGCAAAATTATTCAAGCTGCCCTTTTCTGTTAGCAAGTATTAGCTTAATATGGTGTTGCATTACCTTAAATGTAATGGTATTACAGTGAATGATTAAAATTAGATGAATACCTCTTACCATAGATTAAAGATCTGTAAAGCTAAAAAGCTTATGCTGAGCTCTGAATTTAAAATAGTAGTTACTATTTTATTTGCTTCATCTTGTATAGCAAATTACAGTTGGATAAACTAAATTTTGGAATGACCTGTCTTCTCAGACATGGAATGCAGGGTATAGTGAGGGTCTGTTTCCAACCAATGAATTCTAAAGTCATCTGTGATGGCCCTGTGAGATAGCTGTATAGTCAATATATTTTGATGTTGCTCAGTTTGGTACTCTTTGTCTTCTCTGTCTTTAAATTAGAGTTGTGATTTCTTTAGTACTGTTAAACTGTTTCATGATACTATTGCATTAAAACTTGCTTGGCTGGCATTTTTGTATGTTCTGAAATTTGCATATCCCCAGGCAAGATATTTATTTTGCAGTCTATGCTAGTTATAGTGCCTCTTATCTAATTGCTTAACTGCCTTTGTATTGACAATTAGACATATAAAGTAGTTCATGATTGTAAATTCATATACAGAAGACTTGAATTTTACTATTTACTTCTACAGTAGCATAATGGACATTAAAATTTTTTCATTGTAGAAATTAGGATAAAATAAATGGCTGAGGATATACTGTAAGCCTAAAGTTGTGTGCTGGATGAACTTACCTTTCTTTTAGAAGTATGTAAAGCTGGAAAGAAAGGGCTTTTTTGATAGTGACCAGATGGATACGCTTTAAAGAGCAGTTTGATTTTTGATAAGCGCTAAAACTCAGATTTTTGTAATTCAGTGCTTTGGGAGTTGTTAAGGTTGGAACCAGTTTGCAGCCCTTTGAGATCAGGAGCGCCTTTTGAAACTCTTGATTCTAGTGTTTAAATTAAATTTCATAAAGTGTTTGACTTTATCTTCAGTTATGAATGTTTATAGATGGTTGTGGGTAGTTAGCCCATCTGAAAATTGAGATTGAGGTGAATGTTTCCCCAAGAGCTAAATAACTGAAAAAAAGCTGTGTACTTTTGAATTTGCATGTGTATCTGTGACTCTGTGTAGGGTGAGAAGCAAATAAAAAATATGCTTGAGTATGAATTCTTTTAGGATCTTCTTATCACTTTTGTAGTACAGTTAACTAACATCTGTCAAGAGCAGAGTTTTCACCCTAGGCATCTCCTGTTGATGAAAAAAGATGAAGCCTGCAAGCTCAAGATCAGGATAGTAGCCCCCAAATCTAAAAATCTGTTGTACCTGTATTTACATGGTGAATTTATAATACCGGGTCATAAAATATGGATATTTGGATCCAATCTTCAGCAATGGTGCTAGTCATTTAGTACTTCTTCTATCAAAACCTCTTGGCACCTAGTATTAAACATGGTGCTTGCTCTGACTTCTTGCTGGGAAATCTTTTGGATACTAGACAGTTTCATAACTGGGATTTTGCAAATTCTGAATGTTTCCTCCCTCACCTCCCACTCACAAAACAACTCTTGTCACTGCAACTTTCTGGTTTTGGAATATAGCTGATGCCCTAGCTACAGCAGTTGACAGATACTTCACAATCAAAATGTTTAATGGTAGGAGGTGATAAAGGAAAAAAATAGATATATATTAAAAGAAAGTAGTGTGAGGAAACAAGGTAAGTTTGAGAAAAGAAACAAGGTAAGGGTAGTAAAAAATAATTTTACTTTTTGCTACCCAAACCAGGAGTTATGACTGGAGAGGAGAGGGGTCAGGACTACAGTGTGATGTAGCAGCAGAATGTAGGAGAGAGGACATACATAACAAACAAGTTTAAGGAAAGCATGTCTGATGAAACCATGTGCATGGAACTTGCACTGTGCCAGTGCTTAGGCATAAAAAGTGATTGGCAGGAGGCCCCCATGCAAGAAGTAAAATCCTGTCTCCACCAACGTGGAAAATTATGGTTTCAACTGCAAAAGGAGGTAAAGCTTGGAAGGAATTAGCATATCTCTAACACTGAGTGGCATCTGGAGCTGAATGGCTGGGTTAAATCATTCAGTAGTGATTAATGGGACTCATTACTTGGGTTATACAGCCCTTAAAAATTAAAAGGAATAATTTAGAACTAGATGCCAAGCAGAAAGAAGGAACCATTGCTACAATTTACCTCTTGAATACAGAGAGTGGAAGAAAGTCTTCCCTGCCATTTGATATGAGAAATCAGTTTTTAAACTTAACAGCAGCACTTAACAAAGATTAACTTCTGAACAGTTGTTCTGAGGAACATTTTGTGACTTTTAAAATGTGTATACAGCAGTCAGAGCCTAGAAATGACAAGGAGTGTGCAGGATGGAATTTTGCTACTGGTGAGTACTTTGCTTCTTAGAAAACTTAAAAAAAATGATTATTTCTGTTTTCTCTTTCACTTGTGAGTGTTAATCTTTGTTGCCTGTAGAGAAAGCAAAATTTTGAAACACGAAGTGAAACAAGATTAGGGATGTATGTGGTACTTACTTTAACTTTTCTTGAGCCTGATTCTGGCAGTTACTAATCGGAATGGTAAGGTAGCTTGGTATCATATCACAAATAATGTTTGAAATGTTCGAAGGCTGTCATCCTGTGGGAGGATTTTAGAACTGACATAAATGCACTTCTTTTTACTTCACTGATTTCTCTATTCCCTCTACTTAAAAGCTTAGAAGTCTGTGTTCAAGTGTTATTTCTTTTATAATTTTTAGGGGTTTTTTAGAACTGTAAAAAGAAATTAACATCATTTATGGTGCTGTTGCTTAAAATAGTTGACCTTTCTAAAGCACATTCATAGAGGTAGAAAAGGGAGAAAGGCCCTTCTCGAATAAGATGTTATCCCTCTGAGCCTTATCACTGCAAATACTAAAATAAAATTCAGCCTTAACCTCTGCTAGCTATGGCTTGACGTTCCCTAAACTATATTGCTGGAAAAAATACCTTTTTTTTTTTTTTTTTTTTTTTTTCCTCCCGGTTTCCATAAGAAATATCGATACTGTAAATGTTTGATTTTGAATGATAACTGGGTTTTTTTTGTGGGGAAGTAATTATATAAATGTAGCTTAATGTCTGCACTCAGGTTATCATGTCTTCAGGACTGATATTGCTGTCAAAGACAGGAATTAACATTTTGTTTTACACTGATTTGCAGAAAGACATGTACATTTTGTTTGCCGGTTACTTTAGTACAGGAAGGAAAACAACAACCTCTCAGCTGAAAATTCATGGTGACCTACAGTCCAGTAATAATTAGAATTAAACAGTAATTTCACGTAGCCTTTTTGCTACAATTCCTATAGGCTTGCAGCTGATCATTTTGAATCTCATAAAATGAAATGGTATTTTACCCACCTTATGCAGGTCAAGTAAAAAGCCACATCAAGTTAATGAATCTTTTTCTTTGTAATGAACTGAACGTGGCATTTGTTTTTGTTCTAGCAGTCATGAAATCACAGGGTGTTGGCGACAAGTCCGTTATTGGCTCTGTGCACTATGTTTTTGAGGGCTTTTACTCCACCCAGTGCATTATGTGTGCAGACTGTAAGGTACTTGTTAAAACTTGTTTAAAAATGAGAATGCCTTTATTAAAAAAAACAAAAAAAAAAAACCAGTAATAAAGAGAAAATAAAAATAGCTCCCTGTTCTTTATTAGCATAAATGAAAGACAAACAGCATTTCATTCTTTGTGGCCTGAGGAAAAAAGCCAAAACCTGGATGAATTCTCAGCCCCTTAAAGTCCAAAGAAGTTTAACTACTGATTTCAATTTTTACCTTGTCTTGCAAAGGCTTGAGTTGTGTGTCGCTTCTCCACTACGTGATACTACATAGAAAAAAGTTAATAATAGGGAAACAGTGAAGACTTATGATGTCATGTCTAAACTTGAAAAGTGAGGAAAGTTTCAAGGCTGATAAAATTCTGCAATTTAGCATCTGTTTTTGTCATTGATTGCATAGTTGGATTTATTGTGTGTTGTGTTGATGTCTTTCCTGTGGTAGTCAGTCCATTCCCCTGCTTCCTCAACATGTGAACTGGTTTAGCTTCCCATTTTTATCTGCTGTGTTTGTTTCTGTTTGTGTGTCTAATAGCCTCTTTCAAAACATTTTTTAATTTGAATTTTCCTGTATGTGTAATAACCTTTTTTATTCTTTGAGGTTTAGTCAGGTTTGTGAGAGAAGTATAATGCATAAATTTATTTATTTTTTTTAGTAGTTCTGATTTTTTTACATAGCAAAAATAGTCAACAACAGCTATTTCTCAGGTTTGAAAATGAGTACAGTCTGATTCCTGCTAGCACAGTATTTGACTGGAGCCATAATATGTTATAAGCAAAATGTTAAGCTTAGATCACTTGTTCGAAGATAGAATGGTGCCAGTCATTTTAAATGATAAGCTCATCAGCTTTTTAAACATGCTATTTCCAAATCTCTACTTAATTTCATTTATTTCTCCCAACGTTTTAAGTTACAGAAAAAATAAAGCCAGACTTGCCTCTGTGACTATTTTTATTTATTTATTTATTTTTTTCCTAAAAGTACCAGGTGTTTGATCAATAGCATGTGCTTGGAAGCATGAATCTCATCTGTTGAAGACTTTTAAATGCACGTATTTTCAACTTCATGAGCTACAAGTTAGTCTTGTTTTGTTTTCTTTTTCAGCTGAAAAGTGGTAGGTAGAGTTTTTGTGTTTTGCTACTGATTTAAGACACAGATACATATGTATTTTTCTTCAGGCTTTTAAGGGCTCAAGTTTAAGTGGTAGATCATTATTTTACGCATCAAAAGTGAAGGGTAATTAACTCTGGGTGCATGCAGTGTAATTTTAGAGGCTACAAATGTTGTTACAAGTCAGGTTAAGGTTTAAAGGTGAAAGTTTGGCTGAATGAGTTTTACAGCTTTAAGTTAATGTATGCAAACAAAGAAACTCTTGTTTTCTACCCATTTATGTCTAATGAGCAAGCAGCTCATGTGATACAGGAAAAAAGTGAAGATTGTGCGGTTTGCCATAAAGTTCAAACTATGTTCTTCTTATTTCAATTTAGAAGTCCCATTAAATAAACTGAATGTAATGCAACTTTTATTTAGGCTGTTCATCTTCTAAATGTAAAATGAAAGGCTTTAAAGTAAGTGATAATGATAAACTAAATGATAATTGCTTTAAACTATTACAGCTTAAGTTTTACAGTTAATGTATTCTTGTAGATTTCCTCATATGCTATTAAATAATTTAAAGAACATGTTGAGATAAAATCCTAATAAAATTCCCATAGTGTGTTTAAGTTTTTCTTCTAGATAATTCTAAAGTTGCATTGGTAACTTGACTTTTCACTCAATTCTCGCACTTACTGTATTCCTGAAAATTTAAGTTCAACAGTACGCAGGTAGAGATTGGGTGTGTTGTGAGTGGCAGGGAAGTTACACAGGCTAGAGTTTAAAGATATCAGACTGATGAATTATGTTTAAATTGTAGGTAATGAGACAGGTAGGACCTGCCCCTGTCTGTGTTTGTCCCTCATCCCTGCAGGTTTGCTTGAAGAGCCGAGAAATTTGGGAGGTTTTACTTATTTCTGTGATCGATTCAATTGACATCAAATAAAAGCTAAATCATGCAGATTTTTATATGTCTGTGTACTGGTGTAAGAAGCTGTTCAGTGGTCCAGTGTGAGAGCAATTCTGACTGCAAGAGCCAGGGTGTATAAATGGAATAAAACAAAATGGAAGTGATTAACGGGAATAAAAATAAACAGCTTTTGGTCTCAGTAAATGATATCTTTAAAGCACAGCAGCCTTGTTGAACATAATTAAAGTTGTAAGAACTGGGGTAGGGTGAGTGGGCTCTATTCTCTGAGGTCATGATGGAAATACAGAGGTCAGGGTTTTGCACTTAGTCTTATGTAAACAATGTCATGCCCTGGTGAGTATAAGAATTGATTTAACAAGGTTAAGCTATTTTTTTTTTTTTTCTAAAGGCAGCAAAAACCAAAGCTGCACCCATTTGATTAAAAAAAAAAATAAAAAAAATTGAGTACAGCCTCTATATTATAGTTTCATCATTTAATGGTGTTAAGAGAGAAGAGAGAAGTACAGGCTTCTATTTGTGCTTGCTTTGGGGTGTCTGTTGCTATGGAGTGATTCTGAGCTGTCAGGCTTTGTACAGCAGTGCCTCTGTACTTTTTCCAGAGCCTATGCTTTAAAACCTACAGGTAGGCAATTTGTTTTTGACTTCAGTTCAAAATGTGACTTCATCTTAAACTTTTATTTCTACCCATGTATATAGAAAGTTATTTGCTTTTGCTGTGGAGCTCACGTGCTTATTCTTCTTGCACTCTTGAATACTACTTTGTTTCTCCCCAGATATATTACATTTTTATTTAGTTCCAGTGGTTGTGGGGCTTGGTTGGGCGTTTTTTCTCTTCATTAGCGGTTTGAACTATATATTCAGACCTACGTTTATACATGGTAGAAAAGATATTCAAGGGTATGGAGGTATCCTAACAGTTTTCCCTTCTGAATTACACTGATTTTCTTTCTTTCTTTCTCCCTGCCTCATTTCTGACTCCCTGTGTCAAGCTTTGTTTCATCATGGTACATCGCCAGTAATAGGGAACCATCAGCTACAGACAGAACATGTGTCTGAGTGTTAAAAGAGTAATGGCTGGTAAAACCCGTAAGAATTCACTTGAAAACAGAGTTCTGTAAGTTAGTGTGGCAAACACAGGCACCCTTCCCTTCCAAAAGTTTCAAGGGCAGTTGCTTAGGCTTTCACATGTTTTGTCTAGTCACCCAGCGGCTGTGAACTGAACAGGACTGAACAGTTGGAACTTAGTAGTTGTATAAGCTGTCACTTTGTTGGCACTGCAGTGTAAGGAGGTCTGCAGTCCCTGGGAGAAGAGGAAGATGAGCATTCAGCATAATGATTAAGGATGTGAAAGAAACACAGTCTAGTTCTTGGCTCCAGCTGTCTTGAGGCAGCTCTTCCTTGGTCTGAAATGCTGCATGATGTAGGTCAGCTTTAACTGTTGTAAATGAGTGTACTTCTAGTGAAGTCAATGAGACAGTATTAATTTACTTTGCTTGAGAATCTGCCCAAATAGATGAGCAACTGGCAAACCCAAAGGTGAGTGCCTATTCCACGAGAGAAGTTCAAATCAGTTAGGTGTTTTGTATTTGTTTTCTTCTCCCTCACTTCTGAGGAAGAAGTTAACCTTCCTATATCCCACTTGTGTTTATTGCAAGTGGGATTATATTAACAGATGAAAAATTTGTAAACAGTTACAGTTTTGGAAATAAATGGATAATAGGAACTTCGGTTTCTTGTTCCAGATCCTCTTTACTAATATAATGAGTGATCTGAGCTCAGTTGAAGAACAGGTGAGATCACAAAACTATTACTCATCAATCATCATGACTGACATAATTAGCTCCTTCTATGTGCAGGCGGCTGAAAATTGCTTTTAGTGGAGACTGCTAATGCTTGCTGTGCCCCATTCACAGAATACAGGCATCACATACCCTGGGATTTTTAATTTGTCTAGTGAAACTGAAATAAATGCTGTTCTTTTACTCCAAAAGAGCTTACTTTGCTGTGTTATAGTTGGTTCTAGTTCCAGTCTCCCTGGCTTGGGCAAGGACACCTCCCACTAGAATAGATTGCTCAAACTCCATCTGACCTGGCCTTGAACACTTCCAGGGAGGGGCATCCACAACTCTGGGAAACCTATTCCAGTATCTCGTCGCCCTCTTAGTGAAGAATTTTTTTCATAATGTCTAACGTAAATCTGTCCTCTTTCAGCTTGAAACTGTTCCCCCTCCCCCTGTCACTGCATGCCCTTGTAAAAAGTCCTTCCCCAGCTTTCCTGTAGGCTCCTTCAGCTAGTGGAAGGCCACTCTAAGATCTCCCCAGAGTCTTTTCCTCCAGGCTAAATAACCCCAACTTTGTCAGCCTGTCTTCATAGGAGAGGTAGTCCCGTGCTCTCATCTTTGTGGCCCTCCTCTGGACCCTCTGCAACAGCTCTATGGCTCTATGTAGTTATGTTAGGGGCTGCAGAACTGGCCATGCTACTCCAGGTGGGGTCTCGCAAGAGGAGAGCTGATGGGCAGAATCACCTCCCTTGACCTGCTGGCCATGCTTCTTTTGATGTAGCCCAAGATATGGTTGGCTTTCTGGGCTGTAAGTGCACATTACTGGCTCGTGTTGAGCTTCTCATCAGCCAACATCCCTAAGTCCTTCTCCTTGGGGCTGTTTTTAATCCATTTGATCTAGCCAACCTGTATTTATGCTTGGGATAGCCCTGACTCAGGTGCAGGACTTTGCACTTAGCGTTATTGAAATTCATGTGGTTTGCATGGGCCTACCTCTCAAGTCTGTCAAAGTCCCTCTGGATGACCTCTCTTTCCTCCAGCGTGTTGACCACACCACAAGTCTTGTCAGCAAACTCTGAAGGTGGACTCAATGCCACTGTCCATGTTGCTGACAAAGATGTTGACAAGCACCAGTCCCAGTATCAACCCCTGAGGAGCGCCACTTGTCTCTGCTCTCTATTTGAACATTGAGCCATTGATCGCTGCTCCTTGAGTGCAGCCGTACAGCCAATTCCGTATCTACCAAGTGGTCCATCCATCAAATTCATGTCTTTCCAACTTAGAAACTAGAATGTCATGTGGGACAATGTCATATGCTTTGCAGAAGTCCGGGTAGATGATGTCAGTTGCTCTCCCCTTGTTCACCAATACTGTGACCCCATCATAGAAGGCCACCAGATTCGTTAGGCAGAATTTGCCCTTGGTGCTAATTGCCACCTACTACATCCTTATTTTCCATGTGCCTTACCAGAGCCTTCAGGAGGATCTGCTCCATGATTTTGCTGGGCACTGAGGTGAGACTGACTGGTCTGTAGATCCCTTGGGCTTTTTTCCTTCCCTTTTTGAAGATGGGAGTTATGTTTCCTCTTTTCCAGTCAGTGGGAACTTCAGCAGACTGCCACGACTTTTCAAATGTGATAGAAAGCAGCTTTGCAACTTCGTCCACTGTTAGCTAAATTTACTGTTGTTCTAAGTGTTTGCAGGAGTAGAGAAATTTATTTTGTTCAGTTTGAATTGCAGCTCTTTACTGCCCACTACTTTGGTTCTTCCTCTAAGCATATGTATTGAAGTTTCTTGTATGAAGTGTTTAGCGTACCAATTGCTCTGCATTT
Source organism: Chaetura pelagica (assembly GCF_000747805.2). NCBI lineage: Eukaryota > Metazoa > Chordata > Aves > Apodiformes > Apodidae > Chaetura > Chaetura pelagica. The sequence goes on from NW_009953970.1 coordinate 684,988, forward strand.
ATGTGAAGTGCAACTGTTTAAAACGTTTACTTTGTAATGTGTATTAAAATAGCTTTACAAATATAGAATTATTTTAATTTTTAAACATCTATAAACACACGATCAGGGAAGATTTGCAGTACGAAAAAAGAATTACTAAATGCAGAACTACCCCTTGTATCAGACCAGGAGTATGTGGAGCTTTCCTTCATTCCCCCATCCACAGGCACTTCAACTAAAATGTTTAGCCTGCAAAGTGTTCTGGGTGTTTCAATGTAGTATCAAGTATCATCACATTAGGTGTTTGTTTTCTTGTGAATGGTTGGTAGTCCCAGCTGGAAGGCATTATTGCATCCTGGTTTACTGTAGAAAACTAGTTGCCGTTTGTAGCTGGGACTTGTCAGAGGATCTTTGAATCATCGCATGCTTCTTTTGCCAGTTCTGTGGCTTAAGATAGTGTTAAGAAAGACAGTCAAATACGAAGGAAGTTTCCTCAGTGTTTCTTTGTTCTAGATCTTTAATTTACATTGTATATGTAAGAAAACTGAGGCTGATAATGTGGTTTTGTGTGTAGGGTAACCTAAGCGTGGCTTTTTCTCTTAAATTCTCAAGGCTTGCAAACTCAGATAAGTTGGATCTCTATCACAATTTTCTGTGGTAAGTGTGCATAGTCAGTCCAGCACAGGTATCTTGTTTTTTTGGTATTGCCTTCACAGCATGGGAATTTTCTTCTTGCCTCCTGTGTGGCAGCTGGACAGCAGCAGTGGTAGTCAGCCCTGAGCTGCAGGGCTGGTGATACAAAGTCATTTTATAGGTTCAAGTCAGTGATGATTTCAAGGCAATTGTATGTCAGCAGTTTGAGAAGTAGTGTTTAATACAGCAAGCAGAATAATAAGGGGGGTTGACACGGAGGGGTAGAGACCTATATATCCGCAGCAACACAAGATAGCTGCTAGTTACTCAGAAACAAACATTGTATCCCGGACTTCCTCAGCTGTTCCTTCCTTCCTGATTTGAGATTCCTTAGCATGTGGGAGATAGCAACAGAAAATTTATTGGTTTGACTTGGTTCATTGTGTGGGTTGCTCTGTCATTTAGTGCTCTGCTTACATTTTTCTTTTTTTAAACAGTCTTTCCAGACGTCTTGCTTGCCCTGCCCTGCTTATTGGTATTTCTTTTAATTACAGCTTGAGTTAACTTTTCTTTGAACATGTTAAGGTATGTCTCTAAAATACATATATATTTTTCAGTCAAATATTATGTAATCTGGCATGTTTTGGAATGTGCATAGTTCCCTGGCAACTATTAAGCAAAATTATGCATTTATGTATATCGTAGGAAATTAATTTACTCTTAAGTTACATAGCAAGGTGGGTGCTCTTTTGTTGTTGCTGTTTTATTTTTTTATTTTTGTTTGGTTGGTTTTGGTCTAGGTTTTTTTTTTTAATATAAAATAATACCCTTGGGGATGAAGTAGGATCAAAAGCCATTTCTGTTTAAGAAGTTGGATTAAATATTTTTCAGTGTTAATACTGCAATTTGGTTAATATTTGTATTCAGTAAAATGACTTGTCAGTCTTGAGGACTAATACGCATTTTTAGCACAGGTGTCCCAACAGGTCTCTTTCCTACTAAACTTGGTTTCCTAAGTCATTATAGGCCAAGTCAGAATAGTAGAGGCCTATTTGTGGCTGGGGTGAATGAAACTAAAGAAAACAATGTTTCCACAATTTGACTGTCAAAAGTGGCAGGTGTGCTAGTGGGCACAGAAGCCTGAAAGATGGCATGTAAAGCTTCTAATTTTTCCTGGTTCTGGCTGAGTTCCAGAGATTAATGTATCTAGCTTCTAAGCATATACACTTAAAAATACTAAATAAGTAAGCAAAAATTCTGGGAAAAGGATGGAAAGGAAATGGGATTTTTTTCCTGAATTGGAATCTAACTACGGAATCAAAATTTTTACATAGTTTCTTATGAAAACTGTACATTTCAACAGCCATTCAATTTGTGTATTCCTCACTTCTTGCTAGTATGCTAGTGTGCGGGATATCAGCAGATCTGTAATGTAAATTTTAATTAGTTGGAATCTAGAAAGATGAAGAAAGCAGGATTTTTTTTTCCCCACATTGACTGTATTGATTTTTTAATGAACTCTTTTGGTTTTACCTGGTGTAAGTGGCCACCTGTTTATGCAATGACAAAGTCTAACCAAAGGTTCAAGTTGCTTTACTGTTCATTTTGTAGTTTGGGTTGTTGATATTTTGTTTTTTAAAATCGGTTGCGTGTGGTTTTTATGGTGTGTTTTTTCTTTGTTTGTTTTACTTGTTTTTTTGTTTTTTTTTTTGCTTGGGTTTTTTTATGGGATGAAGAAATCACTAGTCAGGACACCCTGAAAGCCACAAAAGAGGATCACAGCACCCAACCATTAGAAGCAATAGCAGTCAGTGAAATATTCAGCAGCTGAGCTAATGAATGCCCTTGCGTTAGGTTGTTGATACACTAGCCAGCTTTAATTTTGTGCGTTCAATAAAAAGTAGATGCTACTGAAGTTATATTTGTTTTTTTTTAAGGAAATACTTCTAGCATGAAAAAAAATTGATAGAGTCTGAAGATTTATTAAAATAGCTACATGCTGGCTTTTGAAATAGTATTTTACCTTTTTTTGCGTATCCTTGGAACATGATTTCATTCAACAATATGAAGGGAAAATTAGAGTGCATCCAATATCATCTTGCCATCATAAGGAAGTGGGTTAGTTTCACAGTGAAAGGAATGTTGTGTTGGGGTAGGTGTTTTATATATCCTTTATAAAGAAAAACCAGTTGTTTGTTGTTTTTTATGCATGTTCATTTGAATCTGTGATTTATCAGTGTAGTAAATAAATAGAATTCTTTACCTATCCTCACTGCAATTTGTCCTATCACAGATTTTTGAGAAATAGTGGATATTCATTTCATTTAATCTTCCCTGCTGTTGTGTATTGCATGGAACTCTAATGACATTCAACTGTTAAAAATGTTACAAGTAGTCTTTCCCTTAAAGGGTTGGTTACTTCAAGGTATAGTTGGGAATATGAGTCAGATTTGTTTTTCCATGATGGGACTAGAGCTTACAACAGGCAGAACTATTACTAAGAACAAAAAATACTGCTTGTTTTTATGTATCAGTTTTTGTTACTACCTTATTGTTTTGGAGTTCTAAGGGAATTGTCACACCTAATTGAAACGTGTTAGTATTAATCATACAACCTTTAGTATATTTCTGATTGAAGACTACAATATTATACATTATCTCAACACAATTAAAAAAAAAAAAAAAACACCTCTTTTTGAGGAGCAGCAGGAATAGAAGCATTCCTTAGATTAAGTAATATTTTTCCTCTTACTCAATTAAGATATCTGCACCACAGTGATAAAATCTTAACTATTTTAATTATATTTTTCATCTTTTTCACTTTGAACAGTCTTAAGGAGTAAACAATGTAAGTAGAGATTTTATTAGTTTCTAAAGATAAGCTTTTTCTGTCCTTCCTTGCTTACTAGGAAATGAAAACAATTTGTCATGGGAATAGACTTCAGAGTTAAGTCAGTTAAATTGATAAATAAAATAATGAAAAAAAAAATTAAAATACTTCTCAGAATAATCAACTCAGAGCCTCCATATGGCAAAAAGTTTTTTTTTAGGAAGTGTCAAAATGAAGTGAGAACTAGATTTGGGAATAGGTAATATGATTTACCTGGTATAATGTGAGTTCTCAGATGCAACAAACTTCAGAGTAATTCTGGTGTAATTCTGTTCTAGCTATGCAGCACTGAATTATTATTTATTGGATCATTAAATCCCAAACTCAAAGACAACTCCTTGTCATTCTTAAGGTAAAAGTGTCTATTTCTTTTTTCCAAAATCTTTGTCTTGCTTTCAGATTCCTTCTCTGAGGCAGGTGAAGGGATTAACTTGGTCTTCCATATCACAAACTGCCGTATTTTATATTCAGGATACCTAGTTATTTAGTTTAAAATAGATTCATCCTTGCATAACCTACAAATTTTAGTCTGTTCTGAGCTTTTTTTTTTTTTTTTTTATTCCCCTAGCAATTTACCCTTCTCATGAATGGCCGATAGTTTGACAGTTTTCACCAATTCCTTTTAGAGAGATGTTTAATCCTCTGCTCCTTGTCTCCATCATTACAAATGCAAGTATAGGCATGCTAAAAAAGGGGGAATGTTTTCTATGAGACGTTATTAATCCTAAACAAAATATGAAGTTTCTTAAGGTGTTATTAAAATAATTTCTATAATTAGAAAAAAAAAAATAATCTTTTGTTTGTTTATATAAAAAGCTTGTTATAATTTGGAAGCTTCAGAGGAGAAATTGTTATTTATAAAATGTATTTTCTGTTCCATTAGAATAGAAAATTCCCTTTTAAAAATATAGCATGACAAGCAATTAATTGTCTCTGCCATCCACATTTCTGAGAATTTTTGTTTGATTCCTTCTTGATCTGTTTGAGCTGCCTTTTTTTTGGTCTCTGAGAAATTATGATACTACAGCAGAAAGCATTCTGTTTTTCACCAAAATCCTGGAATTAGGTTTTATGAGATGAATGATGAAAGTCCCAGTGCAGTATTTTACAAAATGTTCATAGGACTTAAGTACAGTATGACAAGTGGTTTCCACCTTTTTTGAATTAGGATACTATGTAAATGTACAAAAATCATGTGTATTGCTATATATATGCAGTATTAAGATTATATTCCACATTATCCTTCTGGTTCCATCATATTAAAATATAACTCTCTTGGAACAGCCTCCTGTGGGTTGATAGTGGCTAGCAGATTACAGCTGATGATCCATCCTCAAGGGAAGACCAAAGATGGACATATTTTCTAATGAGAGAAAGTAGTGGAAAGGACTTTTGGAGCTTTGTGTCATTAAGATTGTACATACTGCGTTTTCTTCCTATATATATGTGTTGTTTGATCAGACTTAAATCTTGTAAGCAGGCTACAGTCTTTCTGACTTCCTTAATCTGAACATGAGCACATACTTGCATCCAGGAGCAATTGTGTGTCTTCAAGTGCATCCCATGTATTCTTTGAGAAATGGTTTTTCCTTCTAGCACAGGAACAAAGACAGGGAAAAAGTTATTGAAGATATATTTGCCATGCCAGTAGAGGCATGGTTATAACTAATTAATCTTTTATAATTAAAACAGTAACTGTATGACTCAGATTTTATGCTAGACAGGTGGAATGCTTTGTTGTGGGTAATTAAGTTACAATTCTGCTCTTAGGTATTCACTGTTTTCCAAGGAGTTCTTCCACCATGTGCATTATCTGTGATGAGACCAACCTTGTCTTTGGTTTATACATTGCTTTTTACATGGGCAACAACCGAGATTGTTGGAATTCCATGTCCTCACAGAGGATAGATGTTCTTTCTAGGTTAAGCATTTCCCTCCACCTTAAAAAACAAAACAGAATTAAACTATTGGTTTTTTCAGTTAAATTTCATCTTGGAGAAATAAAGTAGGGCAGTGGGATAGAGTCTGAATTTCTGAATGTTGTAAATATTTCTGAAAATTGAAAGTGAATCTTTGAGCTCCTTGCCACCAAAAGTACTATTTAATATTATTACTACAGCTTATTTTAATCAGTGAACCAACAATGAGGGTGAGAGAATCCTAGGGATGTATATACTTAAAATATATTTGATTTCTAAAAGAGCGATATTTTCCATTTACCTGTTTAACTTAGCCATATGAGTGCCATTTAATAGCTAATGTGTAATTCTGCATAAATACGAGGTTGATTTTGTTCCTAATGTATTTAGCTGTTCTGTCACATTCTGGACATCTATCAGGTCCTATGAAAACATATTATGTTAGAATGGTAATATTTTTATTCCAAATCACTGGGGTTGTTTTTTTTTGTTTTTTTTTTTTTTTTTGTTTTTTGTTTTTTGTTTTTTTTTTTCCTTCTGCAAGACTTCTTCTCAGTAGAAACTAACCAAGTGGGTTTCAGGCTTCTGAAAAGATTCTATGTTAATTTGTTTCAATTTAAGTATGCCTTATGAATACCTCATTTGTATCCATTGGCATAAAACATTTCTGGAATGTAAACTCAGATAATTAAAACAGATACATTTAAAATTAAACCATTTAAGAATTACGAGTTGATTACTTAAAATGTTAGATCACATTAGGAAGTTGACACCCTTCAATAGGGAAGGGAGGTGATTTCATGCCCCATGAAGCATGTAGGGCATTATTTCAAATTTTACATGATCTATCTGTAACGAGGTGTTATCAGTAGTACATGAAAGCAAAAGCAAAGATGCAGAAGGACTTTTACAAGAAAGCCATTAGGTCTGAGCTTTTCAGCTGTTCAGGCCAGCAATCCCATGTGGGGTTTTGCTTTTGGTTTAAGTTCATGTCTGCTACAGTCTGTAAAACTAACAGAAAGTGCAAACTCTCAGATACTAACAGTAGCTAGTTCTACGTGGTATGTGGGAAAAAGCCTAATGTATTGGAAAGTGGAATTAACTTCTTAATGTGCTTCTGTTGTGTTTATATTGAATTTTAAGTGGCATTTTGCAAACCCCATCACCATATTGTGGCTGCCAAAGTGACTAATAGATCTATTGACACCATCTGTCTAAGGAATCCACAGCCGCTCTTTCGAAGTCTGGTTCAGTTTTCAATAGAAAAGCATTCTTTTACAAAAGGAATTATTTCTGTATACCTCTTTTCTTTCTCTTCTGCTCCCTTTCCCGTCCCAAGGCTCCTGAGTGGTGATTCATACTGGAATTTCCCACAACTTCCCCTCCTCTCTGACTTCCTTCTTCACATCCAGTAAATTTCTCTGTTGATCCTCCAGTATTACATGATCTGTTGGCACCTTTTATCACTGTGTAGAAGCTGTAGGGCAATCTGGACAGAAATAAAGCATGAATAGCTTATTTTGCAGATTCTCTTAAATTGTTTTTTTTCTTTTGGAAACTATTTGATGCGTATGGATAATGTGGGGTTTTTTTTTAGAATTGAACTGATGGTGCATTAACCAGATTTAATAGTTTGTCTTCTGAAATACTTTTGTGATAGAAGTACCTGTTTCTGCAGGGAGGAGTTAAATTGTACGTAATACTTAGAACATCCATTTCTTCAAAAATTATTCTTGTTGCATGTTATGAGGGTATTTGGGAGTAGGACAGCATGTATGGTTTGATGTATAGTGTTCCAGGAGTAAGTAGCGCTGCTGAGTCTTGCCATATGTGGTTGGCAGAAGCAGCATGATGTTCTGGGCGATTTACGTTGCTAATGGTGATGATTTAGGGGGAAAATTATATACATTTATATTAAAATGTAAACTTCTGTAAAAAAGATGTTGTGAAGCATGATGGAACATTAGCTAGTTGCTGGCTGGACCTTTCACCAACATCCATGAAGTGAAAATAGTAAGGTCAGTCTCCAGGGCAGTAGTGTTTGCTTGTGCTTGCTGGAAGTTCTAGTAAGTGAAAGCAAAATTTGTAGTTTGTAAATAAGGATTTAGTCAAGATACAAGAATAGCTTTATCATGAGCTGATCCAGGGAGGTTTTTGATTTGTTGTGGGTTATTTTCTTTTAAAGGGAAGGGAGGGGCAAAAAACTCCTACAAGCCAAATGCTAGCGATAGCAGTGAGATGACGATGCCATTACAAGTAGTAGAGATTGTGGGAAGGTGCGCTGACTTATCTCAAATAATTACTTAAGATTTAATTGTTAACGATGAGCAAGTTTTTTTCTGTTTGGCTAATGTATATTTCTTAGTTCTGTAATGTTTAACTTGGATTAATATTAAACGATCTGAATTTTTAAGTTATAAAGGCAATACTAATGTTGTGGGTACTTTCTGAATTAACTGACCCACCTGACAATTTAAAGGTATTTAGAAATCTAAGTACATTTGCTTACAAATTCTGCAAGACTGTACTTTATGTTAACAAAATAATCTAAGTATAACAAAAACTTTATAGTACTGTGCTCAACTCTATTCAATAAGTATGTTCTACTGATACTGCCATTGGCAGTCCATTGCTTGAAAACACATGCTGTTGTCCATTGAGTTTCTTCAGGGATCACAGAGAAGGAACCAAAATATTAATCTTTTCTACGTTTCCTGCACTAGTCTTCCTCATTATGATACTGTAATACCCTGGGGTTCTTGTTCTATACCAGAGAACTGGATGATTTGATGTTTCTGTAAGAGTCAGTAGGAATTTTTGCTAGATTTGAAGGACAGGGGAAAGTAACTGTACTGTACTAAATTTATTCATGTATGGCAGTAAAATTAGCTATTTTTCATGATTATGGGAGCAATATGAAGACAGAACATAATTTAATCTTTCATCTTTTCCACTTGTTGTGTGTGCATACATTTTATTTCAGACATCTTTTTATGAAAAATGTATGGGTCACACCTCTCAGACACTGGATTTGGTTCTGCAGACCTGGGCAGGACCTGGATCTGTTATGCTGGGAGCATTTTGGGGAGGAAGAGAAGAATTGTTGTTTGTTTTGTTTTTTAAACATGAAGATTTTGTATCATGAATGAATCTATTTCTCGAATAACTTACATTTGAGTTATTAAGATGAATGGATTAAAATTTGATTCAAAGTAGTTTCTAGTAGTGTATTTTCTACATTGGAGGAATGGACTATTTACCAGTACAATTTTGTCTACCCCTGCAGGACTTTTTCACTAGTAGTTGTTAATAGAGTTCTATCTCAGTGAAGAGCCAGCATGCTGTCATGCTGTAGAGTGAGTGATGGGTATTCATAAGGAAGTGAGTCTTAATGGAGAAAAAAAAAAAAGGAAGATTGTACATTAGGGAAGAAGAGCATGTAAATTGTTGCATGGGAGGGGAGAGGGGATTATAGTGAGCAATATTAAGAAGCATGCAGAGCTTTAGGCACTTGTATTAACAGCCAGACCTTTTAACGTAAAATAAAAAGATATTTAGTCATTCATTCTGGGTTACATGACAGAATTAACAGGAAAATGAGATTTTTTTTTCTCCTGAAAGATACCAAAAACAGCTTCCATCAAGGTCAGGACTGATCTTTGCTCTAGCTTGATTCTGCATGTTTATGTGAGTATTCTTTTTGCAATTAATAATTGAGGATACCGAAACTATGATGAAAGATATTTTTGGAATCTGTTGTTTTACTTCAGAACAGTGCTTAAGTTTGTGTTTTGTTTTAGTGTTACATTTATGGTGATGTATGAGAAAGACTTTATTCTGTCAGCCCATCTAACTCTGGCTTCTGATGGAAGAAAATAGTCTCCTGTAATTAAATGTGGCTAAAGAACTGTAATTCTGTCTTTGTTATTTTGTTGAAGGTGGAATTTCAAAGAATTATAAGATATTTTAACCAAGGTCAAGGAAAGAGAGATGTCTTCTATTTAATAAATGATGAGTAGAAAACTCTAGTTCATATCTCAGTTTTTTCTAACCAGTCTTGCTTAAGGATGGGCACACTTAGGCTGTAAGAAGGGTGGGATGAGATACTTGAGATGCACTGTTTACTTAAATATGCATGCAACATACTTAATATATAGCTTCCTTTTTAATAATTTGCTTTATTCCTTCTAGTCATCATTGCGTAGTATTACTTTCTGAGAGCTCAATCAGTGAAAGCTGTATGAATGTTAGTAAATACTTGCTGAGGTAACCCATTTGATTTGGCATGTATGTAGGGCCATTCTAATAGGGGAAGAGTTCTATAGCAGAGTGATCTGAAGAACAACCAAACAAAACTCCTCCACAGTCTTTTCTCAACAGTATATTAATATTTACAGTTTTCAAATCAGCTTCAAGGATATCAGCACTGGAATCTCACTGAGATGCACTGGGACTTAATACTTCACAGAACTTTTCTTATTGCCTAAATTTATAAATTGGTTTAATTCAGAACACGTCTGTGAGAACCTTTATCTTCATTTTTGTAGAAAATAGTACTTTTAATGTGATTACAAAGGCCCAGGTAATGATGACAATTACTTCAATCGGTAAGAACAGACATGATGAGGGTCTTTTACATTTTTAATATTAAGTGCATGTCAAGATCTTTAGAGAAGGCAGTGTTCTACATGGAACACTTCGTGCAGTAGGTGTGAAGTGTATAGAATAATAGCTTGAGTGTGTATTATTTAGTTTATTTGCCTTATGTAATTAGAAAAAAAGACTTAAATGCTATGTGGCTTTTTCTAGTTTGAATGCTCTAGTCTTGCATGTGAAAAATATTTATTTTTTTTTTACGTCATTGAAACCCAGTCTTCTCTGATACTTTTTTCAAAGTAACTTAGGAACGGTTGTTTGATTCCACATTTTATCCTATGCTATCAGTGTGTCTCCAAGCAAGACATTCTTCCATTTATGGGTTTCTAGTAGCTAAGCATTTGTACAAAAGTCAGTCTCTGTAAATAATACAAGGTCAAAGCTTCAGTAGCTGGGCTTCAACCCAATCCCCTGTGCCTTTCTTCATCAGTTAACAGATGAGTTTCTGGAGAATTACTAAGTACAAACATTGAACTTTCCTGTCTTCTTGATAATGCTGCATGGTCAATTAAGAACTAATAGAGCAACTAGACTAGAAAAATGGTCCTCTTGAAACAAGAGAAAGGCAGAGGTTTTATTTTAATTCTTAAAGCTATGCACCCTGAGTTGAATATAAGAAGTTTTCAGCTTTGGCTGAGGTTCTTAGGTCTTTGTAAATAGAAATCTGTCTTGACTGGACTTCTGTAACATTGTTGCTAATTCACCAGCTTTTCTTCATTAATCAAAACCATCATTTTCTTGCTTTTAAAAGCAATATGGTGTCTTGCTATTTTGGGAAAGCCTGTTTTAATATGTCAAATATATTTACACAGGAAAGAAAGCTACCTAGCAAAGCAGTTGTGAATCCATAATGTTAACATGTAAGAAGAGTTGTTTGATTGCAGATTGCTTTGTTGTTTGATTATTAGTAATTTTTTTTTTTTTTACTGATAATTACTGATATTGAAAGAAAAAGAAAACACCAAATGTTCACTGTTACGCAGTTCAGGTTTATGTCTGTGTTGTCAGCTCAGCTGTTTCTTCTGGGAGCTATCATTTGACGTGGTGTGATTAAGATTTAGCACCTCTCATATTGTTTCCAGGTTTCTGGTTTAGTTCTCCATTATTTATATTAGTATTTAAAAAGTACTATGCAGATACTAGTAGCCTGGGTTGCTGGCTGTTTCCATGAACGGGTGGATAAATGTCTTTCTTCTAGAGCTGAACTGAGCACCCCAGTTAAATTTAGGATCCAAAAGGGACTTAGGTGCCTGGAATGAAATAATGTCTGAAACTACCATTCTGAAACCTCTGTTATCTATTTCCTAATAACAGGGAAGCCTAAGTGCTGACAGAAAATTTCTTCCATCTTTGCCCTGGCTTTCTGTGCCCTTCTTCAATGCCTTCTGCTCTTCCTGTGGTGTTTAGAGCATTCTGTCCACTAACATGTTCTGTAATTTTCAGTGTCAGACCTGTCAGACTGGTTTCATAGGCAAGTTTTGATCACTTTATTCTAAAAATGGTGTTTTAATGGCTTTCTGAAAAAGTGATCAATAGCCTGTGGAATAGCAGCATTGTTTCAGGACTTCTCCATTTTCTGTGAGTTCTCTATTTTATGATCCAAATGAGCCTCTTTTCAGATTCTTCTCAGAAAGAAGAAAAAAAAAATAATCCTGTTTTTTCAAATGAAAGAGCATGAACACCTTAAAGATACCTGCCTTGGGCACAGGTCTGTGGACTGCTAGTTCCAGATGGAAGGAGGTGACTAATTTACCACTAATATAATGGGAAGGCATGAAGAAACATGAGATTTGGCTTTGGCTTGTCCAGACAGTTTGACACCAAGTACACTAATTCTACATGGCTTTCTGCTTAGAATGTTGTTTTATATTTAGTCATTTTGTCTTTTCTCTGCACTCTGTAGGGGTTCTATGTGCCTAATAGAAAACTTGATTTTTGTTTTTATACTGCAAAGGTCAGGCACTTGGTCTTTACGTGTGGTGGTTTCACTTAATGCTGTATCCAGAGAGGACCTTGAATGTCTTCTCACCACATCACTCTTAAGCTGAAAGAACAGATGTTTGAGTGGCACACAATCTTTGCTGAGAGTATTGGGCTCTTCATGAAACCCAGTTCATTTTTTCCTTGATGATAAAATGCAGGATTTGGACTGAAATATTTTTAGAGGGCTTTTTCTTCCCTTCTAAGTATTATATACCAGTTTCTTCTTTGTTTATTTTTCATTAATTCATGAGGTTTGAAAATGATAATGTAACTTCTTTGCTCTTTTGATGAAAATATTTCTCAATGTTGGTGTGCTGTGTTGAAAGATTTAAGCAGTCAATGCAAATAAAGACTAAGAAGTATTTTTCTAGTGTTTCCATCTCGAGTCTTGAAAGTTATTTGCTTACTGCTGTCCTTATGAAGAATCAATAGTGTTGAATCTGTCCTATATAGCTTGACTATTTATAATTCACTTAGGTATATAAAGTCCTGTAGCTATTCCAGTGTGGAGTTCCCAACACGGGTATGTCAGTTTATAAATACATGAAGCAATCACAAAATTATAGAACAAATTAGGAGTAGAATTCTTAAGTAACACATAGAAGACTGACAATTTGCAGTGCAGTCTCTCAAGGAAAGACGTACTGATTTTTATTGGCCTTTCTTTAGCAGTACTTCACACTTGCTTTTAATAAAAATACTAAGGGAGAATTTCCTGTTTATTTAAAATAAGAATTTAAAGTAAGGTCAGATTGTCACAAAATATTTCCTTTAAATTAATACATGTGCCATAATGCCTACTAATTAGTCATATAATGGTATATTAGAGAATAAAAAGATCGAGATTAGGACTGTACCCGTGGAGAAGGGACAACTGATACCCGTTAATCAATTTAAACCCCTTACCATGCATTTAATTCTCAGTCTTTGCAGAGGGTACCAGTGAGCAGCTGTGAGCCTCAAGGCCTAGTGGTTCTGTCTAATTAGTCCCACTGAAGGCTTTCAGCCTATTGAAGAAGCCTTAATTTAGGTTGAGGGGGTTTGTTTCAAATAGCTGTTTACATAAAGTGGAAAAGGCTGTGTATTGGTTGGCTTTTAGTGCTTAGAAACTATGCTGTACTTATATTCATGATACAAAAAGGCTATTTAGCCTTGAAAACCCTATTGTAAGAAAGCCCTTCTAAAACCTTGGATAGTTTTTTTGCAAAAATGAAAATGAACAAAAACTCTAGTTCCTTGTATCCACCTCTCAAGTCATGGTTGATAGCCCAACCTGTGCTGTAACAGATATGGATGTAGTGAGATTAATGTTACATGTTTGCAGTAAAGGTCCCAGCCTACTTTCCTGTCTCTGGAGGCATTATGTAAGTTGTGCACAGAGTAGCTATGGGTTGAGGCAGGGAGTGGAGGTGGTAATTAAAACTACGCCACATTGAAATAAATTAGAGAGGAACATCCAAACTTAGTGCACATGTAGCTTCCAAGCATAATAGAAAACATTACCATAATCTTGAGTAACAGAAGATTAGATACTTGTATTTGAGATTAAATTTGTTTCTTTGTATGACTAGAAGTAGCGCTTTTCCTCAGCATTTCTACATCCTTGTAAAATGCAGTTTAATTTGTTGGAAGAAAGACCCTAATAATATACCTTAGGGTCTTACAGACTGGATAAAACCAGATTTTATTTGCTGAAGCAGCATACCTAGTTGAAATATTTGAATCTAGCTGCCCATTTATTTATAGGTTGTTGCTGCTGTTTTTCCACTTGCCTCTCAGTACAGGGCTATCTTAACTTGTGAAAAAGCCTTGTGCAGAGGAGTAATCTCTTATTAGATCTACTGATAAAGTTGCAAAAAAGATGGATAAAATTTCTGGGCACATGGATTCCTCTAAGGTTAATTCCTGGCATAACCTATTTTTATTATTTTTTATTTTTGCCTTTTGAACCTCCTCCCCATTATATAGTGATTGCTGCTAGAAAGAATGATGATGATGATGATTCCTTTTTCTGCTTTTCAAACAGCTATTTTCCTTAATAATATTGAGGCTTTGGCATTGTTTGCATTTATATGTGTAAATGATAGAAACCTCTGCCTGCTTTCCTGTGGCAGTTTTGTACTATGCATTATGATCTCAAATCTTACAGCTCTGTACCTCTGAATTCAGCTTTTTAAAATATTTGTTGCACAGCTCTGCAGAACTCCTCTGTTTCTCTTGCATGCTGCTTATATTTATCTGTGCTGCTTTTGACTCAGCCTCATGGTTATGTAGCACTGTCTCTTATCTCTTCCCTCCCATTCCTTTATCCATTTTAGACCTCTGAATATTGATTATTTTTTTTTTAAACTGAACTCTAATCCTTTAAACAGAATCCAGACTTTTTTCTTTTGATCAAATAATTATTTTTATAATGATTTCTCATACTGTTAATGGTGTTCTTCACTTCTGAAATCTTATTGTCAGCAACCGTAAGCTACTACCCTTCTTGAAACTTTTTTTCATTCCATTATAAGCTTCAGTAGGCAGAGCCAACAGCATTTTGGTTTATCTGTAAAATTCTCAGATGTATCGTGCTATGTCAGGTGTAAACATGGCCTTCATTTATGTTCTGGATGTTAGAATTTGCTTTTAAGGTTGAAAATTGACTGAGTTGCACTGCATTCCTGTAGGCATTTTTTCAGTAATCCTTTAAAAGGGCAATTTCAAATATTTAGTTTTCTGAAAGTATAAATTGCTCCAGACAATTATCCTTAACATTGTGTTTCGGAACGTTTTTTTCTTGAAGTTAGTAACTCACCTAAAACTGGTGCTATTTAAATATTTTCCTTGAGTGTGCTTATCATATAGGACATCTCAAAAGCTTTGTTTTAAATGTTTAAATACATGTCAGACTTCTGTATATTTGGGCTATTAGATACAGGTTTTCTGAATAATTCAGTATGAATATTCAGGAAAATAGTATTGACTTTCTTCTTATCATTTTATGAGAAACTACTCGATAAAGTATGCTTTTTCTTCTTGTCCTGTTCATTTATATAGAGAGATTTTAGCTATAATTTTCCTGCTTGAAGACTGAAGTTAGTGTCTAGAGAGTGCTGTGGAACTTAGTTTTGAAACTATTTCCTTTTTTTTTTCTTTTGTTTGTGCTTATGTTGTAGTATAACAAGATAGAAACAATAAAAGCCACATTGCTAGTTGTGGTTTATATGTATATTCATATATGTAGCTGTGCATATACAGTAGAATCTTTTATCAAGAAGGCATGCCGTTAGTTTGAGAAAACGGGTTAGTTCAGCAGTCTTTCTAGATATTGTAAAGTAAAAGGGAAAGTGCTTTTGTAATTTTGTCAGTGTCAAATGAAATATACAGGGAGAAATTGAAATGTCAGACTCCTAGCAGGGGGAGTGCCCCTCATAGCAGGTACCACAGTCTGCCTTTTCCCTTTACTCTTCTAATAGGTAACATTCAGCTTGTTGACTGAAACATCTGCTCAGCTATGAGATCATGGAGAAGTTTCACTGTGCTGCTTGTTTGTGCTTCTCCACTGTGTAAAAGGGTGACATTTTCTACCAACAATCAGTTTAACATAACTCTTAAAGTGGACCAATTTGTTGTCTATATGTGTCTTTAGTATTTGGATAACTGAGAAATTTTGCAGTATCCTTTGGTAGAGGAGGAGTATATGGAGCTGGTAAATTCCCTGACCGAGTTTGTTTCCTGGCATCTTGCAGAGAGCTTTCCTCATAACATGATTCAGAGCTCAAACTGTGAGAAGTACGGATGCAAAGATGTATGTGATTGAAATGTCTTAAGGTTTATGCAAGAAGAAATTATCAAGCCTGATGGAACTTATCCAGGCCCTAATTTTAGAACACTTTGTGGTAGCCACTGAATGATACCAAAGTCTTCACTGTGGTTGTGTTCAAGTTGCTTTACCATTTTCACCGCAGCCATAACTAAAATCTTGTTGGGAAGGCACAGGAGTGGCAGAGATGTCGGTTGAAATTTTTATTATTTTTTCAGTAGTTTTTCAGCAGTCATGCTCTGGGATGTGAATTCAGGCCACAAATAATTATGGCAACTTTAAATCTTCATCCTTCAAAGAAGAAAAACTCACCAAGAGATACTGATCTGGTAACATACTGTTGTATATTTAAGGAAATCCTGGGACGTGGTTTTATAGGCATTAGTGCCATTGCTCTGTTGTTAAGTTACGCTTTATGCAAAGCTGAAAATAGAAAGAATTGTAAAAGAAGTGGGCATATGGAAGATCTCTGATTTTCATTTTGCATTTGGAACCAAAGAAACCCTTGAAACAATTGCCAAACCCAGTGGACTTTCCGGCCTTTGAGGGACAAGAAATGCAAACTAAGCTAAGGGAAAACACTGCACAGTTCCTTAAAAAAAAAAAAAAAAAAAAAAAA
>NW_009953970.1:702401-756622 GCF_000747805.2 Chaetura pelagica
AAAAGATGGTATTGATAGGTGGAAGTTTATTTTCAGTGAAAGTTGGTAGGGTTCCCTGCTCATTGCATGGGGGTTAAAACTTGATAGTCTTTAAGGTCCCTTCCAACCTTAATGATTCTATGATTCTAATTCAAATTTTTAACATACTAAATGTTATAAATAGAAATAAGAAACTGGTCTTCTTAATACTAATTTATTTGTTTTATTCCATTGTTAATCTTTTCTAGATCAAGAGCATTGCAATTGAATTCAGACTTATTCCAGAGCTGACGTAATCCTCCTACTAATACTTAACATTTGTATTCATGAGGACACTTTTGATATTCCATTTATCCTTGCATCTGAAACAAATGTATTATCCTGTTAAAAAGTAGGACTTTGGATATAGATTTTGAATCTTCATATTAATTATACTTTTGAAACAATGACAGTATCAGTTATTATGGTAGTATCAGTTGTATGAGATGTATCACAATTGGCACAGGCATAAGCCTAGGAGTGCTGTTGACTGGGGGTGTAATACTGGGTTTCTGTTGCCACAGAGTTGAGGGTTGTTGCCTGAGACAGCTGAGAAGAGAAAATCGCTGGCCTTGTTGAGAATTACTGTTTCTTTGGCGTCCTGATAGTCCTGCAGGATATGAGGATCCTTTTTCCCTTCTCTCAGACTTTTGAATATGCAGTTGATCATACCAGATTCAAACTCACACTGAATCAGGAATTAGAAATGAATTAGAAAGTGGTATTCCTGAGCACTGTAGGAGGTGACTCTGAAAAGTCTGGAATGTGGGGCAACCCATCTGAAATAATATGAAGAGAGTGTATATTGTTTGTTTTCTTGTCTAAATTTTTTTAAAAAAAAAGAAACCAAAAAACAGGTATCTCTTTAGATAAATTTTTTGAGTAAGTATGGTAATCCAGAATGATATTTTGTGGTTGTTTTTGTTTGTCTACATAGATAAAATTTGGAAGTAAAATATCCTACTGGGCTGTAAACACACCACAGATGGGTGATTTTTTTTTTTTATTACAGGCAAACCTCAAGGTGAAGTATAATTTTTTTCCATTAGTATGTCTGACATCTGAATTATCCACCCAGAATATATATAAACATTAAATATATAACACATAAAACATGTCAGTATATTAATATAATAATATATCTATATAATTTTGTGTCCTAGGCATTTTCATTAAATTGACAAGTTATTTGTTTCCTTCAGTGCAGCTAAGAGAGCCCTCTTTTGGTTTTTTTTGAATTGTTGTTTTTCTTCAAGCTCTGTCTTCTGTTCCAAACAGCAAAGCAGTGGTTCACAGCCAATGAAATACTCTCTTCCTGACTGGAATAAAACATGATTGAGGACAGGGATTAAAGATGAAGGGGATGAGGGCCTGACAGTATCTTCTTTGTTTCTTAGTCCTTCACTGCTCAACAGAAAAGGAAGCTCTGGAAATGCCAATTCTTTAGTATCTAATGTTGGCCTCTGTTCCCACACTTTCCCATTTACTGTAATTTCATCTGAGGTGTGCCAGTGAAGCTGCTGCCAACAGATCCAAGCTGGCAGGCCTTCCTTAGGTAAGGAGCACGATCTGTCAGGGAAGGAAAGGGCTGTCCCAGATCTTCCTACCGTGTCCCAGCTCATCTGATTAACCAGTGATTTTTTCCAGTATTTTTCAAATCTGTTACCCAGAGAATTGTCCAATCATCAACTCCTATCACTTCAGTGTCCAAATACTTGTTCCCTTAGGGATCTCACAGTCACTCTTCAATTCTACATAATATGTATTGCCTTTTGTGAATACTTTGCCATCTCTTTTGCCCCAGCCATCCTTTTTAGACTCTTGACTGTCATTCCAGGGTCTGTGCAGCTCTCACAACATTATGGTCTTCTGTGTGCTCCCCCTGTATCTGCTTGACCTCCAATGCTGACTCATCCTGCAAATTAGTGTGATCATCTCCAAGCAGCTTGTCATTGCTAGGTTGTCACATTCAAATATCCAAAACCAAGCTTGCTTTCAGATGCATCTTAGTCATTCTTAGTCTTGTTGTTGTGCTCTTTTTCTTGGTATCATCCCAGTGTGAGGAAGTAACTCCCAGCATTACTCCAGCCATTTCAAAGACAAAATGAATAATGAAGTAGGCTTTATTACCATTGTGTTTGTTTTTGAATGTAGTGTGGTTCCTCACTGGGTCATAGTTGATTTTGCATTATTAATGAAGACATGTTGGTAATTTAATTAATGTTTTCTTCAAGGGAGGATACTATTCCCAGCTTACCAGCTTGTGATTTTTACTGAGTGAGATTTGGTTTCAAAAGTCAGTGCTTTAAATACTGGTATCTCAGATTAGTCCAGTATCCACTCTAGCCAGATGAGGTATCTTGCTAGAAAGCAGAACTGAGGAAAACAAGAAATCAAGCTGAACACTTTCTTACACTTGGAACATTACCTACTGCTTGAGGTTTTATGTAAATGTCAGCCTCTTACATAGCTCAATATAAATATTATTATGTTAAATTTACATTCTAGCTAGTTTAATGAATAACCAGGTCAGGACTTATTTATGCTAACTGCTGGACAAATCAGTAGTATGTTTTCATATAGAAAAAGTTGACTGTAAAGCTTTGTCTCTTTTAAAATAGCTCTTGAAAAAAACATTTATTTTCAAGAGTTGCATTTAATGTTGGGTTAAGAAGCTAAAGCATGACTCCTATTTTTGCCACTTTCAGCTTCTTTGTTAAAAGTAATTATTTCAGAGAGCTGGTCTCTCTTAGCATCTCCTGGGAAATATGTCTTTAGGTATTAAAACAAAGACTCAGTGTTAGTATCTCTGCCATACAGTGCCTGCCAATGTTGGCAAAAGCAATGTTGTGTTCCCACCAGGAGGAGTACTTAAGTATCTATAAAATGCCATACATCCATCCAGAAGTCTATTTGCCTAAAAATGTATGGCTTTTTCTGACCTAATTATGTATCTCAGAATTACTGCAGAATAAGGAACAGAAACAAATAATTTAAGCCAACATAATGTTTGGTTTTTTTCCCTTTATTTATTTAGCTTGTTGCAGTAATACTTAAGTTAACTCCCATTTAGTTGACCAGTACACAAATATTGTGTAAATTAATTGTCTGTAGCTTTCAGTGTTTGGGTTATATCTTTTCTCTCTGTAAGAGTCAGGCACAAGATTAGTCTGGATTTGAGGCATTTTTAGAACAGCTCCCATTTAATCTCTTGTTTCAGAGAGACAGACAGACGTGGCTTAAAACTGCAGGCTCTCTGTGGTTATTCTAAGCTTTTTTTCCAGCCATAAGTGTACCGTAAATTGCTGGTTTCTGACATCTCCTGATTGATAGTGTGGTAGCCATGACAGAAATGTGATTGTAATTCATGGTGTCTTAGCAACATAAAATAAAGTTATCTTTCTAAGTGGGAAAAATCTTTTTGTGGGTGACTACAACTTAAATGTAAAAGCCATGGTCTACAAAATTTCTTTTTATAAGTAATAATCAGACTTTGTATTTGAAGTGCAACTCATTTTACTCAGAAATATCCCTTAGTAACAGAAATAATGAAAAAGAACATGTATTAAAACTTAAATTCCTCATTAAGAACAAGAACTCCAGTGGCAATTAAAGGAGGGAAAGAAAAGGATTCCATGACAAAATTGTGTAAACTGAAAAAAGAACTTATTTTTCTTGGTAGAAATGATCAGTTAAGAGTTCAGTGCTTTTCTTTTTAGTTACATCTTGCTCACCTGTTTTCCATTGTGTGCTTAAAAAAAAGAAAAGATGAGATGTTTTTCTTCACTGGGAACATACAGGGAAATTGCAGGTTCTACTGATTCAAACTAAGAGCATTGCTAGTCTCATTTTATGTTATCTAAGTTATTATAATAAAACTGCATCTATTTCCATATCAGCATTCGGAACCACTAAACACACCTTAAAATGTGTTTCAATAAACCTGCAGTCCTGGGTGGGCATTAATGAACTGAAGTAACAGTGCTATTACATTCCAGCAATCCATTTTTCTTCTTACTGGCTCACTTGCAGAACTGTAACACCTCTGTCACCCTACATTTTTGTTTGTAAAGGTGACATCCTTTTGAAGTAGTTATGGAAATGCTTTACAGTTATAACTGTGTGAAGTAATGGCAGGATGTAGGTGAAAAGTGTAACTTTTTTATTTTCTAGATTTTATGTCCAATACTCAGTTGTTAGAGATGAGCAACTGTTGTAAATAAAATTCTCTGTGTCAGGAGCTGCTTTCTCAGTCTGAAGTGATGCAATGACCAGTGCTATTCTCAAAACCGTGTTTTGGAAATAACAGTTAAATGCAGTTTTGGGTCTTGCACTTTATGCCAAAGTAGAACTCAAAAGTGTAATTTGTGTTCTTATATAGTTAACGGTTCTGGGAACATTAAAGGCAGAGGTTCAGTGTTACTGCCTTCATTCATTACTTCATATCTTTTGGTTATGGAGGGAAGGCTGCAACATCTGTAAAGGAAATTTCAAAATACTTGGGTTTTAAGGTACACTGTTACTGCAGAATAGTTTGTTTTCTGATTTCATTCCTTGTTTTTCATGAAAAATTATTTGCTGTCTGTGAGAACAGGTAAGCTCCATAGGTTAGGTTAGCTGCACGTCTTTGGGTAAAAATGCCTCTTTCAGAAAAAATACTTTGATTTTTCCTTTAGTTATTTTTCCCCTGTAGCATGATGTGAAATTGCTTTGCAGTGTGTGTTTGAAGAAGTATTCAGTCTGCTTGTCTCTTAACTGTTTATGTTTTGGGTCTTCTCTGTTCAAAAAAATGAACTCAAAGTAGAATTTAGGATGAGGAAAAAATGAGCAAAAATCATGAGAGGAAAACCGGACTAGATTAGTTTTTTCAGTTCTAACAGCAACAAGAACAAAATATCCAAGAGCATGATATAAAAGGAAAAGGTTGCAATCTGCATGTCAAAGGGATAAAATCCCAATAAATTTGTAGAGAGATCTGAATTAAAGGACATCTCATACACAAGAAGAGTGATGCATTTACTACTCAGGGATATGCTTAACCTTTGCTTTCTGAGAAGTTTCTGAAAGTGATGAAGTTATAGGTAGTGGAAGTGCTGGGGAACTGGGAACACATATTCTGATGAAATAGAACTGTTTGCAAGAAACATCTGATTTTAAGCCTGTGGCTTTGTTTATTAGCTTTTTATTAATAAGTTTGATAGCAATTAGGCCAGTCACTCAGGTTTTTTGATGTAGGGTGTTTCAATAAAAGAAAAGAGCTGAGATCTTGTGCTGTGAAAGTCAGTATTAAATGTTGTACTTGTGAAATGGAAAATAAATGGGGCCAAGTGTACACTGGCTTTTTGCACTTGGGTAAATACACAGTCTATCATGCAGCATTTTTAGAAGACATGAAATAGATTAATAAAAAAGGTATTATTTAGATATGTAGAACTTAGAGAGTCGGGTTTTCCATGGTTATCTGAGCTGAAGATTAGATCACCTGTAGGTTTTAACTGGTTTAGGCTGCATGGTTCAAATTTGAGGAACTTTGTTCCTGTAGCACATAACTTTTGTTTTCCCCCAAAGGAGAACAGCTCAGTGTTTGTATCCTTTATTTCAGCAGCTTTCCCATTTAAACACATTCCCTGCTATTTTTCAATACATTATGTTTGCATATACTACCAACAAGAAGTTCTAAGGTAGGAATAAGGGCAGATCTTTCCTCTACCCGTTTAGCATTCATGTAATGCTAGCTTTGTTTAAACCTTTGCATCTGTTTATTTCAGTGTTTGAATTCTTGTGAAAATAGTTGTGGCATAGTCCAAGAAACTGGAAACATGATTTCATATAATTGTTCTTTTAAGTAACAGCATGAAATAATTAGTATGGCATACTTGAATTGGTGGCATCCTGTTGACTTTTAATAAAAGCAGGGAATGCAAGTTACTATAACCTAGTGCTGTCATCTTTCAGTGAAAGAAAATGCAGCTCTGTTGTATATTTAATGGCAGATCCAATATGTAATAGGTGCTTTGCTTGTATTTTTTTATTTATTTTTATTTGTACCAAATATCCCCTTGAGAAGGATTTTTGACAGGAAAATTACAGGATTCATGCCCACTCTAAGATTTGTTTGTAATTGAAGCTGCTTCTTTTTGATAAAACGTAAATGCAGCGTAAATAACTAGGCTAAAAGGAATGAAAGATGTTTTATTTTTTTTAAATAAAATAAAAATAAAATTCTGTAGATACATAGAAAGATTGTAACTTGGCTGCCCTTCAGGCAGTTTAAATGCATGGTTAGTGCTCAATATGTGCCAAATCAACTACTTGGGCAACTTTTGTCAAGCAATTTAATGAAATTTCCTGAATAAATGTTACTTTATAAAATTCTTGGATAAAACAAAATATTTCAGTGGATGTTTCTGTCATTTTAACTTATATAATGTTACCCAGCAATTAAATTATACATATATATGAAATTCCTGGAGTTTCCTGAGGACTTTTTCCCTGAGAGTTTTGAGTCTCAGTTTTCAAGAAAGTTTAGAGGTCAGTCTTTACATTTTCATTATCTACAGTACTTGAAGTTAGTGTACAGTGACTTGAAAGTTACTATGGAAAGCATGCAGTACAATATATTTGAAAGTGGTATTTCATTTATTTGTGGTCTGGGCCAGGCTGATAGGAGCAATAGGAGGATTGTGCTGCATTGTGTGCTGGTTGGCTAGAATAGTCTCTGAAAACACAGACATGGTACATACTAGCATATGTGCAAACTTTGGTTTTTAAAACAATTCTTAATTATCTTTAAACATTTTACATTAAACATGGATTTTTGTTTCAGGAGCGACTTAAACCAGTTCATTTTAGCTCTCTAGTGTGTTGTTACTGTGCCTTTCTTTGTGAGATATGCAAGAAGTAAAAATGTGAATAAAATAAGGTTTTTATCCCTGTTTAGGCATTTTTGCATTAGAGAGATCTAAAATTGGTCACCCTAATTGTGAGGCTGGCATTATTGCATGGAGGGCTTTTCACAAAGCTGTGTGTAAAAGTTAAGGAGTAGACATGAATGCAGTTTGCCATGACTGAGATGCACTCTCAGGGCAAACAAAAGTATATTATGGACTTTTGCTATCTTTCCTCAGATGACTAAATAGTAGTGTTATTACTGTTTTGAGTTAATTTGTATTTATTGATCAGTAATGTTAATACAAAACTATCTTCTTTTACTGCATACAGAATGCAAGCATATTTAGTGTAGTCAAACCATACACTTCAGAGGTGGGGGAAGGTGTGGCTAATGCTAGCTGATTAGTGTGACATTTAATTTGCATTGATTATCTTCCATTGAAGGAAATGTGAATTTTTTACATGAAGATTTACATTTTAGAATATTTTTATTTTATATATATATTAAAAAGATAAATTACATGCAAACACAGATATTGTATAGATTGTGAAAACAGCTCTCTCTGGGGCTATCCTCTCCTTGTCTCTTTCCCTCTATTAATCTGGAGTGAATAGACCTTGTATTTCTTTCTGGTGCTTCACAGCTGTTCAAAACCCGTGTTATTAATGTTAATAAAGTATCTTGGCATCTAAAAGTTTAATAATGGGAAACAGGTGACCCGAGAGACTAATTTTATCCATGGCAAAGTTGTGTATCAAAAAAAGAAAGACAAGGAAATTAATATTTAAAAAAAAAAAAAAAAAAGGTGATTTTAAGACTGAAAGTTTTGGTAGCTGCTTATTCCTAATTTGGGATTCTGGAGTACCCAGGTGATTACTGTATTCTTCTGTGGTAGATATCTGTCCAGGCTATGATAGGTTTTTTCATGCCAATCCACACACACAGCTTGCTGTGTGGATCAATTTAAAATTGAATGTGTTTCTAGAAGAGTATGTTGTTTGCTTGTGACTTTTCTTTTATCCCCGCTACTGTTGTCTCACATTGTATTAGAGTTCCAGGTTGGCGACAGTAAACACTTTATAATGTAAAAAGTTGCCTTTTTTTACCCTTATACAAGAAATGTAAGAAGCACTCAGGCACTCCAGGCATTTGTACCTCTGTGGTACTTCTTAACAACTGGCTGAGAAGAGCTAATATTACAAGTAAAACAAAGCAACTTGGTGGGTACTGGAGGTGTTAGACTTAGTCTGTAGAAACTGCATGAATTGATGGGCTTTCTGAGAGGTTGAATGAGGCTGACTAGGACTTGGTGTTAGAGCAGTATTGCTTTTGCTGTTAGAGATGGCCTGGTTTCTATAGAGTATCTGTAGAGTTAGTTTTCCGTAATTCTGCAGATACATTTGCACCTCTGTCTACATTTATGTACATGAATAGATCAATATAAAAATGTATGTGATTTAGGAACATGGCAATTTAGTTCACTAATACAGGTCACCTGTTGAAAAAATACTTTTGAATCTATTAATTTGAGAGAAACTTGGACACAGTGGAGTGTATTGAGGTGCTTTTTTTTTGTTTTCTTTCACTTTTGAAAGTTGTTATTAGCTGTTCTTATTAAATCCTGTAAAGTGGGATAATGGTTATGCAGCTGTTTTGCAAAACATGGTGATTGTCTGTACCTGGCAACAGTCTCCTAAGAAAATTTTGCCTTTTTGTCTTGCAGGCTCCCGTCTTCGACAAGAGGATTTCCCACCTCGAATTGTCGAACACCCTTCTGATCTAATTGTTTCCAAAGGAGAACCAGCAACTTTAAACTGTAAAGCAGAAGGCAGGCCAACCCCCACCATTGAGTGGTACAAGGGTGGTGAAAGAGTGGAAACAGACAAGGATGATCCGCGATCCCACCGCATGCTGCTGCCCAGCGGATCTTTATTTTTCTTACGCATAGTCCATGGGCGCAAGAGTAGGCCTGATGAAGGTGTCTATGTCTGTGTGGCAAGGAATTACCTTGGGGAAGCTGTAAGTCATAATGCATCACTGGAGGTAGCAAGTAAGTACTTGTTTTTTCCACTCTTTGGTAACAGCCATTTGCTTTGATGTTATTTGAAGGTAAATATTGTGAGCTACCTCTGAGTCATTGACTTAAAAAAACAATGAAGGAATTAATGTGGGTAACTATTATTAATACAGAAATAGCAAAATAGAAAAGCAGTCAGAAGAGGTATATTACTGTAGAAATTGAGATCTTTTGGTGTGTTCTTACTACTTTTACACTTTCATGCAATTATGATGTTTATTAGATTTTGTATACTTAATTTTAATTTATAGAGGTTTTTTCCTCTCCAAAGAGCCATGCAAAATGAACTGTGTAATAAGAAGTAGGATAGCCAGGATCTGATCTTATAGGGTATATTTGGAATGTTGTTGCACAAGTAAACACAGAAAAAATGATGACACATTTAGAAACAAAATATTTCATTATATTTTTCTCTAAAAGAAGTAGCTCACAAATTATCTCTCTAGTTCTAAGTATTCAGCCAACAGAAGGAATGGTCAAGTATGTTCACAACACTTTGTAATGCTTATCTCTTCCTGTATGCCCTTTAAACTCTACTTATTTTAAAGGAAGAGAATGTACATGAAAGGGTTTTAAGCGTTCATATGGAGGGCCAACTGCAGGTCAAAAAATACTAATTTTGGGGTACTGAAGTATGAGAGGAAACTTTGCCATTCAAAAGTTAGGTATCTATTTTAAGTTGCTTTTGTAGACTTCCTCTGTAAGCCGTAGCAATTTGTCTGGTGTCACGTTGAAAAGCCAGCTCAGAGCTGGATGAGCTTTTCTCTGTAAACACTGGTCTCTCCGACTAAGTTTCTAACTTTTGGACAAGTTAATAAATGCTACCCTTGGTGTATAACTTTAGAAGAATGGCTAGATTTTCATAACTCTCACAAAAGACAAAGGAAATAGCCTATAAATTTATGCATTTGCTTGAGTCGTTTGCCAATTCTCGCCCACATTCTCAGAAAATCCCAAGGATGTTCATCATCCTTGTGCCAGAAGGATCTCAAACATCACACACAGTACAGTAATACATAGGATTAAGATCTATGACCAGACTGTTTCCTTTTTACTGCTCTCAGTGATAAAAGTAATTAGTGTCTGGTTAGCTGGAACTATGCTTACTCACTAAGTGTGTGAGCTGTTTAAATTATCTGTTGATTGGTTACTCCCAAGTGTTATCTCCAGTATCTCTTGTAGGTGTATTTTTGAGTGGGCATTAAAGTTAAAGAGTTTTTTCTCATTGCTGTTGTTTACTTTATTGCACTGCTTGTTGATACTTAAAATTATTTTTAATGTTCTGTCCATGCAGCACAGTATACAAATGGACAGTTGTGCTTGTTTCTTTTGTGAAGTACCATGAAGTAGTGTTTGAAATGCTTATAGTGACTTTTCCATAATTTTTCATAAAAACCCAGAAATGTGAGGTCAACTTCAGTGATTGGTATGCTATGACATGCATGAATTTAACTGGTATATAGTTGCTGAATGTGTTTGTGACCTCTGTCACAAGTCATTTTTGTGTGATTGCAGTGGAATCTGACTGCCAGGGTCTGAAAGCAAAATATTGATACCACCAAACATTTTTTTAAGAGCTTCTGCCAACACTCAAGACAAAAATAAAACATTATTATCTCCTTAAAGGGGTTCAAATGTACAATGTCTAACAATAGTATAGCATTAAATTGTTAATCCACCTCAAAATTACCCTCATATTGAGGACTAGTGTCAGAAAATAAACACCAATGATGCTGTACAGGAAAAAAGAATAATCACAATCTTTATTTGAAAAGTTTTTTAGACATAATGGTATATAGTTTTAATTGTATACCACTAGATTATAGACAGAGAATGCTTACAGCAGAGGCTATGATTTTAATAAAAAAGTTAGTGATGTCACAGTGCAAAAGCACCAAAACACTTTAAATAGCACAGAAGAGGTGAGGAACAAGAAAACAATTGAAGGCTGGTAGAATAAATTTGCATTAAATTAAAAATCTGCACTATAGCTGTAATGCTGTCAGCATTATAAACTTAGTTACATTCACAGTGGGCTGTTGCAAATCTGCAAACCAAAGTTCTTGATACACCTGTTTTTGAGCACTACAGCATTTACATTTGTATACATGTAGTCATGTACAATTGCTGTTTAATGAATCTTTGTTTAATTTTTTTATGTTTACAGAGTAAAATTGCCTTTATTTAGTTTCCTTTTGCAAAGCACAGAAGATCATTTAGAGTACTCATTTAGTTACACGCTTTGATGCTGAAAGTTTAATCAGAGAACTTTTGTGAAATGTAGAAGGCAAAAGCATGTTTTGTCCTGTAATTGCTAGCTTTCTCTGGAAGCAGCAGCTCCTTTTTGCACCAGTTTGTTTCATAATATGGTAGGGGATTAGTCACAAATTTTTCTTCCATCACCTCTTATAGCAAGAGCTTGTTCCTTCACTGCTCAGTGGATGTGTAGATTTGACTTCAGATCCAGGTTAATAATAAAACGTTGCTTGGTTTCATCTTTATTTGAAACATTATTCTCACAGATTTTCTGAATGGAGACTTGCTGTATTTGTTTGAACTTAATTTGAAGTGGAAGAAGGTTTCAGTATGGTAGCCCAGAAAGGGTGTCAGGTAACTGTCTGTAGTCATCCTTCAGACTTAAGTTGCTACAAGATTTGCCTCTGTCTTCCTGACTTCCTGAACTCAGCCTTTTGATCACTGGAGATATACTTAAATTAGCTCCCTGTTTTGTTTTTGAGGAATGTAACTAGTTTCAGATTACTGTCTAGCAGTGACACATTCTCCAGTGGTGAAAGGTCCTGAGGAACGTGAAAAAGGGCATGTCCCTGTCAAAGCAGAACTGGTTAATTTTCTCCATAAATGTCAACTTTTATAGGTGGGAGTACAAAATGGAACCATATTTGATCCTCATAATAAGGGCTGGAGACTGTTTTGGCTATCACACAAACAGTTGTAAAATGAAAGTTGTTTTTCACAGTAGAGAAGTAGAAGCAGTTTTGGAAAAGTGGAAAGTTACCCATTAGCAAACTGGAAAGTGGCTGCAGCTGCTTCATATGCTTCAATTTCTCAGGATTGTTCATCACAACCACATTCAGTTATTGGTGTGTGATAGTTTGAGTCAGTGTTTAATTTTTTCTTCTTCTCCAGTTACACTTTTTTCTGAGGAAAATTTTATGTCTGGATTTTGTAGGTGTCTGTTATGTAGCATTAAGTAGAAACCTACCCATATCAAGAGTGGCAACAATAGCTGCAGGGGTATATTAATCTGTCTTTCTCCATTCTGAAGCTTCTGAGGATGTGAAGAAAAATAAAATGCAAATTAACTTGGTTCTGGTCAGTAGCTTTGTGAATCTTTATTTCAAATCGTGCTTCTCCGTGAACTTCTTTCTTATTTGCCATCAAAGTTCTAGGTGAATTTTATCACATTTCCGTTTCCATTGATACATAGATTTGCTTCTCAAGAGCTTTTACAAGAGAGATTGTGAAGTGTGTACACATCCACATCATCTTTAACCTCAGTAATAGAGTATCTTAAAATAAGTAGGCTGTTGCATATAAAAGTTTTCTTACTTTTTTTTTTTTTTTTCCAGTTACAATGGATAGTACTTAGATACTTCCTATATTAGATCCCAGGAACATCCCAGTTATAGACTCGCTACGTTGAGACTTTAAAAATAAACAAATAAACCTTCCATAGCAAAGGATTGGTATGGAAAGTAACAGCTCTCTCGTACTCAGTGGTTCTAAAAAATTAATATCCTTTTTATGGTGAGAAGTCCTATTTCTTTGTGTATTGTTTTCATCATATGTTCAGTCTGATGGTGTTACGTCAGTGAACATACCCTCCTGACTGCCATTGTACAGCATCAGCATTTTAAGCCAAGTTGAAATTAGTGAAGATTTGCAGATTTTGTTACCTGACATGTTCGTATCTTACTGATAAACAAGTGGCTTAATTTGAATGCTTATGTGCATATATAGCAACGACAAATCTCAGTTTTACAGTAATCTTATTAAGCTCCTAAAAGACTAGTGAAACTATGCCATTGCTTACCACAAGCAATGGCATTAACAGAAGTTGCTTGAGGCATAGAAGGCTTAATAGTAGTGGTGTTGCTAATGCTTCTTAAAACCTACCAATGATAAATTGGCTTTTACTATGCAGCTGTGAGAAGCACTGAAAACCTAAATTACTATAAACTGAAGCATATCTTAGTAAAAGATGTCAAGTAATTTAGGAGAAATTTCTTTGCAGTGAGGTCAAAGTTACATGCAAATGTACTGCTTTTTATAATGTAGTTAGCTGTGCTTGAGGAAAGAAAGAATAATTACTTTAGTGACTTTAACAAGTTTGTGTATATTACTTTCCTCTTATGTTACAGTCAGTTGAAGAACATGGAGAGTTTGTATGTCAGTGTAGTCCTTTAAGTCCCCGCCTGATTTTTAAAGATACATGGATCCTTCTGTTTACTTTACTAATCAACTCTAGTAACTGCCTGATTTTTAAAGATTTCTGTTTACTTTACTAATCAACTCTAGTAACTGGAGCTAACTGTCACTGTGAAGAATAGTACTGTTGCCTCCCTAAAAGTTTGGGAAATTAACCTTACATTTTATTCTTTCTACTTTTTTTTTTTTCTTCATTAAATGAAAATAGTGTTGTCACATACTGAGTTAGATCTAATGAGAATAGCAGATGCTTTACAAACCTACCACATTTTAAAGAAGGCTTACTCAGTTGTGTTTAATTTAATCTATAAAAAGAGTGAAAGCAGAGTGAAAGGTAAGTAATTTATCTTTATTTCTTGTTATATTTCTCTAACAAAGTAGTGTTGGTTTATGCTCATATTTTATATAAAAATGTATACTCTGTGCACCTTCTTGAAATTCTAACATGAATCACCAAACAAAAAAGGAGATAGGGAAGTGAGGCTGCACAGAAATCTAGCAGGGCAGCAAATGGAAATGGTGAAGTATTACAGCTTTTATGGTACTGGGATGTAATTGTACTATTATTACTGTTATACTCCTAGTTCGGAGTTAAAAAAAAATTGTTCTTCCATGAGACTTCCATGGCTGTCCTGACGGCCGTCCATGACTGTCCTATAACATGGTTGAAAAGTGAAATAGTGACATATGTGGAGGATTTCAGTTTGAACTCATAGCGTGTTGCAAACAGACAAAAACATTTCAGGAGATTCCAAATGAAAAGAAAAATTGGTAAGGTGGTCTCCTCTGCTGGGTGGAAATAAACCATAATTTTGGATTTTTTTTCAGATTGGACTGTCCTGACATGTGAAGGCAATGTGTTGTGTCTCTGTTAATGTTACTTATGAACACAGCTTGCCTTCATGCAAGCAGTCTGCACATGGCCCATGTCAAGTGTCAGAGAACGTGGCTGAATTACTTGAAGATGGCTTTAGGTAATGAAATCAAGATATGAGGTCTTACATTTTCCCATGAATCAAACTGTTTTGTCTCCCCTCACCCCTTGCCATGTTGTAAGTTTTAGAGAAGAGAGGTATTTATGACTAGTGAATTTGGCATGGTTATTTCATATGCAGCTTTGTCATCATTGTAGTATAGTTGTCAGTACACATTTGATGACAGTTTGAGTTCTAAAAATGCACTGTTTCAGAGTACACTGCTACAGAGGCTTCTACCAGAAAGATCTGATTGGCTGCACTTGCCTGCTTTATGCAGTACTTCGCAGCAAGGCATAGTGAAAGCCTGTGTTATGGAAAACAACTGCTGTGTATGTTATGATTTTAGTTGGCAAAGTCTCATAAAAGTTGTGTATGATTCTAAGTGAGCAGTTAGTTTTAAGGTATCATAAAAAGTCTTTCTTTATTTAATGTTTAATTTATCATTTTATTTAGAGACTAGTTTTCTTCAGATAAATGTCCACCCTTGCAGGGATAGTGGGGGAGACAGAAGGAAGAGATACTTTTTTTTAGTATTGTTTGATGATGTTTTGATGGTTCAGTCTTGCCTGTACTAATGAAATAAATTAATTAAATTAGAAATGTGCCTTATCAGAGTTATTGAATGTTCACATAGTAGAGAAGGTTACAAGATTAATTAGTACATTGGGGATAAAATAATGTACAGATTGAGAAAACAACAGAAAACCAAAACACCAAAGCTTGACTGGAAATTCCATAGCTTAAATGTGTATCCAAACTGACACAGTTCTTTTGGTATGGTAGAATTTCCTTTTGTAGCTATGCCTAAGTCTGTTCTTAAAGGGGAGTTTGAGTATTATGTGAACTGCAACTCAACTCACATTTATTTGGGAATATCTAAAGGTTGTATAGTCTTCAGTTGTAAAATTAGTCTTTTAGGATTTTGGTTGTTTCATGGAGAGGGTTTGGAAGCAGACTAGAATAACTTGTATTGAGGATTTGTCTCAAGATATTTGAGTATTAGAGTGAATTCTGTACTCATGACAGTTCATAGATCAGTGGTATTGTTAGTGGATAACAGTAATACTGATAAATGAAAGCTAATTCTAGATGTTGATACATATGAGACTGTGAAAACAGAGCACATCATTGAAAGATTCCTATTCAGTGCAATTATCTACTCCTGCCAAGGTCAGGGGAAAAAAGTAGGCTAGCTGAGCACTTTCTCTGACCCAAGAAAGCTGTTGTTACATCTTTGTGTCTTCCAGATGCTATGTGGAACAGGGATTTATCTTGCCTTCAGCCAAGTGAGTTCTTGATTGGTTGTGTTATGGAGACTATAATGATTATTCTTAAACTGATGAACAATTAAGGATGTTATGGTGGCCATGCTGGGATGGATGGTCAAGCAAATAATGTGTTTTTTAGTCTTGACAGAAATTGCAGTGTATCTCAGCAGATTCATAAATCAAAGAATGTGGTGGCAGTCTTTCTGTGCGGTGGGTAAAAGACTATCTGAAACTTTGAACCAAAACTGAAGAAGTTTGTTCTTGGAACAAGGTGGAAGCTATGCCTTGCTGATTTAGACTCATTATTCATTCATTTCAGAGAAAAAAAAAAAAAAAAATTGTTCAGGTTTAAAGGGTTCTTCCTTTCTATGCATGCACCTGAGATAGATAAGCAAGTCATTTTCCTGAATCTGACCACTATGAGGAAGTGATACCAAAGTTCTGCTTAGTTCTGCTGTTGCTGTTTAGAAGCCTGTGGAAGACAACTCAAACTGATAACATCAAGTAGAAGTATACTGCTAAAGGCAGGAATCCTAATGATTTGAAGACAGAAATGGAAGTTTTGATATTTTTCCATGATGTTAGGTGACATGTCGCATGTTGATTCTGTGTGTCCTGTGCACTGTGAAAGATAAAGACTCAAGCAGAGTTCAGAGGGGTTTTCTTGGTGGAAGTTAGCAAATGAATTGGGACCACTGGCTGTCTCCTCTTTCATTCTGGTGAGCTTCCTCTGATCCTAGGGAGTTTGTATATGTGGTTTTCAACTAACAGATGTCTGGTATATTTTTTCCCCAGTTTTTGCTTTAAATTCTGGTGTCCACACCACTACCATTCCTGACGTCTTGGTAGAACTAGATGAAGTGAAGGACATAATTCCTATTTTTGTTACTGTTTACATGTCCTAGATGATAATATAGGACATAGGCCTATAGGCAAAAGGTTATAGACAAAAGAATAAGGTCAGACAAAAAACAATTCTCACTAGTAATTTGGTGTTTTGGTGTGCTTTTTTTCTCCCCAATCCTATATTTTATGGCAGCTAAATTTGGAGATAAATCTGCATTGTGCCAGTACTCTTTTGTGTATGAATTTAGAACCTTGGCAAATATTTCATATTTATTTGGTATATTATTATGACTTTGAATCACCATTGCCAGGAAACCAAAAATATCAGCTGTATTAAAATTGTTAAGAAATTAATTTCTTTCTTTATACTGTCATCACGTTAAAATCTTTCTTAAAAGTAATACTGCTGACAAAGATAGATCTGCATGTGTCTGTGAGCTGTTTTGTTGAGAACTGCCTGACTTAACTTACATCCTGTATGTAAATTGATTTCAGCTGATTGCTTTGAATTTGAAAGAAATTTAATTTGAAAACTGCCCTGTTCCACTCCCTGCGGTAGTAGCTGCTTCTCTACGTCATCTGTTAAGCAGTGCATAGTCAGCATATGGCTGTTCCTCTCCTATTTAAACTGTTTTCTCCAGAGAAAGAAGAATTCCCTTTAGACCAGACAGACATCTGCTGACTCTCTTCTACTAGCAAAGCAACTGAAAAAATATCTTTCCTGTGATTAAAAGAAATATGTCTGGAGGCGTTTAGTTTTTGTACAATTAATCAAAGATAAAATACATGTGGACTCTCAACTGGGCTTCTTTGTGCTTCTGTGCTATCAAAAGTGATTGGGGAGGAGCTGTATGCTAGAGCTGGTTTTACTGAAATTGAATATTTAATCTACATGCCTGCCATAATTTAGTTCCAAAAGTTCATAATAAAGCTGGAAAAAAAAAAATAATAAATTAAAAAAAAATATTTACAACTTAAAAATGTTCCAATTAACAACAATAAAAAAGAGCCCGAAGTGTTAAATACCTTTTCTAGCTCATGTTCTTAAAAGAAAAAAATACTAGGGTTATGTGACTTCTTTTTAATACACAGTTACCACTTTGGTTTCTGTAACCATTTCCAGATGTAAAGGCATTCTTGGTTTCTTTTGTTCCTCAATTTCTATTAGTAAAAGCTTTACTAGGAGAAACTCTTATTGTTAAAAGTGTGGTGTTCAGCTCAATGCCTTACCCTTACTCAACAATTATGCTGCAAATTGAGTATGTAATAACAATCAGCAGTTTTTTTCCTCTGTGAGAAAAAATTAATAATTTTTATACTCTAAAGTATACAGAATATGTAGACTAAAAACACCACAAGAGTAAGATGGCAATAATTAAGTGGATTCCTTGAATACCATGCTGCTCTTAAATTTTTCATCAGACACTAGCTAGTCTCTCATGTAGACATCTTTATCTGAAGATAATTTGTTTGGCTCCAGTTTTATTAGTGGAATTAGTTCTTTGGTGTAGTCTGTGGCAAGGTTTTAAAACAGGAAAGACTCCACTGATAGTGTGACTTGTATAAAACTGTGTCTTCTTAGCCGTTCTTTCTAATAACAATTGGTTTTGTTTATGAACTGATAAAATTTTCTTTTACATATATGAAAACTTACCCACTTTCTGAGTGAATAGAAATAAAATACAGTGAAAAGGGCTACCCTTTCATAAATAGGCATCAAGCAGCATATTTTGCAAGATACTTGGTAAGATAGCAAGATGTGCTTGTACAGTAAGATGTACTAGGTATATATTAATAATTATTGAAGAAATGGACAATGAAATATTAAAAACTGACATTATGTAATTAGCTGTTAAATAAAAGCAATCAAAATCTCCTCAAGGTGCAGCTTTTTCTCTATTATTGGGCTGAATCAGGCCTTTGGTGTTAATAAAAGGTGTAGTGGTAGGCAGTACAAATGGCTTAATTTTAAAATGCTAATTGAAGTAATTAGGATTTTAAACCAAAATTAGTCACAGAATTTTCAAAAAATGAAAAATAAAAAATCATAAAGGTCTGTTAATTTTAGTAAATATGGTTTGAGAAGTTTTCTTTTGCAAGAGTAATGTGAAAAGTTCACACTCCTCTGTTTAAGTATTTTAAATGAAGTGTTTAGAAGCATTTTATAAATGTTTGAATGTATTTATACTTGGGAAAGAAGGAGATCTTAATATTGCTGTTCTCTAGACAGAAAAACTGAGGCAGGAAGAAATTAAATCTTGGTCTCATAGGGTCACAAAGATGTATGTCAGCTATGAAGATATTGGGAACTCTCTGATACATTTGTTCTTCACCAGACTGCTCTTCATCACTCTAAGGACTTTGAAATGTTTCATAGCTATTTTTAGTACTAATTGCAAATAACTTTGGAAGTCCTTTGAAATGTTCCAAAATCAATCCTTTTTGGTGGTGTCAGGATATAAATTTACTTCTCTAACTTGTAATTGTCTGATTTCCTTCTGTGGATTTCTTCCTCTGGAGTCTTGATTGCTGAATTGCTAGTTCTCTGTGGTTATGGATGACCTTTTTTCTTTTTTACTTCCGCTTTGCTGACAGCTGTTCATGGATCAGATTAATACATCAAGATGGTTGTATATTTAACTCTCCATTGTCAAGAGAGAGAAAGGTACAAAACAGAAATTCTAATAATAGATAGGTGCTCTAAGAGGTGCTAGAGATCCTGGTACAGGGACATTTATTTTTCTGACCTCAATTGAGTATGTTACTGCTGGAGTCAGGACTGCTCCTGTAGAAGCACGAGTGTCATGTATTTTCATTTCATCCATGCTCAAGGGAAGTCTATGAACTCAGACTTGGCCCCCTTGCTTTAATGCAGAGAAGATATGAAGAACAAGTCTTTGTGCTTAGAGCAGAAACATCCCAGGCTCTCTTCTGTTCTCCAGCAATGAGGAGACTGTAGATCCCATGCAGAAATTGTGCTGCCTCCCTCTTCTCTCTTTGTAGGGATTCTTGAGGCACTGGTTCACTCCTGGTCTACCCTAATTTTCTTGCAGGTGTAGCCAAGCTGTTTCTTAAAAGTTGTGGTCTCCAGTGCCTGGTGGGGTTGTCTGAGTCACTTGTAGCAGGAAGCCATGCCTCCTCTCGTTTATTCCAGTTCAGGGACCTGACCTCTGTGAAGGACTCAGTTTGCTCCAGCTCTGCTCTTTGCTTACTGCTCTCTGTATAGCCAACGGGGAAAGATGGGAAAGTGTTGGAATGATTGTGCTTCCATTTTTAGTCCATCAGCCATCATCCATGCTCTTTGGTTCCTCCCACCCCCTACTTCTCCTCACTGTCTTTTCTTTCTTTCCTGCTCTCCTGTGTTTAGCACAGTACATGTTCAGTCTTGCTCTAGGCCATCATGGGAGCCAAGTCTTGTGGGGCTGGGAATCGCAAGTCATGCATATTTTCTGGTCTATATCACAGAATAGATGCAGACCTTCAAAATTAAGAGGGTAGAAAATGGGAGCAGTAATTAGGAGTCACCGTCCCTGGTTTTGCTCCTTCCGTATGCTGTCATCACTTAAATATTTTGTTGCTGGAAAAACCAAAGTAATTGTAATCTTTTCCTGACTTCAATTATGACAGAAAAGAGACCTGATTTAAACCAGTCGCAAAATTTGAAATGCTTGGTATACATGGGACTTGTGCTCAAGCTAGTATAGTTTCATTAAAGCAAATGTTAAGAGGTAACTGCAGGCTGAATTAAATGCATACTCTATAGAAGTACTATATTTATATGAAAGTAGTGTAGGAGACTGAATGAAGGGACAGGTCCACCCAGGTAGTGGTCGTGACACTCGTGCCAACTTGTGGTCCTCTGGGACTGAGGTCCCCTGGGACTGAGAGCTGTTTGCACGGTGGGGGGTGTATGCAGTAATAAGAGATTAACTTGGTGATAGCAAAGGGGTGGGGAGTCCCTGGACTCTGCTGATGAATGTCTCAGTCACAGAAACACTGCCCTGAAACAAAACCTCTTGGAAGGGGGTGCTCTGCTGTAGCATACAAAGGGAAGATTGTGGAGGAACAAGAATGGAGCCTGAAGAGGAATCTTGAGAGAGAACAAAGGAAACATCGTGCCAAAAAGCATGAAGTCAACAAAACCTGCGGTAACTGGATAAAAGGTTGTGACAGCAGAGGGAGATCTAGACTGCTGACCCAAATCAGGACCAAAAAAATTTGCCCCTGTCCCTGTAAGGAACATGTGTGCTAATTTACATAGCAAGCGGGGACAACCAGACTAACAGTTTATGATGTGGTAATTAAGAGAGAAGGTTTCAAAAGTGCTGGGGCCAATAAATAGAGGCACACAATGAAGCCTGGGGCTTCTCTCCTGCAGCTGGAACGTATCTTTTTAAGTAACACAAGATGCATCATACCGCTTGCTATAATTTGTTGTATACATAGTAAATTATTATGAATCCAGCTAATACACTGTGGAAAATTAAGAAATGTTTTTACATGGACTTTGAGACTTGTCCCACTGTTGCCTACTCTGCTGGGGATTTATGAATCTTGTCATTTGACTCCATCTTCTGAGCAGAATGTGACAGGTAGGTGCAGGGTCTCTGTGTTTAAGAAGCCATGTATATATGCTTACTACCCTGACCTTGGTTACAAAATTAAAAGAAGTCTAACGAGTGTCATGTCTGTGAAGGAAATCAGTATGTCAAACATTGCTAAAATCTGGTGTACCTTAGATTTCATACTTCTCTGGGAAATTCAAGCAGAGGCAGAGTTTATTTCATTACTATTTATTTTATTACGTTTATTCTTCAATTAAAACCACAATAAGAGAAGTTAAAGGATAAGAAAGTGATTTTGTGATTTGCTGTTCAGACTGTTATGGCTTCCTAAGTAACATTTGTGTCTTGAAGAGATACATAATTATTCACACAGTACACAAATGAGTGAATGCAAGAGAAGTAGGAAAGAATTGCAGTTGAAACTATGGAAGCAAAACTTGTCAGAGAACAGTAATAGTTTTTAATATGTTTTTCTTCCCTGGAAAATGTTGATTCATTGGGTAAAATTTTACTGGAATGGGGAAATGTGCATCTTCTGGGTTTGTGTTTTGTTGGTTTTTTTTCTTAACATTTGCTTGAAATATTCCTATATTAAAGTGAGCTGATGATAAGCAAGACTGGATAAGACTCAGTGCAGTATCTTTATACTTAAGAGTTCAAGAGGAAAGTAGAAAGTTCTGTGGTCTACATCTGAAGACATTAACTATTTAGCAGACTTCAGTTACTGTCTTTGCCTGTAATTAATCTCAATGGCATCCTGTAAATCCATAGACCACCAAAAGAGCAGGACACAGTTGAAAGTAGCTGGTTATGCACTAGTCTTGCTCATCAGATTTCGTTTAGAATCGTCTTGATGCGTGCATAGTATACAGAAATCTTGTATCCCTCAGCCTGTGAGCACTGAACTGCATCAGATCTGCCAGCTGAACTTGTGCAGGAAAATGAATGCTCTGCGCAGTGGCAGAAGGTGCCAGGCCCTCAGGGCTCCGTGCCTCCTCTTCCTCACCTCCCTCCCTGTTCTGGGGGGCTTTTAAAAGTATATCTGTTTTCTGATAACGCTATTTGTTGTACCTGCAGTTTTTGTCCTTAATGCCACATCCTTTGCCTTCTTTCTGGATCTCAGGCTTTGTATCTGATTCTCCCTACTGTAGATGTGTTGGAGACTCTCTCTTGTTGATGCATAGAAATAATTTCTGAAATATGTATGTGTAGCAGGACTAAATGATCACAGGTAGGCTCTTGCATAAGCATAGCAAAGTGTCAAGACTTATAAACAAGTTACATTGCATTTTGGAATTGCAAGGGAAGCCTCAATTGGACTGAACATGAAGGCATTCTTATAGATTCAACTGTTTTAATTAATAAACAAGAAATGTAGGACTGTTACCTAAACTTAAAATGCCACATATGTGTATTATATAGGTTTCATATATATCTCACTTAAAATAAAATATCTGCATAAATTTATTCGGGCATCTTGTTCAAAGCTCTATTAATTTAATCCACAGAGAAACTGCATCTTAGAAAATAAAAAAAAAATGTATTTTCAATTATTGCATGCAATAAAGATATTTTATGAGCCTGTGTGTTTTATTTTTGTAACATAGATTTACTGTATCATCTATAAATGAAGTAATCTAGCCACTAGTGGGCTTTACAGCCATATTTTTTGAGACACTCATTGGGAAACTTGAGGAAGTTCAAGGTGTGCTTAGAAATGAGTGAGCTTCTACAACAATCAGGAAGGAGTAGTGCTATTCCAGAGCTTATTAGAGGGGAAGAAGTACTCTTGATGAAAGAGATTTATTTCCAAAATACATTGGAAAATACTGTCTGAAAACCCTCATCCTTTTTATATATAGAAATAAAATTAGTACTGGCAGATGTTGTGTTTTGTTACATTGGGGAGAAGTAGCTCTATGGTGACACGAAGATAATAGTTTCCTTGTAACAGCAATGAAATATATGGTAGGATGATTTCTTTTGTTAAAGTAATAAACTTTTTTTCTAAATATTGCTAAGCATGTGATTTCAGTAATGATTGTTAAGATGGTAAAACTACACTGTTTCCTTTTGAGCATGCTTTGCCATTTTGTTTAGAAAATCAGGAGGCAGAATAACTTTGAACTAATGAAGTTCCTAGCAGAGTATTAATGTTTCTCTTGCAGCTTTGTTCTGTAGTAAGGATTACTGGTGATGTGAAATAAGACTTGTTAGCCAGTAAAAGTCTCTGCAATACAGTTTATAATTTAAACTAGTGAATAAATATGATGGTAGCATGTGGAAATCATAAGGGCCTTTCATTCCAGTGAAAGTTAGAAATTTTGATTAAAAAGGATTTTTTAGATTTTTATTTTCATAATTATTTGATGTCTTGTGACTGGACATGTTTTTCAGGCTTCTGTTCTCTTCTGGCATTTACATGTTGTTTTGGAAATACTCAATTTTCTATTTACCAGTGAAACATTTTGCTATCTAGCTATTACATTCCAGTCCCAGGGTCTCTTGGTGCCCTGGGAAAAGTCAGCTTTATGGTATGGCTGTAGACACCTGAACTTGTTCATTAAAGGAGTAAAGGCCAAATCCCTTCAGATCTACATAGATTGTTCGTATGTATAAGTAGATTTTTGAGGGAGTGTAACATCAAATGTCTCCTTTGGCTGTCGTTTAACCATTTAAGTTTATGATAATTGCTGTTGAACTTAATCTGGATGCTAGTTAAGGATGAAGTTCAAAAAGGCTGTAGTTTAGGACAGAACTGATTGGTGTGCAGTCTTTTGGTGATGCAGGCAGACTTTTCTGTTACTGAGTGAAAAGTTATTTAAGAATAACTTTTCAACTATTTTCTTAATTTCTAGTAAGAAGGTACCAGAAATACACTGGTTTTTTTCCTCATTAGTTAAGAATGGGAAATGCTAATGTAAAATATTTTCATTTCTTTTAATAGTGGGGAGAATAGCTTCCTTTTATCCATGGAATCTTGTGTCCAGCTTTTAGATCAGCCTTGGGCACACTTCCAGTAAAAGAAGCTGTAAAACTTTATTACTACTACTATTTTTCATCTGTCTTCTGAAGGCCTAGCTACCTTGAGAAACTTGTCTGTTCTTAAAGTCACTTTCATTTGCTATTTTTCTTCCTCTACAGATTCTTCTTCCCCAAACTGAGGCTTATCTCTATGTGAAGTGATCTTGTTAAGTTAGTCTGTGTAAACAGACCAGAACAAACCAGCATATATCATTCTGATAATGTAGTAAGAACACGGGTAGAGCTGTATCAGATCTGTGAGCTGCCTCTTAATCAGGGCCATAACCATCACAATATGTGGCACATTGATGACAATTTCCTTAAGCAGCAGATATACCTGCTCAGAAGTGCATTGCTCAATTACTTGGTTTGCTTACTTGACTTTGTCAAGTTCAGTGTAATTTTTGGTAGAATCATTCAGCATTTAAGATGATAAGTAATGGGCATATATTTTTTATTTTAGATGGTTAACAAAAGCATCCTACTTGCTTTCCATTCTGTGTTCTCAGAGTGGTCAGTATTGGCCTGTGCTTCTATTTGTGAACCACTGGTACAAATGCAAATCTGTATAAACAAATCCATGCCACAAATATTTACACTACTACACCTCTTTGAAGTGTTGTGGGTTTTTTTTCTCTGTCTTTGAAGAAGAATTATATGTGTATGTTCAACCTTAACATTCAGTATGCCAAACATTTGCACATATGAGTGTACAGCAATAATTAAGGTATATAAAACCTTAGAGGTCATCTTTAAGACTCTTCTGTTTTTCCTTGCAGCCTTAAAAAGTGAAAAATTAATTTATATTAAAAAAACCCCTGTGAAATATACATTGGAGTGTGTTATTTGGTATTTAAAAACAAACACAACTTGCTTTTAGTTTTCAGGCCTGTGAGCAGATTTTCTAGTACAAAAACAGTCTTTAGGTTTTATACTAGATGGTACAGCAAGAGTGGAACTGTTGTTCTAACTGTTTT
The DNA here is from genome assembly GCF_000747805.2 of Chaetura pelagica. Lineage (NCBI taxonomy): Eukaryota > Metazoa > Chordata > Aves > Apodiformes > Apodidae > Chaetura > Chaetura pelagica. Next base: position 727,495 of record NW_009953970.1, read on the forward strand.
CCAAAGGAAAGAAAAACAATGCAACAAAGCCATTTTTTTGAAGTTATGTCAGAAAGTACTGAGGCCAGGAAGCCACACTCTATTCCAGACCTGAATTTGTGATTTGTGGCCCTGAACTACTATAGGTTTTCTATCTTGGCCTCAGTAGGATATGTATGTAGAGAGACCTACATACATATAGAAAAGAAGGCAGTACTTTATTGACTACTTTGAGGAAAAAGTGCCAGCTGAGTCTTTGTTAAGTATTTGTGGCAGGTTAACCATTCTCCTGGGCCAGCTTTTCTGAGATCTGCAGATTAGTATCATAATGATGCTTACTGTAGGATTTAAGGAAAATTTAAATGAAATATTTTCATCAACTTTTCAAGTTTCATTCCAAGAGAAATATTTTTAAATACTGGTAGAAACAAAAATTAAGTTTCAGAATTAAAGAATTATAGGTATTTTTGTGATTAATATGTGTAGTGCATGTTTTTTATATAAAAAGTTTTTCCACACAGGAGTTGGTAAAAACTGTAGTAGAAGAACTTTTTGTTTACACAGTGAAGTGGTTCCTATTTTAGAATGAGCAGTGCTGAAACCCCAGGTAACTGGAGAAGTTTAGCAAAGCCTTATATTGTTGCCAGTTACGATTTGCCTTTTGAGTGTTTCCCCCTGTCACTTATTGATGTCATTGCTTGATGTTCTCTGCTAGATCAAAAGTTACAGTTCCAATAACTACGGTGTAGCAACAAAAAATAAGTCTGAAATGAGAATTGGTTTTAATTTGGAAATATGTGGATGGGGAGATTGTAAAATATAATGCAAACAATTTCTCTGCAAAAGTACAAGTCTTAGTAATGTGTAAAACCACAGTAGCTGGTTAAAAATTAGGATATGCACTATTTTCCTGTAGATAGTTTTCAAGCTAATTCTTGATATTTTCTTTAGAAAAAATACCAGCTTATTTGGTTACATATACTTATGATAAAAAGAAAATATCACTAGTTTCAAATATTATAATTGTCCTTTGAATTAAAGCCCTGCAAACTTTAGGTTGGCATTTTAACCCAGTGTAGTGTTGATAGAGCAAATTTCTAAAAATGGTACACTTTTGAGTTATGCATTATTTTCTAATGATCTGGATAATCGTAGTTGAAAGGTAAATGAAAAAGTCTCGAACTACAAACATAAGCATTGTTTTGCTTGGCTGCACTTCCTCACTGTATAATCATTGAATCATATTAAAATATACAAGCTCTATTATGAATTAAATTATACTGATACTGTTAGGGTCTAAACTTGAAAGTACAATTTTAAATTAATTTTATCAAGATTCTGTCATATTCGGGCTTCTTAGTTTGAGCAAGGCTTTCAAGTTAAGAAGCATGAGAAATGTCATACATATTGATACATGTTGACAGACATTGATATTTATATATATTGATAAAAAAGTAGTATTCCTCTTTTCAATTCCCGTAATCAATTTCCCAGTTCACTTTATGTAAAGATGAACTTTAAGAGAACAAAAAAACAGTAAGATCTGACTTTTTCAGTGATTTTTAGTTGCTTAATGTTCTCAGAAGGAAAGTATGCTCTCTTGTGGAAGATGGTCTTCCTTGGTAACATCATTTCAGACTTCTAAGTTCAAAGATACTCCGTGAGGATACATCAGTTTTTGTATGCAGCCGGCAACGTATTAGTCTCTTTTAAAGAACACAGAACCTGCAATAAAAATAATAGTAAATGTAAAGATTGTGGGGTTTGTTTGTTTGTTTGTTTTGATATTTAAAATAAGCAAATGCTCTCACTGAGGCTTTTACAGAAGCTCGTCAGCTAGCTAGAGAAAGGGATTTGTTAAGAGTCTGTGTGAAGTGGCCTTGCAGGTTTATTGCCTTTGTGAACACAGATTAATATTCTGCTGTCTAGTGTGCGTGAAGGTCCTCTGCTGCAAGATTCATTTAATAAGAATAGTAGTTGAATTAAGTTTCTAATAAAAAAATAAACATGGAAATAATTTTACTAATATGAGTACTTCAAGATTTACATTTAGTGGAGTGTTATATCTAAAACAGCCTCAGTATCGCTGTGGTCAGAAGGTTTCCTCTGGAGAACACCTACTCCAACCCCCATGCTCAAAGCCTGACAGCTTTTAATCATATGGAAAGAGTTCAAAATAATGTCAATGCCAAACTATGTCTGAGTTTATAGGTGAAAGTAATATATTTCAGGTTATCATAAATCTGATGCAATAAAGCATCTCTCTTAGCTGCTGCTGGTAGCCTACTTCACTACTTGGGAGGGAAAGCAAGAGATGCACTGAGGAAAGTCAGTACCTATCCAGCATAGGTATTTTTGAAGTTGTACTCTCTCAGACTACTCTTGGATTTTTTTGTGCATATAGTTGTGTGGGAGAAAATGAAAACTCTGGTTAATGCTGTGTGAAATAAATCCTTTTCTTTTATTCAAATAAAAATCCTTAAAAATACATGAATTTTCAGTCAAGAACTGAAAATGAATAAGCAGGAAAGTATAAAGCCCTTAAAAGTATGTTTTTGTTCTGCCTGTTATTCCAGGCTACAGGGAAAAAGACTTAATCCATTTTCTAGATGAATTTTTGCAAAAAAAAAAATTGCAATCTTTCCCAGAATTCCAAAAATCACGTTACAAAGAGAAAAATAATCTACTTTATCCTGGCTATAACATCTTTGGTTGGCTTATTTGTATTGATTTTATTGTTTTCCTCTGACATCATTCCAGCATTTGTCTTCTTATCTGAAAGTTTATTCTTCAGTGTGAAAATATAAATCACTGTTTGGCTAACTTCTAATGTAGTAATACTTTTTTTTTTTTTTTTTTTTCCCCCCTAGGATAGTATTTTGTTCTTATGTCCTTCTGTAAAAATTAAAATGTATAGCAATAGATACTGAGCAAGTCAGGAAGATGTTGAGAAAACTTGCTTGGTTTTTCACCCTTTTTTATACTGACCATAGGATCACAGTATCAAAAGAGTTTACAACCTAGCCAAGCAGTAAACAGAGAGAAGGAGGGTAGGAAGAGATGAATAAGATGCAGGGAGAGGATGTGTTTTGCTTTTAAGTAGCGTTGTTGTAGACACTGTGCCAGACAGAGGAAGCAAGTGTCAGTAGCTGAGTCTTTGGATATTTAACTTCATCCTTAAACTGCTTCCCACTAGTTTTGCAGTGAGTGGTGCTTGGCACCTGAGCTAGCAGTCTGAACTGAATTATGGTCTTTCCAAAGCTCATTTAAGTGATTCATTTGGATTTTTAAATGCAGATGCAAACTAGAGCATCCTACTATTGGAGGTCTTGAGAGTCTGTGCTACAGCCTATTTTGTATGTGACGAGGTAAGTACTTCTTTGTGTAGTTTATCAGGGGAGATGGAGCTCCCAGGGCCATGTAGTTTACTGCTTTACTAAGCACATTAGTAGGCATTGGCATGAGTGAGAAGATACAGTAGATGTTAATGTGAATGAGTACATCTCCACCTAAAATAGTATAGTTTGGAAGGTATGTTTTATTTGAGAGAGGTCATCCTGGATTACTGATTACTGGATTACTCTATTTACTGAGTTTAGCCTACAGAGAAAACCTGCCAGTATGGGACTGGTTTCAGCTTGCTGCTGGTCTGAATTGCTGTATCTCAGGAGGAAGTAAAATCTGGTAGGAAGTCAAATCTTTTGTAATGTATATAATAGCTGCACAATATAATAGATAATTAAATACTTTATAGATTATATAGGCTCAAAAAAGAGCCACAGCAGGAAAAAAATGATACCTTTTCAGATGCTTACGCTTTCTTTGCAAGTTTGTTGGGTTTTTTGTTTGTTTGTTTTTTGTTTAGTTTTGGGTTTTTTTCGGGGGGGGGGCGGGGCAGATAGGGAGGGGGAGGGGCATGGAACTGGAAGTGCAGAAGAGCAGCAATCACAGATTATTTTGAGTACATGAGAAAAGAAATTCCAATAATGTGGAATCCATTTCTTCAGATTCCAGCTGCTGAAGTACTAGACTTTGTTATCCTGGGCAGATGATTACTCTCGTTGCTGTGTGGCTCTGCTGAGGCTGAGAAGTTTACTTAGCAATTGGTCAGACTTACAGTATTGATAACTATATGAGTAACTTGTATGCGATCCTATTTGCATGCAGCTGAATATGCTAAGAGGTAATGTGGTAATTAAGTTACATAATTCTGGATATACCTGCAGGTAGAGTAATGAATTAGTAATGTATCCTAAGTTCAGATATAAAACTGTTTTGTAGTTCAGTAGACTTCCAAGTTTTATTTTAAAATCTGATTTAAGGAATGTGTATTTCTCCTATAAAATGGAGAAACAATTTTAGGAAGATGAATAAATTTTTTTTTTAATCATTTAATTGTTGGAGCATTTGAGGTTTTATTAAAAGCAACACAAAAATCTCAGTTCCCATGTAGATCATCACAAGAAAAACCTTGACTGGTTTCAGCTGACAATAAAATAAAGTTTAACAACTTCAGTGAAGCAGAAGCTAATTAAATGGCTAGACATTCTAAGAGGATTCATCAGCAAATTGTACATGTCTTGCAAGTTGAGCTACCAGTTCTAAAATCAGAAGTTTCCTTGTTTTAATTTTGTAACATTTATGTTTTCTAGCCTGAAATTTGTAATAAAAAATCATATGTAACTTGAAAATTGTGAGGGCTGGGATTATGTGTGTGCGTTTGTTTGTTTGCTAACTCAGCAACCTAATACCAAGTAAGTGCAGACAAGGAAGGAATTAAAATGTATCTTATGAGTAAACATGTGGTAGTATTTGATTGTTTGAAAAACTAAGAATTTCTACATCCTGAAAAGACTAGATAGTGGATTTGTGTCATCATTTTAGCCAAAAATGTAGTGGTGGATACAGTCTTAAGTTTCTGTGCAGCTATTAGAAATTTCACACCTGATCTAAAGAGTGAGTTCAATAAGCAGAGCTTTTATAGGCAATCTGTGATCCTTCTTTTCAGTGTATATCTTTCAGGGCTCTTGGTCTTTAGTTTTTTTTCTAAAACTCAAAGCAGCATAAGTGAATACTTGATTCTGGGTCAAAACCACAGTGCATTGTCTCAGAGCCCTGCAAGAACTAGTAATAAAGGCATGATGCAACAGCTTCATAAAAAATAATTATTTCAACTTTTTTTCAAACATTTGTTCAAACAAATGTCTGAACAGCTGCTAGGGCAAAGTATTTGCAGGGATTGAGCAAGGCTAGACTATGAAGTTTCAGAGATGCTCAAAATTTAAGATCCTTCACCCTACTCTTAATTGATGTATTCCTGCTTCATATTCAGATATCCTGATCCTTGCAAATGATGCTGCTTTTAGCCACAAACACCTGGCAGACAGCAGTTGGATGTATTCCATGCCAGCGACTCTCAAGGGCCTTTTTGTTCCTGTTTTGTAGTGTTCAATGCAAGGAATGGCAGAAAAAGAAAAATATGATGAGCCGGAATATTCTAATAAAGTTTGCAGCTCCTATGGGATCTGAGGATTCAGGTTGAGTCTGGTTTTTTTGGCAGAGCTGTTATGAAGGTGGCAGAGTTACACTGTGGATTTTTCTCTTGCTTATTTCTTTATAAAACTTGGAATGCATTATAGAACTAGTTATTCAGAGTCACATTTCAAACACAAAACCACTCAGGTAAGTTAGAAGAATCAATGTTCAAATCAACGGAAGGCTGTTGCTGAGTTTCTAGTTATTTGTTGTTTGTTTTTAAAAAGTGCCAATAGTGTATTTGTATCATAAATGGCATGTTCTGCTAACATAGTAGAACTTACTGGAACAGTTTTATTTTTTCTTCTTAGCTGTAGAGAATATGGGAAGCTTTTTTTTTTTTCTTCCCTGCTTGGTTTTAAAGCTGCAACAGTATTTATGATTTTGTAACACCAGTATTTGGTGTATTGCTTAAAATGTAAGCAGGACTTCACACAGTACATAAACCAGACCTTGTTAAGTGCTCTTTTGCCAGACTGTGGCTTAAAATAATTCTTCCCCAAAATCTTTTTAAAATCCTAATATTTTAAAAAGTTATTTCCCTCCTTTTGTTTGCATGTGCTCACAAGCAGATGTGTGTTTGCTTTCCATTGTTTGTTTGAAGTAGTGATGCTAACATAGCACACAGTAGATTAAGGCTTCAGGGTGCTAAAGTAAGCGTTAAGTTCCACCTCTAACTAAACATCACCACTGGACTAATCTACAATTTACAAATGATCCATCACAAATATTTACTAGTAGGCAGAGTGCAGTGCAGAATTAAACAGCATATGGGTACAGTTATCCCTGTTAAAATGACCAGCGTGCCTTGTATTGTGTGTAGAAGATAACTGGACAGGTGGTAATCTGTCTTCTCTGAGTGGAGACAGCTGGTATTTTCTTTGGGCGTCAGTGGTGCTTTTCTGTATGGACTCACCTACCAGCTGATACCCTGCTTGTTAGAACAATACCTAGTATATATTAAGCCTTTTATCTATTCCTCTCTGATGTCTGAAGGGGAAAGTATCAGACTGCCTTTCCGTAAGCATGGTGATTTCAGGTTCCTAGTAACAGTTTATGCATGAACTTGCCATACTGACCTCTTTAGATGCATTACTGTGATGATATTTATCAGTAGATAGTAGATTAAAATCTTGGAGTTTATAATTTATATAGGTCTTTTTTAAAATGTCTGATGAAGTTCCACACTAAAGGACTGTTTAAGAATCAACCCCCTTTCATTTATTTTAGGAGAATCTGAAAGTTCATATAGAAAAGAAATAAAATGGTGTTGTAACTTCACTTGTATTTACTTCCAGCCATATTGCTTAATACTGAGGTGTGTGTAACTTTCTTTCTGAACACACTAATATGGCTCCCAGCATGAGTACAATGGGTTGTATTCTCAGGGTTTTTTTTCCCTCTAAGGAGTAATTAGGAGCAAATACTGTATTGCTCACAGGTAATTTCTCTCTGAAATATTTGCTAAGTGTCTAGGTTGTGGGGTAACCAGGTACTGATATTCCGCAAAAGGTAGTGAGTGCTGCTTCTGTGGGATTCAGCCTTCTGCTTCTGTGCCCTGGCAAGTGGAATCCAAACTTGCCAAATGCAACATGTGGTTGTGTTTAGTTAATTGATTAAAGTAATTAGCAGTTAAATTATTCCATCACACTTGATTTTGTGTTTAGAGCCCAGGACAAAGTCTGATAACATTGAACCACTGCTAGGGACAGCAATGTTACATGGCACAACATGGGTGGGTGAGGAATGGGGAGAAAACTCGGAACTATCCGAAGTGATCTTTAAAGTCATATCAGTGAGATCAGCTAATAGCAATCCTGGAGGAAGTAGGAGGAAAGAGGAATATCTACTGAAGGATGAGACAGGTAGGGTGAGAGGAATGAAGGAACTGCGGAGCTGGAGGGAGCTGAGTGTTCACTTTTTTTTTTTTTTTTTTTAATTGGAGATAGCAAAGAATTTCATTACTTTATCTGAATGTACTGGTTAGCGGTTGTTGTGTTAGAAAGAATGTTTATGCTTGGACTTATTTTTTGGGTTTGGGTTTTTTTGCTTAGTAATAAAAATGAATGTAATAAACCTGGAGGAAAAAAATTCCAACCTAGTTCTGAAACTATGGTGAAGAGGTTCTGTCCAGAAGAGGAGCATGAGCTTTGTGAAATTGTAGCCCAGGGACTCCAAGCAGAGTGTTTGTCGAGGCTTCAATTTCTAATAAATATTAGAGAGATAAAAGTAGAAATTATTCTGAAATTCTGATGAATCAACTTTAGAACTAGAAACTTTCATTTTAATTATGAAACCTTGATGATAACCACTTGAAGATATTGCCAAAAAAAGATTTATATGTATCTATATCTATGTATCTATAAAATACATGAATAAGTCTGGAATAAAGAGAACATTAATAAATCTTATTTTATGTAATAAGTAAAAATATAGAGGTTTTTTCCATATCACAGAAGAGATTTTTTAGGTTTTGAACGTGCTCAAATTAAAGTGTTCTTGCATTAACAGAGTATGTCTTTGGGTTGTTTTATAGAATTGCTTTTCAAATGACCATTTTTTTGAAACCGAAGTAGAAATGTTTTTGTCTTGAATTTTAAAAATACTTTAGTGATACACTAAATTAAGTGTTGTACTAAAGTTTTTTGAAATAGTATTATGCAATCTCTTCTCCCATATGAAGTACAAAATTAATCTTTTGCTCCTGGTTGTACTGTCCTGTCTTGCATGTACATATTTAGTCAGCACGTAGCTGCCCAGGGAGGCATGGGCAGAACTTTGAGGTTCTAATGAATTTCATTGGACTTTAATTGGTTCCAGCTTGTTAATCATATGTGCCTTTGGAGAATTACTTTTTTTTTTTTTTGTCATCTGGTTACTGCTCACAGATCCACATTTGGAAAGTATTACCTGAGCATGAATATGTCTGTACTGTTCTATTTTTTTTCACCCATGATCAGCTACAATGATGAAAATGAAAATATTACTCCTTTTTTATTTCAGAAGTTACATTAGAAACATCTCATTTTCCTTTTAGGCTTCCAGGGTAAAGTCTGATTGATTTTAATGTCCAATATTTCATGAGTCAATGCATTTAGATGCTAATAATTTTCAGCACTGATTGAAAGCTGGATTTTGTCCTTAAAAGGGAGCATACAATGAAAGCAGTGGTTCATAGATACAGTCCTTTATGCTTTGTTAGTTGCAAAAGATCAAGCTTGGAATTTATCTAATGAATCACAGCAAGCTAGTAAAAAATTAAAAATACAGTTTAAAGCCTCCAATTTAAAGCCTTACTCAGCTCTAGTGTGAGGATTTAAAAGGCATTAGAAGGCATTAGAAATAGAAATTTTCTGAAGATAGCTTGGTTTATTGCTTTATTGTCTACCTCTGATTTAAAGTGTCTAATTTTAATGATATCTTGCTTTCATTTGTCATTTAAAGTAGCAGCCTTCCCAAGAAGCCTTAGACTTGGACCAGTGTTTCATTGTTTAAAATTCAGTGCACCTCAGAATTCAGGTGTCATGAAAAGCTGTAATCAATAGGAAATACTGAAATCTTTATCCTGACATTCTGGGCTTTTTTCAGTGGATTTTTTTTTTTTTTTTGTTACGATAATGATTGGCATGCAATACTGGAAATGTTACAGTAAGAATGTGTCAAGTCACTTCTGTGTTCATTTGAATTCATATACTTCAGTTGGTCAGTATGCATGAATATGTATCCACTTAAACCACAGTCAGTGAAAATTCACCTTGTTGTTAGTCAGAAAGGAGCATGGCTGTAACTAGAACAACAGTTATATTGCTTCATGGAGTCATGGAAATATTGGTGTTTGGTTTCATAAATAAACCAATGTTTTGCTAGAAATGAGTCAAAAAAGGTAGAGAAGAGTTCAGAGTTCAGGTTTGCTGAAAGGGAGCAAAGTGAATGTGAGATTTATTTTGAGCTGGTCACAAGTTAAGAGTTAACTGATTTATTTTTAAAAAATAATAACAACAACAACAATAATAATATATTTACATTTGCATAAATACACAAACTTATCACTGAACCCACTTAAAAACAGTCCATAAGGCTAGGGAGATGGTCCCTGAGGATGTGATGATTACGTGGGCAAAAACTTTGACGGCTGAGCTACTGAGTGTAAAGAGGTGCATTTCCAAATGTTGATATACTTGGATTTAATCACCCCAATTAATCCCTTTAAAAGAGGAATATTATAATCTAAGTCAAGAGGATTATGATGTATGAATTCAGTGATGAAACATATGCCTAAATCTCTACAAGGATAAGATTTCATGTACTCCTTGTTCAACATTTACTAGTTTTATTAATACGCTTCTGCCTTGAAAGTTTTAGTGGATGGGTATTCTAGATTCACAAAAGGGCATCAATGTTTAAAGGAAGTCATAAGCATAATTTATATATTGAATCTAGGAGTACAGTTATCAATATCCTTTTGTGTAAATCTGGTACTGAGCTGGTACATTCACTTCAGCAGTGAAATGGGAACTGTGGCACAGGATAATCATGTCCAATGTGGAAATAAGGTTCTTGAAAAATTAGACATCCTTTTGTGTGAATGAAATGACTGTATGGTAATACTTCTGAGTCATTCAACGTTTCTTTTGTCTCGCTATCCCGACAAAAGAGGTTTATATTCCCAAGCAAATAAATTTATAGAATATTCCAAATAAGTTTTATATATGGACTCATCATCAGCAATACCTGACAAATCATCAAGACTTTCAGAAAGTGTTGCATCAGGGAAATGAAGCCGCAGTCAGTGACAAGTTTTATGCTTCTTCTATCCATAACGAGTTACTTAATGTATTCCATTTTAATTGTTACCTTGGAGTCAATCGTGATCTCACACTACTGCTACTGACAGGAATCATCAGTTATATGCATGGTGTTTTGCAAAATTGCAAATTCACAATACGTTTCTCTTCAATGGCAGCAATATTTAGCAGCTCATTAGCTTTTGAGCTACGCCTTCTGGTCAGTAGATACTGGGAGAGACAGCCAGCCTAGTTGATTTGCAGACATCTATTAGTCAAGATGAGTGCTGTAGTATAACTGATAGGAAACAAGATAGAATAAAATAGCAATTTGAGTAGACTTACATTAACTGGGAGATTTAAAAGATCATTAGAATTGGATTAAAAATTAAATAAAGTTGATTTTTTTGCTTAGTAATCTCACTCTCACAGTGTATCCTTTACTGTCAGGTTTAATGTTTTGAAACCGTCTCACTCTCACCTTTACTGTCAGGTTTAATGTTTTGAAACCGAATTTAAAAGTTGTCCTTTCATCAATGTAAATTTGAGGAAAAGTAAGCAGACATCTAGAAAATGTACTGCAAGTTTTTGTCTAATCAGTGGAGTTCTTGAAGTAAAATGTAGTATCAGAAATAGGTCCCATATGTAATACATTGGAGATACCATGTTGTCCAAGGATACAGTTCCACAGGTTTTGTTCACACTTGATGACTTAATTTTACTTTGAGGAAAGTGGACTGGAAACTTGTATAGTACTAGATGTAGACATTTTTCAGAATTTAACAGCAGACAGATAGTCTTTGAACATGCAGACAGATAGTCACGTTAGTAGTGATTACTACTGAGGAGCTACAGGTTAGTTTAATTGGAAAGTACAGATCAGATTGGAATTATACCACTAGAAATGTGGGAAAGCTGTGTTAGTTCAGAAGAGGCTGAAAGTATTTCTTTTCAAGTGTATGTTGATAATAAAGAGGATGAATGTGAAAGGAGTTCTGGTCAAGATAACTTTTTTTTTTTTTTTTTTTTTTAAATCTTCCTTTCCTTCTCCTTTGCTATACCTTTTAGGCTAACTTACTGAATGTGAAAGGGCCACGGTGGATCAGGCCAAAAGTCCAGCTAGCCTGTATTAAATGTTAAGGGGGAAAAAGGTTTAATAATCAACTGTGTTTGAAACACTTTTCCAGCTTCTACTAATGAACAGAAGCTTGTAAGTAAAATTTGTCTTTCTTTTGAATGCGCTTACATTTTGGCCTTTCATATTACCTTAAGGAAATCAAACTGAGCAAAAAGAAACCTTATGAAGATCAACAAAAGGAATGGCCTGGGAACAGTAACTTCATATGTCAGTTACAGGCTGGCAGGTGACAATCTGGGAAGCAGCTCTGCAGAGAAAGACCTGGAGGGTCCAGTTGGAAAACAACTGGACTATAACCCAGCAATGCACCTTTTTGGCTAGGAGAGCTTTCAACCTCCAGGGCTGTGTTAGGGAGACCATTGCCAGCAGGTTGAGAGAGGTTGGATTCTTTCCCTCTCTTCAGCCCTGGCGAGACACATCTGGAGTGCTGGGTTCCAGTGTTGGGCTTCCCGGTATAGGAAAGACATACATACATGGTGGGAAGCCATGAACAAGAGGGAGCCATACTGTGCTCAGCATTGCCTAGTGATAGAAGAAGAGACGATGAGCACAAATTAAACCACAATATTCTGTCTGAACATGAAAAATCTTTTGAACTGTGAGACTGGAATGAGTTACCTGGAGAGACTGTCAAGTCTCCATGTGTGGAGATACTCAAAGCTTGACTGGACACAGTTGATCCAAGCAGCCTGGTCTAGCTGACTATGCTTGAGCAGGAATGTTGCACTAGAAGATTTTAAGAGGTCCTTTCCACCCTCGATGATCATTAACATTGTGGAGTTATTAACAGAATGTACTGTTCAGAAAAAAAGCAGAACCACAACATTTGTTTTGAAAAAGACACAAGCAAATATACTGCATGATATTTGTTTGTGTACCCAGTTATTCTGTTAAAAGTGATGGGATCTTTGAATAGTTCAGTGTTAGCTACAAGCACATTATATTTTAAAGATAACTTCTGTTATTCTTTCAACAAAATTTAGATTGTTTGATTTCTGTGCTTCTCCTTTTTGTTCTGGTTCATTATTTCCCCTTCAGGATGTTAATTGTAGTGTGTTATGGTCATTATAGTTGGTAGCTCTTCATTAGTTACGGCCTTGGGCTTGAAACCAAGTCAGTAGTTGTTTCTTTACATTTTGTAACAGAGTACCACTGTTTTAAGGTTTCTGAGTCTAATATAACCTGTGCTTGACTCTTTGCAAAAAAATTCTTGATTTGGCTAACCAATGTTTAGCTTGTTGTAATATATGTCTGACTTAGAATGGATGAACTTTAAACATCTGTCTTGCTTTCTATGCTTCTCTAAAATCTTGAGGCCATGTAAGTCCTAACTCATTGCCTCAAAGCCTGTCTAATTGTACCTCTATCATTGCTGTCAGATGGACTTCTGACCTGTTCTTGGGGATATCCTGTGGCAAGTCTGTGAATGTTTAGCTTGTTGTAATATATGTCTGACTTAGAATGGATGAACTTTAAACATCTGTCTTGCTTTCTATGCTTCTCTAAAATCTTGAGGCCATGTAAGTCCTAACTCATTGCCTCAAAGCCTGTCTAATTGTACCTCTATCATTGCTGTCAGATGGACTTCTGACCTGTTCTTGGGGATATCCTGTGGCAAGTCTGTGAAGTCCCTAGGCATTCAGTAATGCTTTGCAGTCTTCAGCATTAAGAATGTTTTCATAGTCTCTGACCTTGCTGTGTCATTATTGTTGAAATAGCAACAATTTATTCTTTGTCCAGTATTTCGCCCTGATGGAGAGCCCAAGTGTCTTGTAAGAACTTCTTCCCCTTCTGTTAGCCTAGTTATTGACAACACAGTCCCACAGATGTTGCCTGATTCATTACTTTGGCTGAAGAAGCATGTGATGCTCTGATCAAATGGACTGCAGGGAAATACATATAACATTCAAAATAAATGCTTTACAATCTTTTTTCTGTGTGATATTTGCATTCCTGTATGATAAAAATGTGTTTAATTGGCTGTTCACTTTTTTAGTTTAAAATAAGGGGGCACTCTCATTCTAACATCTGTGATTTTCTCTGGTGTTGCATCATTCCTTTTGATTGGATATTCATTGTGTATTTCCAATAAAGCTTCTAGAGTTGCATTTATTCATAGGCAAGTTAAATATTCTTTTGTTCTATTCAATTGGTCTATTTGGGTAAGAAGGTGCATTCTAGCCATTAGGTCTGATTTATTACTCAGTGGCTTATGTGCAATTAATAAGTGAATATTCACTAATTTTTGGAGCCCAGGTGTTAAGATTTATATGAAGTGCTATAGTAATTTGCATTAATTGGCAAGCCGTCATCAAAGAATTGCCAAATATTTAAGCAATAATTTTGCAAAATGTTGGAGGTCATTCTTATGTCACTTTGGAATAAAAAAGTTTTGAGTTTGTGAATCTTAGTAGTAAGTATGTTTCCAAGTCTTGCTTAACAGGGTTAAATTGCTAAATTGGATCATTGAAACTAGTACTGAACCATATTGCTGAGAAATTTCTCCTTTACAATTATGCTTTAGATGGATTTTGTTCTTAATTACACAGAAAAAGAAATCTCGTTCTTTGGCATCTTTCAGCCTGTGTTATGGATAAATAGAACATGATATGTAAGATTTTTCTTCAGTTATTTAAAAATATTTTCCAGTTTTATTCACCTAGTGTAGTCAGTGATAGTCATCAGCAAGTCTGACATGCTTTTAGAAATAGGTTGCAGCAATTGATGGTAATATTAATGACATTGTGTGAAATGTAATAAAATCTTGAAACCTTTGATTTGCAAATTATATTAGGAAATTGTATAAATGGCTGTTAGAGTTTATCAAAAGGTATTTTTTTTTCAGAAGGGTTTCATCTAGCTAGCTGACTGTGGTTTTTAAGGGATAAGGAAATAGCATTTGCAATATATGAAATGATGGATGCATACACTGACTTAACACTGGTATTAAACAAGCAGTAAACTCAAATGCAAACTGTAATAAAATCTAGTATTCTACAGATTTCAGATATCATTAAGGCCACTGTTTACGTTCTTATTTTTTGTTGCCTTCAATCTCTCTTAAATGAATTCTTAATAGCTTTGTTTATGTAGTAGAAATTTCTTTCCATATTTTGTCTTCTTAATATTTCTATTTATTATTATCCACAGCTGAGTGCAATAGTGAAATTTGTGAAAAATCAGTTTTTCATAATGTGAATTTTAGGACCATATAAGAAAATATATGCAGATATATCTCCCTATAAAATATTGTTTAATTCAATACAAACCTAACAATAATTATGCATATCTCTTAGAAAAGCAATAATGTAAAATTGTGGTAAAAGGTATTTTGTTTCAGTCTGGGTGGGAGTTTAAGGTTATCCAACATGTATTGAAGCCAACAGAGGATAAGGAAAAGGAAACCCAATTATTTGTACTAGTTTTATAAATCTCTCTTTATTGCCTAACCTTTTCAAACAATAAATGGATTTATTCTCTGTAGAGACAGTAGTATAAATAATGTCATTCTTTGGCTAGCAATGGCTCGAAAAACCTTTTGATGTGAAATAGGGTCATGTAATTCTAAGTACATCCTGTTCTAGAATGTGCACTCTAACTTAATTTATAAAAAATACAGCTTTAAAAACTATTGTCAATAAAGGTGTTTTCTTTAGATCAATTTAATCGTTATGACAGTTAATTTCTAATTATTCTGTTTGATATTTTGAGCTTTTACGAAAACTAGGTTTACTTTTCCTACTTCAATTTGGTAAAAATATTAAAGATCTTCTGTAAGTGAAAAATTAATTAATAGGAAAAGTGTTTATAAAGATTGGACTATAGTGACTCAAGAAAAAAAAAAGTTTCAGTGTTCTGTTTTAAATAGTGGATAAAGAAACTCAACAGTGTATTCACTTCCCCTTGGACATGGCCATCAAGTAATAAATTTATTCTTTTACTTTTATTAAACCAGTACTGGGGGAGGAAGATGCAGAGAAGGGAAAAACTGACATAATGAGAGAAAGAAAACAAGCATGAAAATGGCTATCGCAGAGGGAAAACTGGGCTATCATGAAAGTTATTAGAGGAGACACTTGATGTGGGCTCACTTAGGAAGGGTACAGGTGTGAAGAGATGATAGCTAATGTGTTTTCTACATATCAGAAGACAGGAGCAAATTTTCATGCCTGTCAGTCCAATATTTTATAGATGTTCATAATTTTTGTGCAATTTTGTTTTCACCACCTTAACAAGGTTTTTTATTTACTGCCAGTTTTTACAGTATATTGCCCATCCATTAAAAAGGAAAAAAAAAAAAAAAAAAGTTGTTTAGCACTGGTGAAGTTTTTTGTCAGATAAATATTACAGCATTAAAATCCAACAGTATTGTGCTACCCTGTTTTTTTTCCTAGGTGCTACTGTTTCATAGTTTGGAAGGAGTCCTTTCAAATTTCAGTCCTTCAACAAAAGTGTTTTTTTCTTTATTGTGACCTTAGAATTTCTTCTTTTTCAAAATACTGTGTTTAACATGAGTCATGACTTATTTTATGTTCTGATAATGTATGCCACCACAAGGTTATATTTTAATGAAATGGAGCTGGTTGATTAACTCTCCCTGATGTGCAGAAGTGACTGTCACATCTCATGGCTGTCATGTCATCATGAAACTCTGGGTACAAGCTGTTGTCAGAGGGGAAGAGTTCAGAGCTGCCATGCTGACTTCTACAGAGATGATGGCCTCTGGGTCCCAGAGATTTTTCTGCAATATGTGTACTGTATATTAGGTTTTTCCAGTAGGAATAAACCTAAGATACGTCTATTAAATTGCAGTTTATTAAATATTGATTTATGTATTAAACAATTTTCACTCTAATTATATAACAGCAATTGGAGGGGAGAATATTGCAAGAGAAAATATAAGACAATAAAGTAGATATTGATGAAGGTCCCTACTTGTATTTATTTCTGTCGTCTTTTTTGTCAGGTTACATAAAAAACACAAGCATTTGTTCTGCATTTTCAGATAACAGACTTTTGCATTTGTTAATGAATTTAATAATATAAATTGTTTTTCACTGATTTGCATAATTTAACAATATTCTCTGCAAATGTGAAAACTGAATAATAATTAAATAGTTCTTCTCTTCATTACATTCGGTGAACAGAATTTTACTTTGGCCAGTTTTGTGTTGGTATGGAAAGTCGCATCTTCAAACTCAGGAACTGTCTGTATAAAGCAGGAGAATTTGAGTAATTTTTTGTCTTCTCTTAATGAGGGTTTTTCTTGTTCTGGTTTGTTTTTTTTTTGTTTAATGATTTTGTTTTTTAAAAAGGTGACTGATGAGAGGAGGGAGCATTGATCTTAACAGTTCACAGAAGATGATTACGTATAAAGCCAGGAGAAATCGAAAGTGTTTACGTAGAACATGGATGATTCAAGGGGATATTCAATACAACAGAACAGCATTCAGGAGATGCAGGAACTTAATGTTAATATCACTTTATTATAATAATGTTCTGTGTGCATTTTAAGAATGATGCTTTGCCATATATACGCTTTTTGGAGCAACGGTTTTGAACGATATTTGAAATTGCTATTAGTTTTTTCTTTCTGCAGCACATTAGAGACTCAAGGATGCCACATTTTCCATGCTTTGTATTTTATTTATATTTGTTCGAAGCACACTCAAACAAACAAACAAAAAAAGACAAAACCCTTCTCACTTCTTCTGCAGAAGCTGCACCCTAGGTGAACTTCTGACACATTTAGGACTCAAGACTCATGGGGGGTTTGTAAGTGTTAAATATTCTTGCGTACACACTTGCTCCGCTTTGTGTACTTTTTAAAGTAGGTTTTGAAGCTGACTGAAGTGAATGAGTTTAGTGTCCCAACTGAATATTTGTACTGCTTTCAAACTGCTCGTGTAGCTTGGCTTATTTTTGTGTATTTACTGACACGTGTTAAAATATACAAGTCGGTGGTAGAGCCACTAAAGTGTGTCAATGTGTGAAGCTGAGCTGATTTATTACAGGAGTCCGACTTCGTGTGTGGACCAGACTTCAGCTTCCCTAAGGATATTCTTTGAACAAGTCCCCCTGTTCCACTTTTATCCCTCCCCACCCATGAAATCTGTGCTGGTAGTACCAGAACTGAGAATGAAATAATTCAAATATGTACCCGTCAAGATAGTTTTTTCTGTAAGTTCTGTTAGGAAAATAAAAAAAATTTAAAAAAAAAGAAGTAATCTGTTCATTAACCAGCAAATGGGGTTTTAATTTATCTTTTTTCAGGATAAATATCTGAATTCATGTTGAGCATGTTGGATAAGAGGTTAATTTGTCAACAAGACCTTGCTTGGAATAAAACAGAATAGTAATTTAACAATTTTATGGAGACTTCTGTGGTAATACTGATACAATTTCAAGAGCTGCAGCTATCCATAACTTCACTTTCAGAGGTCTTATGTTTAAAATTGAAAATGCCATGTCTTCTGGTTTCTGTGTTTTCCTCAAGTTCTGATCACATCTCTGTCTACGAAAGCCTAGAAATAAGAGCCTTACACTTTTCAAATTCCCACAGGCCACTCTGCTTGCTTTCAACATTTAATTTATTTCTCTGTTTCTTACACATAGAAGTGTTATGGTCATCTTGATTTACAGGGTTAGTAAGTAGTCTTCTAAAACTCTCACTCCTCCAAGTAGTATCAGTAAAATAATCTGAATTGTTTTGTGACCAAAGTGTATGCCTGTGGTGAGTGCTTTTGTAATGCTTCTCCCCTGATAGCCCAGATAATAAAGACTGTTGCAGTTTTTATGAATTATTGATATCAATTCAAGAACTAGAAGCAGTTTTGAAATTGAGAGGCTGCATCACTGTTGCTTAAAGTTTGAGCATGGTAAACAGGCTTCAATGAAAAAAAAAAACAACAAAAGGAGATGGGTGGGTGGGGAAGAACTCAGATTTCTTTTTCAATCAGCAAGCCAAAAACATGCCTATGTAGGTAAAGTATGCGCATTATGACTAAAGGTGCTTCCCACAGTGTTTGGTGACATGACAAACCAGTTGTGTCACAGGAAAAAAAGAACTTCATGCCAGTTTGGATGCCTCATTTGCTTTTTGCTTGCTCAAGTGTTTAATCAGGTCTTATTTAAAGAATGTATAATCCTGAACAACCTCAGTAAACTGACGGATCAATGTGTCTTCCCTTAATTTGATACGTTTTTTTATGTTTTCCCCCAACCCCCACTAAAATAGAATCAGCCCAAATACAAAATAGGCAAGCCAAATGGACAAGATCAGCATCTAATTTAAAGTAGGTTCCCCTCCCACCTATTTCCAAGCAAGGCTTAATAGCACTGGAAAAAAACAGCACATACTTTAAGCTATGGCAATGTCTGTGACAAGAATAATGTCTTAAGAAAAGGTTATCTAGCTGTGGGTTACTTTGGGGTAGGTTGTGCTTATTGCTTTTCTACGTGGCCCCTTTAACCTTGGCATCAGTAAATCAAATTTTGAGGGTGATGGTCAGTGGTGAACCATCCAAATTTCATGAGGACCAGTGGGCACACTGATCATTTACATTTTCAATTAAAACCATTGTTAAACAGCCTGTGGCCTGGCTGCAGACCTGCAGATGCATGGGCTGCACAGCCTGGGAACTGCCTCACTGCCCTTTTTCTTGATTGGGTCCACAAAATGGGTAGGGTTTGCTTGATCCAAACCTGAACCAGACTAGGCTGGGAAACACCGAGGGAATCCCTTAAAACAAAGAGAAAAAAAACCCTTATATTTATATACACAAAATTAATTGGCTAAAGACAGTTTAATGCAAAGTACATCAGCAGAAACAAGTATGTTATGTTTGAATAAAGAGATCCTATGGCATATATGTGAGATCACACCTCAAGTAACAAAGTGTCTTGTTTTTCATTACTTACATCTTAGAGTCCCAAGTCCTCCAGTGTTTGTTCATTATGTATAATCCTTAAAAATTTAGATGCTTAGACTGCAACCAGTGTGTGAATACTTTGTGGAGGTTTCTTCTTTTGTCCACAAAATTAATAATATTTTACTTTATTGGTGTAAATTTATTCTCTTGACTTCTCATGAGCTTGAGTAGAATTATTCTATATATTCATTCTTGTAGCTTAAATAAAATTTGGATGAGTAAGAAATGACTCTCTATATGATTTTAGCACAGAGTTTTAATTAAGATAAATTCCTTCAATTAAAATAAGTTGTAAGAGCATTAGTTGACCCATGAAACATCTTATCTGGCATGATCTAAGGGTATGGATGGTGCAATTTCACTTTTAAATGACAGCTTACTTGGAGATTTATAACATTTGGAAGAGATCTTTTTTATCATTCAGTGACAATAGACGGCTTGTCTTCAAAGATTCCTCTAGGGCATCAACCCTGTTAATGAGATAGCTCCACAAATGAATAGGATCGTATCAAGAGATAGTATTAAATTAACAGAGTTTAGACTGAAATATGTATTCTCTTTTTGGAATTAAAAATAATTAATATTGAACACTTTCTTCGAAAATATCTTTTGTAATGTATATGTTTTTTTTTTTAAATCCAAACATTAAGATAAAAAGGTAATTTTCATGTTGTTGTTTTTTTTTTAGCAGTTACTTAGAAAATGTAATCTTGAGAAGGTTCTGTTTGTATTTCAAGAAAATTATCCAAGAAGACTATTCTTGGGAGACATGATTTTGTAACTAATATTTTTGGGAAGAAAACATTAGTTTTGTTTCATAGCATATTGAGATTTTAAAATGTAAACCAGTTCTTCAACAGCTTTCCAATGAAGGCTATTTCAGGTTTTTATTAACAAATTGTTTTGTCTCCTTCCAGCTATCTCTCACACACTGTTGAGTGTCTAGCTGTAAACGAGAAAAAAAAAAAAAAAAAAAAAAAAAGCAGAGACATAGCAGTATTTCAGCTCTTTCAATGACAAAGAACATCTAAACTATTTTTTTTCTAAAAGAATGTCTGAGTCCATGATTTGTTAGTCATTTCCCCTCTCATGCTGGCATGACACAGCTTTTCTAGTGGAAATGTACATCGTGACAATCATGAATTGTACCTTTCAGATTTAGAAAAGGCCTTTTCAGAACTTCAGTTTGGAGGGTCTTGGGCCTTTGCGCTCAGTTACCATTTCAAATTGGAGTCAAAGTGATAGTACTTAAACTTCGTAGTTTTACACAATTCCTGTTGCTTGAGTGACAAGAGGTCTTTGATTTGGGCACTTGCTCCTCTGCCTTAGCAAAAAAAATGTAATTATAATAAATGCTTTTCTCAGTAAACTCGGTGGAAGCCAAGGAGCCCCTTAGTGTGCTACTCTTGCAATCGTAATTGTGGACTGTTAAGTGTACATTTTACTTTATGTCCTAATAGTTAGAAAAATTAATTTACCTGAATATTAATCACTGTCAAAACCCTCAGTAGGGTTAGAAGGAGCTGTGTGTCATCTTAACTGTGGCCATTTGAATGGTGTCTAGTCAATACTACTTTCTAGACTCTTCTTATAGTAAGTCAGTAAACTCGGTGGAAGCCAAGGAGCCCCTTAGTGTGCTACTCTTGCAATCGTAGTTGTGGACTGTTAAGTGTACATTTTACTTCAGTGGGCAAACACAGGGCATATTTTGATGGGTATACAGTCTTTACCTGTTGTGGTTTTGGTTATGTCCTAATAGTTAGAAAAATTAATTTACCTGAATATTAATCACTGTCAAAACCCTCAGTAGGGTTAGAAGGAGCTGTGTGTCATCTTAACTGTGGCCATTTGAATGGTGTCTAGTCAATACTACTTTCTAGACTCTTCTTATAGTAAGTCAGTAAACAACATGTCCGCTGTAACTTTAGCCTTGAGTTTCTTGTCCTGCTCCCTTAATTTCAACAGGGACTATGCAACCAGCTCAGGCTAGTAGTCTGGTTTAAGTAGTTAAGTGAAGTAAACATCTTTTTATTTCAAGAACTTAGATTGAATAAGCTTGATTTTCTATGGGTAGAGCTTTTATTTCAGTATATTATGAGAGATTCAATAAATTTTATCCTCTGTTGTCCTATTTCATCCTGTAATCTGTTTTTGAAAAGGACTTTCATTTTTAAATAGATCCGTAGCTACCTAAATATTAGGTTCTTGTCTCTTTATAATCCTCTTCATTCTTCCCTATTTTTCCCCAAGACTCCTGTCCCTGGAATAACTAATAAATTCTTTATGGCTGATTTCAGAGTCTGGGTACTTCATACATGGTAGGTCTCAGACTTCTCTCGTTTGCTTCTCTTTTTCTTACTATAATTCAAAAAAATAAAGTATTTATATAGATACTGTAATCAATAAGTCCAGATTTGCATCAACTGCAAATTGATCCAAATAATATTATTTGCATTTGGTCTTATGATAATTATAATTCTACTTTGTATATTTGAAATATTAGAGAATCTTACACTCATGTCTTTTCAGTTTCTCTTTGAACAAAGTAAATACTATTGTAGTCAATGAATCTTCATACAGTAGCTTATAATTTTACTAATGGCTACCTGAAGTGTGTAACCCTCCTGGAATCAGTAGTCTTCTTTTCAGCATGCGAGTTTTGCCAGTGAATATGTTGAATATTTTGCAGGCTCATTCTAGGTTTTCCCCCCATAGTTCATAGTTAAAAGTGAGTGCAGGTTTTTAACCTCAATGCAGAATATATTCCATCCGCGTGCCTGATTTTGTTCATAAGCTTCTTGAAACATGAGGCCTTTCTCTGCTTCTGTTTTTAAATGCTTTTACTCTTCTTGATTCCACATAATTTGCAAATATAATGATTACAGTCCTGATTTCTTCCAGGGCTTTATAAAACCTAAATTTGCTGTTCCTCAGGGAAGTAATTTTCTCTAGTTTCTGTAACTCATGTTTATTACATTTTTTTAATTGCTATAGCTTGTTTTATGCTTCCCCTGTCAAGCAGGTTAAGGTATTTAAAAGCATATATATGTGTGTGTGTGTATATAAAGATTTACTAATAAATTTATAATGTAACTATTAGTAGCCAAATTCCAGGAGTACTTTTTCACTTTCTCATATTTAATCTAGGTACTTTTAGAGAACACCATAAACTTTAAACTGCTTTTGTCTTTGTAATTTTAAGCAATGTCCTTTATTTGGGGAATATTTAAACCTTCAGGTTAATTGAAGTACAGTATTATACTAACCAGCCATTGCATTGAAGCCTAGTGCTCAGATTAAAGTTGTAATTATAGAAGTCTCATTTAATATACTTGCAGTGCAATGAAAAAAAAAAAAAAAAAGTGTGTTGTGTTTTACATATACTTGTGTGCACTTGCAGTATTTTTGCAAGTGAAACTGAAAAACAAAATGCAAAGATAAGTTATTTCTCCTTTTTTTTGGCAAGTATTTTTATTTTTTAAAGAGAATTTTTATATGAGAATGCATAATTAAAAATATTTCTTAAGCTTTGAAATTCGAAGCTGTTGCTTTCGGAAAATTTTCAAATTTTCCTGAGACATATTTTTGTAGGATGTATAATAAAATGTTCCCATAAAGCTTTGTGAAAATAAAGATTTTTGTGAGGACCAAACCCAGGAACTCATAGAGTGCTTTACTTGGATGAAAAGGTTTGCTCAGAACTTGGGAAGAAGAACACCTTTTAGGATTTTAATTTTATTTTAAGGACACCCTGTAGACACTGAGGCAAATCCAGTTAGTGTAATATTAATGGCTTTCATACTGTACAGCCAAATCCTATGTCTGGATTTGCAGTGTGCTTTCAACAGCCAGTGAAGGCACTGAAGACTCTGTGACTGTGTGTTGTATTTAAAGCATAATTATCAGAGGGGTTCTATCGTTTAAACCAAAAGAACAGATTATTCAAGTGAATATGAAGTCTCACTCCATAAATGGAGATCACAAACCTACACTTCCTAGAAATAGCAGACAAAGTGTAATTGTCCACAGGCTATGCTTAAATTTCCTTTGAGTTTTCAGACAAATTACAAAAAGGGTTTACATTTACATACATGGCACAGATGGCACTTTGCAACATATATATTTTGGGCTGGTGTCAGAGCTTATTTGGTACTCTTTTAAACTTGTGACCTCTAGCTATTATCATGGTCTTTGTATTTTGAGTTGCAGTGATTTCCTTTCTCTTCCTGAAACAATTTATTATTGTTTCTTCTTTGTATAATGCACGTATGTTAAGAATACTACCATGTAATTACTGTTCTTTTTGTTCACACTACAATAATTAATGTCTTATGCAAACTAAAAAAAAAAAACAAAAAAAACCTTAAGTGTGAGGTGTGTTATGGTATTTTTTTTTTACTTAAAAATAATATGTACATCTCAAGATAAAATTTAAATATTAACCATCCTTTAATAATAGGAAAGTGTAATTGTTCTTTTGAGCATTTGCAATGAAGGAAAAGAATACATGACAATTTTACATATGTGTATTTTTTTTTGGTCAGAGAGCTTTTTGTCCTTTCTGTCTTCTTCAGAAATATTTAAGAGGACTTATTGAAAGATACCACATTGTCATGGGTACTCTGGAACATAAGCATGTAGCCAGAGAGTAGGTAATTTTGGCTAAAGAGATAATTTTGGCTAAAGTTTTAAAGAGAATGCCTTAGTCATCTAAAATGAAATATGCTTTTGGAACTTTAGTCTGTATGTTAAATTGAAAGGACTTATTCAAGAATTCTGGAGCTATGCGAACATGGAAAACTGGTTTTATTTTTCTCTGTTTAAGGAGACACAGCTTGAAAACTTCCATAGCCTTCTGAGGGAGGTGTAGATATCTTAATTTATAACCCCAGTTCCAGGCACTTTTAAATGACATTTAGGACATTGTGTATATATAATGGCAGTATTCATGACTGTGTGTGCTTTAATTTTCTGGAGTCTCAGCAATTATACAATTCTGCTAATCAAAATGAGGCACGGAATCCCTTGGGATGCTTTGTGGACATTTGCTGAGGTGATTGCCAACACCACATTTCCCTTGCTTGGCAGTTAAATGGAGCTGGCTTGACTGTGCCTCAGTACACCCACTGCCATGTCCCCCTTATTCTGTCTGTTGGTGGCAGCTTCCAAAGTACCAACTTGTTTCATGTTGACTGCGTGTTAGGCCTGATAATAAATCACCAATGAATAGCTAGCTCTGTACTTCTGTATTTAGAGCAGTCCTGAACGTTGATTAATGTGGCTCTTCAGTGGCAGAACAATGCTCAAGGCACATATGCACATGAAAAGCTCTTCTAGTGCAAGAGATAGCTTTGTCCTATGAGCTCCCCACTCTTCCCTTTAAATTATTCCCTTCCTGGACTAGCCTGGACCTTGGCTAATTGATTACCAGAACTTCAGGCAGGCTGAGTTTGGCCTCAACCTGAGGGGATACTGAGAGCCTTGGAGGGTCTGTCTCTTTGCTATGGAGAGGCCAGCTGCATGCATCCCAACCATGTTCCCCACAGCTGTGAGGCCTCTTACTGCTTGGGACCCCGTCTGTATTTTGTGTGTAATCTAAGGACTATTCTTTTGTCAAAATGAATAATGAACTTCAGTTGGCAGATGACTAAATGGCTATGACTAAATTAAGATTAAGATGTTCTGTTTTGGTTAGGGTTTGGGGTTTTTTTGCTGTTTTAGGCTTGGAAAAGAGTATAGAGGTAAGGAATGGGAATGTGTGAGTTCAGTAGTTCTCTTGCCTTGTGAAAAGTCTAACTAAAGGTTGTTCATAGAATTATTTTGGTTTGAAAAGGCCATCAAGTCCCACCATTAACCCAGCACTGCCAACTCCACCACTAAACCATATCCCTAAGCACCACATCTATACATCTTTTAAATAAATACTTTCAGGGATGAGGACTCCGCCACTTCCCTGGGCAGCCTATTCTGGTGCCTGAAAACCCTTTAAGTGAAGAAATTTTTTCTAATATCCTGTTTGCTTCCTTGGCTCAAATTGAGGCCGTTTCCCTTGTTTCTAAAGGCCAACCCCAATCTCACTACAACCACCTTCCAGGTAGTTTTCAAGAGCTATAATGTCTCCCCTCTCCCTCCTTTTCTCCAGACTAAACGTCCCCAGTTCTGTCAGCTGCTCATCATAAGATTTGTTCTCTAGATTCTTCACCAGCTTCGTTGCCCCTTGAATATGCTACAGGACCTCATTGTCCTTCTTGTAGTGAGTAGACCAAAACTGAATGCAGTATTTGAGGTGCATCCTCATCAGTTACAAGTACAGATGGATGATCACTTCCCTAGTCCTGCTGGCCATATTATTTCTGGCTGTATACTCCTGCTTCTTTGAAGCAAACCTCTGTGACAAGCCTTGGAGAGTAGGGCCTTTTTTGCTTGCCCTTGGGAGGCACCTCAGTTTGTTATCCTTAATCTTTTGAGCAATGCTGCACAACTCAGCCAATTAATGGAGCAAAGCCAACATGGAACAGGAGAGTATTATTACTATTTTTAAAACTCTTCTAGGCTTTCCACTACCTTATTTTTTATCTTCTTCATGTAGAATTTAAAAATATGCAAGAATAGCTATAAAATGTCAGCTCCTTACAGAATGTTAAATGGTTGCTGCAAAGTGATGACTGTCTAGTAAAATCAACTGCCCTCTATATTTTTTATTGACAAAATAGTTGGGATAGAGAAAAGCATTTAGGATGCTGAGAAGTTAGCATAAAAAAATTCACCTTTCCAGTTAGCAGTGTAAATCCTCCCTGTTGCTAGTCCACTTTGAAATAATTGCGTAATATGACAGGAAAAGAAATGAGGAAAGATACCTTTCAAAAATCTCCATATGCTAATTAGAAATGTCTATAGTCTGAAATGTAGTTTTTCTATGATCAGTAAAATTCATGCTTGTTTGTTCTGTAGGTGTATTTTTAACTACTTTATGCTGGGTTCATATAGAACTCAAAAACTGTGTGTATTTTTGCATTCCCATCACATTTGCAGGCAGAAATATTGTTAGAAGTGGTATCTATAATTAGAGGAAGTAAATATTCTGTATTTTCTTACTATTTATTGAGTCAGGAGTAATTTTTATTATTGTTTGAATGCACATGAGTATTTTTTAATCTCTACTTTCGGAAGACCAAAGTTGCACTGGATCCCAAAAGCCCTTTTCAGGTACTAGAATGCCACTATAAGATCCCCCCTGGAATCTTCTTTTCTTCAGGCTGAACAACCCCAACTACCTTGCCTGACTTCATAAGAGAGGTGCTCCAGCCCTCTGATAATTTTTGTGTCCCTCCACTAGACATGCTCCAACAGGTCCATATCCTTCTTGCATTGGGGTCTCCAGAGCTGGATGCAGTACTCCAAGTGAGGTCTCACGAAGGCGGAGTAGAGGGGCAGAATCAGCTCTCCCGATCTGTTGGCCACACTTCTTTGGATACAGCTCAGGATGTGGTTGGTCTTCTGAGCTGCAATTGCACATTGGTGGCTCATGCCCAGCTTGCGATCCACTAGTACCCCCAGGTCTTTTTGCACAGGACTGCTCTCTAGCATGTCTTCCCTCAGCCTGTATTGGTATCTCTGGTTGCCCCAACCCAGATGCAGGACCCTGCTCTTGGCCCTGCTGAACCTCATGAAGTTCACCTGGGCCTACTTCTCCAGCTTGTCCAGGTCCTTCTGGATGATATCCCATCCCCCTGGCATATTGACTGCACCACCTAGCTTGATGTCATCAACAAATTTGCTGAAGGTGCTCTCAAAGCCACTGTCAATATCATTAATCTCACCATTTCAGGGATACGCCTTCTCTATTTAATTTTTGCTTCTTCCAAGTTCTTCTTGCATTAGTTTTGAATACAGAAAAATGCAGCAGCTTCCTATCTCTGTTCATCTTGTCCCCTAATCCATGAGTCTTCACTGATCTCTTGTTTGAATATTCAGTAAAATAAAATTGTCTCAGGGAAGTATTTTTTTCTGACAAACAAGACATAATAAAAATAATGCTTTTTAACAATGTTTGTAACTCTAAACTCTGATTTATTTTGCCTTCTCTAGTCTTAAGTGTTCATCTGCTCTATTGATGAGGTTTTTTTTTCCTTTTGGAAACTTTCCTGTTTTATAGGACTGTGAATTTCTACTTGTGGGTAGTGTTTTGGGGTTCTTTTGCTTCTGACATCTTTGCTGTATTTTAAATCTTCAAAGTAGAAAAAAAGCTAAGGTCAGACATACCAATGTTTGATTCATGTGCCCATTATAAAAATTAATCTTTTGTATTTATCTGTCAAAGTGTTAATGTTCTGATAATGTTTTAAATTGAATTTGACATGATGGAATGGTATAATTATCAAGTTTTTAAATAACCCAGTGGTTCTGTCTGAACTTATACCTAGTCTAAGTCTTGTTTGGTACTTAGGAAGTTTACTGGGTGGTGTTTGATGCAAGAGAAGGCAACATGCTGAGGTTGGGACTGCAACCCTGGTGGTAAGTACAGACTAGGGAATGAGTGGCAGGAGAGCAGCATGGCAGAGAGGGACCTGGGGGTCCTGGTTGATGGCAAACTGAAAATGAGCCAGCAGTGTGCCCTGGCAGCCAGGAGGACCAACTGTGTCCTGGGGTGCATCAAGCATATCATTGCCAGCCAGTTGAGGGATATGATTTTACCACTCTACTACACTGGTGCGGCCTCACCTTGAATACTGTGTGCAGTCTTGGACACCACGATGTAAAAAGGACATCAAGCTATTGGAGAATGTCCAAAGGAGAGCTATGAGGATGGTGATGGGGTGACTTATGAGGAGCAGCTGAGGTCACTTGGATTATTTGGCTTAGAGAAGAGGAGACTAAGGGGTGACCTCATTGCAGTCTACGGCTTCCTCAAGAGGGGAAGAGATTGGGCACGTACTGACCTCTTCACTCCTGTGACCAATGACAGGACTTCTTAAAATGGCAGGAAGCTGAATCAGGGGAGGTTTAGGTTGGTTATCAAGAAAAGGTTTTTCACCCAGAGAACAGTCAAAGCACAGAACAAGCTCCCCAGGGGAGTGATCACAGCACCAAGCCTGCCTGAGTTCAAGAAGCATTTAGATGATGCTCTCAGGCACATGGTGTAATTCTTTGGGTGACCTACACAGGGACAGGAGTTGGACTCGATGATCCTGATGGCTCCCTTCCAACTCAGCATATTCTATGATATTTTGGAATCAACATTCTGTAGAATGTGGATGCTCTTCCAGATATTTTTTTTTTCTGAGAGGGAAACAATCACAATAAGGTTCTCTTAATGAAATGGTTCTTTTTTGAATGTAATAAGCTCATGACACTTCCTAAAGCAGTACTTTGAATAGATATATAAGTTAGTGTCAGAAGAGACAATAGTAGTTTTAAAAAAGGACCCATTATAATATTAAGGAGAGAAAGAAGGGGCTAACTTGGAATATCACAGGCCTCCTTGTGTCATTATCATCTGAACTCCGGTAACTCCATCCTCCCATGTGTCCTCTTGCACCTGGATAATGTCTCCTTGATGTCTGACAACTGTATAGGATATGAGATTCAACTTTTCTTTCAGTGTATCTCTGCCAAGCATAAGCCAAAGGATGCTCAGCAAGACTTTGATTATATTGAAACTGTCAAGTACTACAGTGAAATATGACTGAAAAGATTTGGGGTAAGACCCCAACATCAGCTTTTTTTTTTTTTTTTTTTTTTTTTTTTTTTTTACTTTAGAT
>NW_009953970.1:757455-768114 GCF_000747805.2 Chaetura pelagica
GTGTGATTTCCCCCAGCCTGTACTGATATCTCTGGTTGCCCCAACCCAGGTGCAGGACCCTGCACTTGGCCTTGCTGAACCTCATGAAGTTCACCTGGGCCTACTTCTCCAGCTTGTCCAGGTCCTTCTGGATGATATCTCATCCCCCTGGCATATTGACTGCACCACCTAGCTTGATGTCATCAACAAATTTGCTGAAGGTGCTCTCAAAGCCACTGTCAATATCATTAATCTCACCATTTCAGGGATACGCCTTCTCTATTTAATTTTTGCTTCTTCCAAGTTCTTCTTGCATTAGTTTTGAATACAGAAAAATGCAGCAGCTTCCTATCTCTGTTCATCTTGTCCCCTAATCCATGAGTCTTCACTGATCTCTTGTTTGAATATTCAGTAAAATAAAATTGTCTCAGGGAAGTATTTTTTTCTGACAAACAAGACATAATAAAAATAATGCTTTTTAACAATGTTTGTAACTCTAAACTCTGATTTATTTTGCCTTCTCTAGTCTTAAGTGTTCATCTGCTCTATTGATGAGGTTTTTTTTTTCCTTTTGGAAACTTTCCTGTTTTATAGGACTGTGAATTTCTACTTGTGGGTAGTGTTTTGGGGTTCTTTTGCTTCTGACATCTTTGCTGTATTTTAAATCTTCAAAGTAGAAAAAAAGCTAAGGTCAGACATACCAATGTTTGATTCATGTGCCCATTATAAAAATTAATCTTTTGTATTTATCTGTCAAAGTGTTAATGTTCTGATAATGTTTTAAATTGAATTTGACATGATGGAATGGTATAATTATCAAGTTTTTAAATAACCCAGTGGTTCTGTCTGAACTTATACCTAGTCTAAGTCTTGTTTGGTACTTAGGAAGTTTACTGGGTGGTGTTTGATGCAAGAGAAGGCAACATGCTGAGGTTGGGACTGCAACCCTGGTGGTAAGTACAGACTAGGGAATGAGTGGCAGGAGAGCAGCATGGCAGAGAGGGACCTGGGGGTCCTGGTTGATGGCAAACTGAAAATGAGCCAGCAGTGTGCCCTGGCAGCCAGGAGGACCAACTGTGTCCTGGGGTGCATCAAGCATATCATTGCCAGCCAGTTGAGGGATATGATTTTACCACTCTACTACACTGGTGCGGCCTCACCTTGAATACTGTGTGCAGTCTTGGACACCACGATGTAAAAAGGACATCAAGCTATTGGAGAATGTCCAAAGGAGAGCTATGAGGATGGTGATGGGGTGACTTATGAGGAGCAGCTGAGGTCACTTGGATTATTTGGCTTAGAGAAGAGGAGACTAAGGGGTGACCTCATTGCAGTCTACGGCTTCCTCAAGAGGGGAAGAGATTGGGCACGTACTGACCTCTTCACTCCTGTGACCAATGACAGGACTTCTTAAAATGGCAGGAAGCTGAATCAGGGGAGGTTTAGGTTGGTTATCAAGAAAAGGTTTTTCACCCAGAGAACAGTCAAAGCACAGAACAAGCTCCCCAGGGGAGTGATCACAGCACCAAGCCTGCCTGAGTTCAAGAAGCATTTAGATGATGCTCTCAGGCACATGGTGTAATTCTTTGGGTGACCTACACAGGGACAGGAGTTGGACTCGATGATCCTGATGGCTCCCTTCCAACTCAGCATATTCTATGATATTTTGGAATCAACATTCTGTAGAATGTGGATGCTCTTCCAGATATTTTTTTTTTCTGAGAGGGAAACAATCACAATAAGGTTCTCTTAATGAAATGGTTCTTTTTTGAATGTAATAAGCTCATGACACTTCCTAAAGCAGTACTTTGAATAGATATATAAGTTAGTGTCAGAAGAGACAATAGTAGTTTTAAAAAAGGACCCATTATAATATTAAGGAGAGAAAGAAGGGGCTAACTTGGAATATCACAGGCCTCCTTGTGTCATTATCATCTGAACTCCGGTAACTCCATCCTCCCATGTGTCCTCTTGCACCTGGATAATGTCTCCTTGATGTCTGACAACTGTATAGGATATGAGATTCAACTTTTCTTTCAGTGTATCTCTGCCAAGCATAAGCCAAAGGATGCTCAGCAAGACTTTGATTATATTGAAACTGTCAAGTACTACAGTGAAATATGACTGAAAAGATTTGGGGTAAGACCCCAACATCAGCTTTTTTTTTTTTTTTTTTTTTTTTTTTTATTTTTGGGGACACTATTTCAAACTAGGTCTGGTCCAAATGCTTGGTCTGAATGACATTAGCTCCTCCCCAGGACCCTGTCTTCTGTCTTAGCTTCATCTGAACGGAATCCATTTCACACATGGCAGGATTGCTATGTGGTGCTATTGAAAATACAGTAAGTGGGGGTGTTTGGGCATAATTTCAAAACCAAACTTACCTAATTTGAAAAACTAATGTATGTGCATGGTTTGAGGCATAGCAGTGGTGACAAATACCTTTTTATATACCTGAGTCATCCTTTTACTGCAGAAGGTGACCAAGGCAGGGAAATGCATCCTTAGTTTGCAAAATGAAGAAAAACAATGGAGTTGGAATTTCATCTAGTCCTAGCTCACTTTTCTGTTTATGCCCTCTTTCCTGATGAATCCCTGATCTCATATCATGCAAGGGATTAATTCTCTTACTACAGACACTAGTAGGAAGAATTTCCTATCTACTCTTTTGTCATATTCCTCTGTGATCTTGTTACATAAGAAAAATAGATTTCTACTTATCCAAGGCAGTATTTTTTTATTATTTTTTTTTTCCCCTATGTGGACTGTGATGATGCAGGACTCTTGTGAACCATACAGGCAGATTCACTTTTATATAGATATTGTTGTAAGGTGTTTATGCATTGCAGCACAACTTGGTTTGTGAATAAAATGGCCAGTTTCACTCTGGTTGAAGATGGACTGTTGATAAAAGAATCCCAAGGCTTTGTCTAAAACTGGATTTTCTACAAATTAGTACATTAGAGTACCTCCCTGAGCTCTACATAATTAGCTCTTTCTATTTTCATATGTTCATCAAATTGAATTCATTGAAATATTTAGAAAATTGGATAATATACAAAGTTAAAGCTTAAACAGTTACTTAATGGTGAAAGCATTTGAAAAGAATGAAGTAGATGCAGTGGCAGTTACTGGCTGAAGCCAAAAAAAGAATAATTTTGCTCCTTTGCTGATTTCTGCACCCAACCATAAGCTTCATGACTCTCCTAATTAACTTCATGCTGGTGAGCAGATTGAGAATGGCTCTAGTCAGCACTAAAAATGCCTGGAAACATGCTGGTTTAGAGCTGTATGCAAAGTTGCTGATTTTTTTTTTTCAAAATCACTGCCAAAAGCCACAAAACATAGCTGCATATGTTTCATGCTAATCACAAAATAATAAGGTAATTGATATTCAACAATTTAAAACAACAAACAGAGCACATACTCTAAATCTGCCTTGCTGGTTTTAATTAATGCTATTGCCCACTGTTTGAGTGGAACCACAAAGGAAGTGGTGGGAACTTGGTTTTGAAAAAGAGATCTTTTCCAAATTGTTGATAAAGCATTTAAATAACTCTTTATACGTCCAGGAAGGAAGCTGATGAACTGTCCTCCTTTCTCCATTGCTCGTGACAAATTTGAAAAGCAAAAGCAAGGTTCTTGGAAGGTTAAACTCTGAGAAGATCTGGGAAGGGTTTTGTTTCTTTCATTCAGATTAACTAGTGCCTCCTAAGGAGCTCACTTCACATTTTGTCCAGATTGTTTTAAAATTAATTATACCTGTTCTTAGGGAATATCTGTGAAGTACAATCAGTTGTTTTTGAGACTACTGTTAATCTACATGACAAAGAAGCTGAGCATAGAAACAGTTATATTGGTGATGGAAAAAAATAAGAAAATAAATAGCTGTTACTAGGAGGGAAGAGGAAGAAAGGTCCTGGCATTGAAATAATAGGCACAATTAGTATTCAGAATCAGCTCTTGAGCTAGGGGGATTTTATGGAGGGGTTTTAGTTGTTGTAATTCTGTTATCTTTAGTAGTCAAAATTCTAGACTACCATGAGATGTCAGAGGTCTTTTAGTAGCCCTCAGCCCTACCATCTTACTGGCAGCTAAACCAGCTAAGTGTACAAAAATTTGAACGATACATCTTTGATAAAAATACACATTTCTATCAATTATTCTATTTTAATTTTTCTGTACTGTATAGTAACTTTGGATAAAATTTGATTCCTTCCTCTCTTCTGGAAGGCCACTAGGAATCTCTTCAATGATTGTGCTGTGTAAAGCATTAGGCTATTGCCCTTGTTACCTCAGCTAGTTTCATTTGGTTGATTACCTGTTTTGTTTGACTGTGAGTGTTTTTCCATTTCTTTGTGTATTTGTTTTGAAAGAAAGTGGGAAAGGACAGCTGTAGAGGTATGATAAAGAACCTTCCTCTTGTCTTCATTGTCTGCCCATCCTCACTTATGGTTGTGATTGCTTCATAAAACCTAAAATTTCAATGTATGTGATGGTTGCTGCAGAGCCCTTCGATGAATGATTTATTAACTGTCTACTTCTGGGTAAATGGATAAGATTCTTTTTCATTGGAATAGCAACTATGATAATTTATTTAAAGCTCTATTCAAGGAGAAGCTTGGGTAATTTTTCTCCTGGAAATGCCTTAGAAGGAAAGATTTTGTTCATTGGCCAGATGAAGCAGTTATCAGGAGCAAAATGCTTAAAGATCTAGTGCTTAAGGATCTTGTGCTTTGACAACCTGCATGTGACAATCCAAAAAATTTCCATCTCTACTTTTTAGTTATGCTTTCTAATTAGAATGTAGTTATTTGAAGATTATGTTTTCTGAGATGACTGTCAGGAATAATTTTTTATGTCTATTCTCTCATTCCTATTAAAAGGAGTATGGTGTATCATTTTGCTTAATTGTGGTATTGTTCTGGATAAACTCTAAAGAAAATTACCAACTTACTGAATTGGAAAATCTCAGCCTGCTTTTTTCCATCTAGCATGTTGAAGTGGCTTCACTGGTGCAATGTACTAGGACAAACCATTTCCTAAAGGAAATAAATATCTATAAAGAGCAGATCAGACAATGGCTACTAAATATGTAAATCCAAATGCAATCTCTTTCACATCACAGTTTCTGGCTGCCAGAAGCTGGACTCTGTGTATTAAGGAAAATAATAATTATCTTAAATATGTTATTTAGGAATCTGCAACTCACCACTAATAGGGATGTAATATGGGGCAACCTTGAGCTGATATTCTCCAATGCTTCTACTGTTGTTCATTAATTTAATTTCTTCTGGCTTTTTCTAGTAAATGTATGATACATTAAGCCTAGCTCTTTTTGTCATACTACTTTGCATTTGGGAGAAGGGAAAAGAAGGTGACAGTGTTTTGCTCCTGTCACTTAAATCCATGTCTATGGTGAATAATAACACAGCTCTGATGTTTTCCATTCTGCACCCAACTTCTTGTGTCTGTATCTTCTGGGCATACTTGTATCAGTAACATAACAAAGCAAACCTCACTCATTCTTGCTGCTCCAGCTACTATGCTTGAGTGCCAACACGTGCCATTGCCTTTGGACCCTGCCCAGGCCCACTGTGACAAAAATCATGATTGTGGGACTCTTAACAAACAGTGTTGATGGAGGAACTAGAATCTAGCAGATTCATTCTGGTTGTATATAGGTCATTTATCTATCCCAAGTGCTTTTTTAATGCTGCATTTTTTATAAAATAGTAATATGAAGTTTTAAATATCAGGCAACTCAAGATGGCAGAAATTGTAGTGAGCAGCTCAGTGAGTAAACCCAAAAGTGTCCATTGAAAAGCATGTATGGCAGAATCAGGAAAAAGAAACTACTATGTTCCACGTCACGTTTGGAATATCTTTTCTGTCAAAACTTTAGGAGTTAAAAATAATGGCTTCCAACAGGTTTCCGAATCATCTACTGGTTTGAATTAGTGGATAGTTCAAGGTCAGGTAAGAAAGATAGATGTACAGATATAGATACAGATATTTAAGATGAAAACCAGAAATTACTGGGTTTAAGTAATAAAACTTTATTTAATAGTAAAAAAAACTATACTTTTTATATCTGCACCACTGAAGATTATTATTTGTCTTTCAGTTATCTTGCAGGTAGAACTTAAATTTATTTTTTTCCTACCTAGGAGCTCTCAGAGTGTCTTTCAGAGAATTTTGCTGAATTATTTTAATTTTTATAGATGTCCGTGGATAAGCTAAAAATACAGGTCAAGGCCAGATGAAAAAAATAATACCGAGGAGGCTGAAATGTTTCTGGAACCCAAATTATGGTGCAAGCTCTATATTGTGCTGTTCGAAACTGTACAAATACATGTATTGTGTAGGAATGGTGCAACTTGGGTTTAGCAAATTGATGCCTACATAAAGGAAATAAAAATTGAGTATAGAATTTTCCATATTTCATAGAATCATAGAATCATCCTGGTTGGAAAGGACCTTGAAGGTCATTAAGTCCAGCCATAATCTAAATCCACCAACCATAACCTAATCTACCTATTCAGTGCTTAAATCATGTCAGTAAGCACCACATTTTAAACTCTATCAGGGATGGTGAATCCACCACCTCCCTGGCCAGCCTGTTCCAGTGTGTATTCCTTTCTGTATCTGCTAAACCCAAAGCAGACAAACTTTCATGTTGCCTAGCTTACAGTGTAGCACTTCAGTACTCCCACTGACTTTTACCAGCATGAGAGGAGTGAATGTTGATGAAGTTTCTTCTCACATACAGTACTTCCAATTTGAAAGTTCAGTTTGCAGCTTCCTTAAATACATGCCATTTTTATTTATTTATTTTTTTTTTTTTAGCATTTACTATTAGATACTTAGAGTTTGTAATAAGTTCTTGATATTTCTTCCCTGTGTTGCTGGCTCTGGCTGTCCAACTAAAATGGCATTTAAAATAATTAAGTTGTATTAGGATATATATATATTGCTGTACTGGCTTTTTAACTAAAGTATTTTAAAATGTAATATTGTAGGAAAGATAAGAGAGGGAAACAATGTATCAAGTGCCCAGTTTGTAGCAGTTCTTTGACTCACCGTTAGCACATTAGTGACACAGCACTGTAGCACTGAATTGGATTTCAGAACAGCAAGGAAAACTTCCCCAATATAGAACAAGACATTTCTTCTATGTGAGGTGTTGTAAATGGAAACAAATTGGTTTGCCTTTGTTATTTTAGATTTTATTTTATAGTAATAAAAATATAAACCAAAATCAACACTATGCAAATTGAATTTCTAAGAATAGCAGTTATCTGGAAATAATTTAATCTGAAAAAAAAAAAAAAAAAAAAAAAAAAGTCTTCCAGTTGAGAGATTTGGGAAGAAGTTTCTATAAGGTGTACTTTCTTTGATTTTACTACCCTCATTGGCTACTTTTGTGTCCTTGACTTTAAATGTATATATACACTGTTACTAACAATTTTCTCTGTAAACATTTGAAGAGCAAACAGCAGTGTCTTGTAAAGGGTAAATGGAGTTTCTGAGGTGAACACCCTGTAGGTAACATGGACTTGAAAGAGCATTCCAGCCGAGCTCTGGCTTTTACAAGACTATCACCAGTGCTCCAGTGTCTTTAGCCTTGCTCAGAATCGTGCCATTGGTATTTTCTTCAAACTATTGGAAAAGCAAATAATCCTTGCCTTTACTGGGATTAATTTACTGCAGCCTGAAGCAACAGATCTCTTCTGGCAACCATTCATGAGCTGAGTAAGCAGCACCCTCACATCTGTTGACAATGCAAGTTCCTTGTGAAAACCAGTATCTGAGAATACACTGGAGTGTCCAGACTGGGAGAGGGAATATTAGAAAGTAACAAATGAGAGCTCTGAATTTGAACACTTTGAATCAGCTACTCACATGGTGGAACACGGATATCGTATTTGTTGGCTTCTGTTTCTCCAGTATTTATGTAGCTCAGCTGGAAAACCAAGAATTGTTATGCTGAGACAGGCCTGTCCCTGTCCATTCTGGCTTGGAGAGTTACTGAATATATACTAGATTAAAGTTTGTTGGGTTTTTTTTGGTTTTTTTTTTTTTTTACTGAAATTTTAATAAAGATTATATTTTCAGGAAAGTTAGTAGAGCTCTGATGTTTTTATTGGGGTTTTTTGGTTTTTTTTTTTGTTTGTTTTTTTAAAAAATATTTATTATTAAACCGTACTTTTAGAAGGTACTTGATAGTGGTAGAGATGTGATCTGATTTTGGCAATGCTACTTCAAGGTCCAGGAGACCTGGTGTTCTCTCCCAGCTTGGTTGTTTTACACAAAACTGTATATCCCTTTGACTTTTTGTATGGCATTCTCCTAGCTGTAAGATTGAGGTAGCAATGGGCATTACATTTAATATTTCCATAGCCTGGAAACATACTGCTACCACAAAGGTATTCTGACTTAGCTTTGAACTCGAAGATATTTTAAGAATATAAATTTTTATGTCAGTGATAGATAAGATATACACATGTATTCAGTCAAGAAGCAGGCTAGTTGCATAATTGTGATTCATGGATCAGTCTTACATCTTGAGATTTCTTTAGTCAAAGTGAACTATCAGCATCTACTACAGAAATGGAAAAAAAATAATTTAAAAAAATATTAAATATGTTAAGCCAATAGATCCCATCTGTTTGTAAGTATTTGGTGAGGAAAAAAAAAATTAAAAAAATAATGCATACTTCTGGGTGAGTTTTTTGCTTATGATATAAGCTGTTGAAACTTGTCAGTATTCATGTTCAAAATACAAAAATCTGATTTTCCTTTAAGGGCTTTGGTTGCATGTTGTTACTAGCATTCATAAATTATCCTGCAATTAAGATAAATGACATGGCAAACAGCTTTAAATTGATAGTGAAGCACATTAGTCAGTGACTTCTTTATTTATCATTTCTATTTCTAAAATTAGTTGCTTCCAAATGGATCTTTGGTTTTGTATGTAATCAGACTTTTTTTATATTCAGTACAGCCTTTACTTATGTTTGTACCTGATTTATTTTATTTAAGAACTACTTATGTGCTTTTATCATTTAGTTTTCTATTGTTGGTGCCAAATCCTGAAAAATTGGTCCCTGTAGTATGCTGCAGCCATTAAATACCAGTTGGTTGCAGAATATCATTTGAACTTATTAAAATGTGATTCATCTACTGCCAAGTTTATTCACAAGCCTTGTGCTGGGCCAGGCATTATGCATCAAGGGAAACAAATGCAGACTCCCGTGGGTAGAGTTGGACAACTAAATTCTGTGAGGATAGTTAACTCCTGTGTGCAGTGGATCCTGCTGTCCCTTTTCTCTTCTTTTCACTTTTTTTTTGTTTGTTTGTTTGTTTGTTTTCCCCTGAAGTGGCTGAGGGAGGAGGCGCTTGAACACGTGAGCGAGCAGAACTTCTGTGGTCTTAATCCCCTAATTAGACTATCTTGCACAGATGGTATTTAGATCCTTTTTTTTTTTTTTGTCTCTGAAGAAAGCATGTGGTAGCAATATTCAGAAATTTTATAAGATCAAACATGCTACGTAGGTTCTGCTTGCATATTTCTTAACCTTGTATTTGGGCCAGACCACTGGGTGGAAACAAATGTGAAATTGAACGTAAATACACAATGAAATCCTTACAAAATTACTTTACAGCATGCAATAAATAAGCAAATGCATTGCACTACACAGGTGGTATTTGTGGCAAGGCAACACATTTTTTCATTATCTTTATTGTTGATCCCAACAAGTAAAATTCAGTAAAGTTTGCATTGCTGCACTCAGTCCAATGTTATATCCAACAATGTATTATAAAGGAGCTACACTTTAATTTTGTTTAGAATAATAAATGCTGATGAACACATACTGAATTTTCAAGATTAAGATATACAGTAGGTTAATTTTGATTTTAGCATTTTGGTCAAAGTGATTATATAATGTAGTTGTCAGAGGGAGATGGATTATTGTAAAGCACTTGTGCTGCAAAGTCATTTGCAGACAGTTGTTTGTTTTTTTTAATCTATCACATAAATATCCCTGATGTTATATATGAGAAAAATTGTATATTCACTTTAAAAATTACTCTAATTATGACAATGTTTTACATTTTATTTTGCATCACCCACAATACCAACCAATAACACATGAATGAGCCATCATAAAAGCTGAGACTCGCTGTGTTTAAATCTTATATTGAACTTGCCAGTTACAGTGACAGTTTCTCATTCTGTCTGGCATTTATATGGTGCAATTGGAATGAAATTGCAGCTTATAAATCGTCCAAGGTGTGCTGCCAGTAAATGAAATGGGATTTTCCCATGTTGTTTTGATAAAACACTGTTTTACTGTGTTTTGTTGCTGGACATATTTGAAGTGTTGCTGATTCTCATAAGAACTACAAAGAAAAAAAGAAGTTATGCAAGTAACATCTTGAGTAGAAGACCAGAAGATAAAGAGAGGTAAAGAAAAGTCAAGAAAGAATAGTTATAACAAAATGCTGTTAATCTAATACTAACAGCATTTGAGAGAATGATGCAAGTTCTAGTACTTTTAACAGTACAAAATGAAGATTCTAGATGGCCCTAAGAGTAATGATGCAGGTCAAAAACCCAGTAACAGGGACAGATTTCCTGTTCTAGGTGAGAACAGTGAGGCAGAAACAATATCT
>NW_009953970.1:768154-768850 GCF_000747805.2 Chaetura pelagica
TGGGTTTTTTTTCCAATGAAAGTTTAGATACAGTGTTAAAAGTAACAGTTTGAAGGTTGGAAAGGCTGAAATAATAGCAATGAGAAAATATTACCTGCATCATTTCAGTACCTGGGAACTAATTAGCATGTGTAAAAAATAAACAAAGTGCTGTGTAAATGGCCAGATTAACAGAGCCTGGGTGTTTTAAATTCTTTGCATTCATAGCAACATCTTTTACAGTCATACCGTTGTTTTGTTTGGAAAAGACCTGTAAGATCATCAAATCAAACTTAACCTGCCAAGTCCCTGACTAAACCATGTCCCTAACTGCCACATCTACATGTCTTTTAAATACTTCCAGGGATGGTGACTCCCTGGGCAGCCTGATCTGGTGCTAGCCAACCCTTTCAGTGAAGAAACTTTTCCTAATATCCAGTTTGCTCACCTGGCTAAACTTGAGGCCATTTCCTTTGTTTCTAGGGAGAAGAGACCAACACCCGCCTCACTACAACTTCCTTTCAGGTAGTTGTAGAGAGTGATAAGATCTCTCCTCAGCCTCCTTTTCTCCAGACTAAACATCCCCAGTTCCCTGAGCTGCTCATTGTAAGACTTGTTTTCCAGAAGCTTCACCAGCTTTGTTGCCCTTCTCCTTCTTGTAGAGAAGGGCCCAAAACTGAAGCTGGGCTTCAAGATGTGGTCTCAGCAGTTACGAGT
>NW_009953970.1:768869-832777 GCF_000747805.2 Chaetura pelagica
TCCCTACACCTGCTGGTTACACTATTTTTGATACGAGCCAGGATGCTGTTGACCTTCTTGGCCACCTGGACATACTTCTGGCTTGTGTTTGGCTGGCTGTCCATCAGCACCTCAGGTCCTTTTCCTCTGGCCAGCTTTCCAGTCAGTCAGCCCCAAGCCTGTCGCATTGCATGGGGCTGTTGTGGCCCAGGTGCAGGACCTGGCACTTAGCCTTGTTGGAACGTCATACAATTGATCTAGTCTCATCAATCCAGCCTGTCCAGGTCCCTCTGCAGAACCTGTTGATCTCAGGCAGATCAAGACTCCTGCTAAGGTGTCAGATGGAGTTACAAAGAGGGATTTGGGGCAGTATGTATTAAAACACAGATGCAAATTTCTCCTTACTGAACTGATGCATGCTTATATTAAGTACCGCTGAGCCAGGTATGTAATGTAACACTCTCTTCCACTCGGGGACCATTCAGTATCCCTCCAGAATATTCTTATGTAATGTACCAATACTAAAAATATTCCAGAGGGAACTGTTTTGTTAAAAAGGAATTCTTGTTACAGTGAGTTGATGAGTGAACTGCTAAGATTTTCTTAACTCACTTCCAGGAGACAGACAAGTGTTTTCAAACAGCATAAGTGAAAAAGTAGCAAAATTTCTGCCACAAGAGCAACTGTGGGACTATGCCTTCATTGAGGGGACAAATGCTTGTTTTGTATGCCAAGTGCATTGCACAAAGATTAATTCATTTGGATGTGCTCACAGTAGACAAGAGGAAAACTTCTTTCACTTAGAGATCAGTTTTTGCTGATTCAGAAGATCATTGGCAAGGCTGCTTTGATTTAGGTGTCTGGTTTTTAATCTAAATAATGAGCTATCAGGTCTGGATATAAGCATGAAAGGAACCTTGAAACTGATGAACTTTTTAAGCGATTGTTTAGTGGTCCCAGTGGTATTGAAATGTTTATACAGTAGCCTGGGAAAAGAGGGAGACCTGGTGCAAGCATACTACTGCAGGCAGAGCTTCAGTCGAAAGACAAAGGAATATGGACAACGTAGAAACAAGATCTAACAGTTTAGCTAGCCCATCTATTTCTCTTTTGGCGGAAGAGAGACAGCAAAATCTGATCTCTCCTGAGGGAGATAATAGTGCAAACAAAACAATAAATCCTTCTGAAAGTCACACGGTTACCTCAGTTTTCTTGAAAAGGTGAATAAAATAAATCGGACATGTAAGAATAGCACTCTGTGAGGCAGTTTCTCTTTTGTAAAGGAAGCAGAACATTTGAACTGAAGAAAATGAGAAGGGAGATTTTTTATTGAGTGTGATAGCTTAATGCAATGGCTTTTTGAGTAATTTAATGTTTAACGAGTTTTTGAGGGCAGGTTAAATGAGAAAAGGGTCATGACTAAATACTTTTCCTTAGTTCTGTATCCTTTTCCCTCCCATACTGAAAAATACTAAGAGAAAACTGAAAGTTCAAAGTAAAATTAGTTGAGTATAAAATAATCTACACGAAAAGGAAACCATATTGTCTGTTCCTTGATCCTGGGTAAAGTAACAAGACGAAAAATATATTTTCAGTCTGATGCGATAGAAAGGAGAGCTACAAGGAAGCTGGTTTTAAAAAGCAGAGTTTGAGAAATGTATAGCATCACCAGAAATATTGCTTGGTTGATGGTGGAAAAACTTTGAAATTGAGTTTAAATGTGAGAAGACATAGTTATCCTGCACACATCTTTTTTCATTCTTTCAATATTCTTGTCACTGAAAATGATGTGAGTTGCAACAGCAAAAATTGGTATGTAATTAAAAAATTAGAAAGGCCAAGTTTGACACCATCAAGTAGATCAGAATTTTGTGGAAGGCACCACACATCTTGGGATCTTATCTTATAAAGAGATGATGTTACATACAAATGTTCTCTGCTCTTCAGCAGCTGTAACATGAAAAAATGTGAGGTTTATGTTCTCAAGATTGAAGCAAACCCCAAAGGTTAAGTCTGTCTTTAAATGAGGCTGTGGTTTCTGATAATGATCCGTTATGAATTTGTGTCTTGTCAGCTGCTTATTTTGCTTCTGCTGCTTTTGACAAGGTTGCTGTTTTTTCCTTTGTCTTATAGTAGCATAATAGTGTGACGTGAGGAGCCAAATAACCAAGTTATTTTACAAATTTTTAAAACAGACATTTAGTAAAGAAAAGAGGAATTTCTTTTGCACTGTCACAGTCCTTATGTGCCGATTTTGTTGAATAACTCTCAAAAGTCTATGCTTCATGTTGTGAACTAAATAAATCCAGCATATTTTTTTAATGTATACTCGAGATAATAGTTGAAGCATTTGTTTCCCGTTTCTGTGTACTAATCTACTAGTCAGTCAGTCTTTGGTGTTCATCCTATAAAAAACCAAAGAATTTCAGGGGACAGGTATTTATTTTGTTTCATGCTAATGGAAGTCTGGATAACTGTTTGAGTAACCTAGTCACCTCAGTCAGAAAGTTTAGTCACCTC
Organism: Chaetura pelagica; assembly: GCF_000747805.2. Lineage (NCBI taxonomy): Eukaryota > Metazoa > Chordata > Aves > Apodiformes > Apodidae > Chaetura > Chaetura pelagica. The sequence continues at coordinate 771,369 of NW_009953970.1, forward strand.
TGTCAAATAAAGTGGAAGACAAATTCTTTTTACATTGATGGAACTTGTACTAAGAATGCTTTATGTACAGAGCCATGCTGCAGGTTCCTGACTGTGTTTGTAGGAAGAAAATGATCCATTAATCAAATAGTCATTTATTCTTTCTTATCAAACTTGAAATTTACCATGGATGTTTCAGTTATATCCTACTATATTGCAGATTCACCTGGGTCTTAGTTTAATTGATTAACTAAGTTAATAGGTTCTCTGATGGGAGATTTCCTAAAATGGATACAATCCAACATATGCATATTTTCGATATTCAAACTTCACAGAAAATTGTTACATACGGATAAAATTTGAGCTGATTGTTCATATCCATCTCTGAATATTAAGTTTAATTAGCTCACTGTGGTTGTCTAGTTTCTTTTTAAACACCATTTTCTGTAGTTTAGTTTAAAAAGTCTCCTTCTATCTATGAGTCACTTCTTTTTTGGAGACGATTTTTAATGGTTTTCTCTGTAATTGTACATATATGTCCCCTGAATAATATTTTGTATCTTGAAATGCATCTGCAGCTAATTGTATGCTATTTGCTTTTCAGCATTTTCTAGCTGAGAGGATTTTACTCTTAAACAGGTAATTCTGAGTGTGCCAGAGCTTTTAGTTAGTGTACTAGAAGTGAAATGAAGAAAGTACCAGAGTATTCCTAACCTGCTTCTTCCAAAATGAGGGAAATCTGCTGCTAAATTGACATTGGCATTTAGTTGTTCATGTCATAAAATGCAGTTGCAACGGTTAGTGAACTGTTTTTAGAAGGAAAAGGTATTTATTTATTTATTTATTTTTGTGATAAAGGGGAAAAATAGTAAATTTTAGACAGGAATAGGTTTGGTACTTGGCTGTTTTCAATGGAAAAATGTAGCTGCTCAGAAAGTAAAGCTAGAGCTGAAGCTAGTCCTGTACGCTGAATAGCAGCTACCTTAGAAAACAGAACAGAGTTTAAGAATAGAAAAAATTAAATGCTATATTTCAGTCATGATAACTGGATCTTTTAGGAAGTCAGCTGGAAAGAGCAAACTTCATACACAGAATTAGAGAGGAAACTTATCTTCAAGATACATCCTAGCTGACGGATAAATAATGTTTAGGTTTACACATAAACAAATCTATTTTTCAGTCTGAAATTTGCTATAATTGCACAGCTCATTAAGGTCATTCTCAGAATAGTACCATTGTCTGCATTGTCTGACTCAGGTGAGATGACAGGAAAAATCTTGGTTCTGTGCACCACAGCAAGACTAAGTCAGATGTTTCAATTCCTGTCTGCTGGAACCAATTTTTTTCTGTAGACTTAGCTTTTAACATTTTAGTAGCAGCTTTGAAAGGACTGGTATCTAATGTGGTGGCTAAGAGGGTGGTCTGGTTTAGTAGCTGTCTGATGAAATATCTGACTTCCTGTCTGGTATCTTTTTAAATGAAGAGAGAATTGTTTTGTTGAATTGCTCATTGCTAGGAGGATTATGCAGAATGAGAATTAAGAAGACAAATCTCCTGAGATCCAGGTCTTCTGTTAGGGCTAGTGATATGCGTACTAAAATCAATACGAAATATTTGTGAGTGATAACTGTAAGAGAAACACCTGGGAACGTGAAATGTGTACCTAGGCATGTGGGTGTACACTTGTTGATACATAAAACATCAGATATGTAGAAGTACGTGTAGTTATTTTTGTTGTAGCTCAATGATTCATAATAGGAGAAAAAGGGGAAAAAAACAAAGCCAAAACTTTATTTCTCCTTTCCATCTGGGTGAAAAGGCTACAGACTGGAACTTTTGCTTATCTGTTGTTTCCTCACACTGTCTCTCTTTGTATTTTTCTTTCCTACTTGTTGCAATTTTGTTGATTTTTTTTCTTATCCCTTGAGGTATGGTAATGATGGAAGTATTTGGCCTAAAGAAGATGAAGCTTGAGACAGAAAACCTGTAAAATAAAAGAAGTAGCTTTCAAAACTTTTTCTTACAGTGTTTGTAATTTTTTAAAAAATATATCTTTTTATCACTGCTGAATTCCATACTTATTGTACAAAGTTGATAGTGAAAGTTTTTGTGTTTTTTTTCAGGATATGTAATTTCTTATTAACAGAAGAACTTGCACAATAAGATAACTAAAAATACAGTTAGAAAATGTGTTGTTATAATAATAGCAATAATTTATATATTTTAATGCATACAGATTGCAGATTACACTAATATCTTTCAAGCAATTAATAATTAATTTCAGTCTTAATAATTTTAATATACATAATATTTCTGTAGATAGTAAGGTACCATTAATCTATTAGATATACCTGTTTATGTTTTTAAGTCTTCCTGAATTTTAATGTTACACCCTGTGGTGTTTTTTGCTGAGTAGTTTTCATTGTATACTGCTTTCATGAATCTCTCAGAGTATGCCACAGAACTTGCGTAGATCCTTATTCCCAGAAAAATCGACTTCTTTTCAAAACTACTTTGTAGATTGTGGAACTGGCATGTCAGAGTTATTTTGGTTTTGGCCAGCATGATTAACATGAATTTTACTTTCTTAACTTCACTGATATCAATTTTGCTATGAGCAAAATTGCAGCAGCAATTGCTATGAGCAAGCTTTTATGGACAGTGGAGTTAAATTCAGTTATCATTGAGGGAAAAAAAAAAAATTAAATACATGTAAAACTTTAATTAGTGTATGCAAGGTGGAGAACATAGAGCCTGGATGTTTGATTCCAGTTTGATTTTTTTATCTCCAGTAATTAGGTTGGTCGGTTTGCATTTGTGCATGTAAATGCAACATTTTTATAAGTACATTTCTGTAAGAGTAATCATGGAATTTCACAAATGCTTTAGAGACAAATTTGAGAATTAAGGTGGAAGGTTTTGGGGTATTTTAAGACACGTTAGGGGCCTCCTGTGCTACCTGGATTCATGTCTTGTGTGACTTCAGAAATCCCTTAGCATGAATTGGAATGTGTGGGTAATTATCTTAGTTGGACAAAAATACTTCTGAAAGTGTGTTGTCACCTAGTCAGTATTCACACCTGTATGAATATTTAGGTTCTTGTAGCTCTGTTCATAGGGCTCTCAGCATCTTACTGGCACTCATCTTGGACCTAGTAGATAGGCTGTTTCTCATTATTGAACTGTAAAAACTTGCCTAGCAAGGAATTATATAGAGTTTGGGAGATGCTCTGGTACAAAATAATTCCATGAGAATCTGATGTCTCCTTTTGCTGGCTAATGCTTTGCATTCAAATAGTGTATTCTTGTTTATAAGAGCAAATGAATGGTTTTGTCATCTCCATGCATCCCATGCTTCTCTCAACTCAGTGTCTTTTTTTTCTTTTTTTTTTGGTGTCAAGAAACCACAAATAAATACTGTCAAAACCCTAAATCCAATATTTATGTAAAATAATGCAGGAAAGATACAGCTGACTATGCTCATTTTCCAGTGTGTTCAGTATTTTTTGTCTGCTCACTGAGCATGAGATAGAATTTTCAGCTAGCAATTTGAGATAGACTTTCGTCTTGCAGAAACCATTTTCTGACAATTCAGAGTGCATGCAGTATTTGGTTGGGTAAGCTAGAGATGTTGTATCTTGATGTGATGGCTTGTTACTCTGTTACTTAGCAAGGTGCCCTGTTTGAGATTGGGGAATAAAGCAAGACCCTAATAAAGAAAAGATGTTTAGTGTGTGTGTGTATGTGTGTACCCGTGCACCTGTGCTTATACTCTCAAATTGATAACAAATATTCTTGACCTCTGCTAAATGTATGTCCTTTAAGCTTCCTTGCTCGACTTTCATTTGTCTCAGCTTGTTCTTCTGGATTTGTTGGTCTCATCCAAGAGAGAAATATCTTTGTCTTTTGAAAAATAAAGAAGATACCCCAAGATTTTATGTTTTTCCTACTTGTGTTTTTTATAAAAACATACAGCTTACCACAAAGTTTTACTGTTTAGGTTGAGTAGCATTCATGTCTGAAGAACCTTGAATTGTTGTGTTTTGAATTTTGATAATATTATAGTAATAGAAAATTGATGGTACGGTGTAAATGCTGCAAGCCATGAAGTACAATAAAAGAGCTTGGTTGCAAGGTGTGCAATTTACTGCAATTGCTTTTTGCCTGACTTGATCACCTACTGAAATGAGGAGAAAAATCTCAACAGTATCAATTCTTATCTGAAGGATTTAACTTATGCTGAATGTTAGATGAAGCCATTTCATATTTATTTTACACTGAGGAGAGAAAATTATAGTATGATTTTAAAAATTATAGTATTTTTCTTTGACGAAAGATTGGACCAGATTATCCATGTGACCCTTCCAACCTGGTATTCTAGTCTATGATTCTATGAAAACTAAAAAAAAACAACACATGCAAGACAAAGCATATAATAGTTTGGATCGTTTTTCCAGACTTTTATCCTGAAATATATATTATTCTTATTTTTTATTAAAATAGGAAAGAATATTATATTGCATTTTCTTCAAAACTGGGATAAGAGGACACTGGAGCTATCCCAATCTGTACCATGGACCTTTCATGAAAGATATCCCTAAAATGTTGAACTAGATGTTTGTAATGTCATTTAATATAGTTAAATAATTTTCATTTACTACAGATAAATCTTGCTTAGTATCATAGATTTTTTATTTTTTTTTCCTGGTAGTTTTCAGGGTTTTATGGTACTTAAATTATTTTATAGGCTGTTTTAAAAGTTCTTTTACTTGGAGAGTAGTACCAGTAGTATTTGCCTTCTATCCTTCTTTCTCATTTCAGTCATAATTAATGCAAATTCTATTATCAATGAATTAATATCATTTACTAAAGATAAAGATCTAAGTTTGTTACCTACAGGTTATATGCTTGCATCTATAATATCTGAATGTATTTTTGGAAGAAATTGATATTAGCAAATAACCACTGAGAATGCAGGCTGTTATTTCCACATCATGGGGAGTAATCAACTAACAAAATCAATGTGTAGTTACCACTGATTAAATTTTATACTTTCGTGCAAAAGACATTGCTTCACATACAGTGTCAGCAATATTTTTGTGATGCATCTTATTTCATTATCATCTTTCATGTTAAGGCAGCAGAGTCAAAAGTTTTTGTTGAGTAGAGTTTGTACAAATTATAGGTATTCTTTGTTTGGCCTGCTCTTAAATGGAATACAAAACCTGTTTGAATATTGGATGAGATTTAATACGTTGAAAAAGTGAAAGTTTTTGTTTTCTGCTCTGGAATTCTGTCATACCTCTTTTTAGGACTCACTGTAAGATCACAGGTTCAACCACTTGCTTGCAATTCACCACTGTCTTTTACACCCTAGCAATACTTAAAAAAAACATCTGCATGTTAGACAGAAAAGCCAAATATTTAAGTCTATTACTCTATTTTAAGCTTTGCCCCTTTCATCTAGAGGAAAACCCATTTTTTTCCAGGATTTGGAAAGTACATTCTTTTCAAGTCCAAAAAGTATTTTCTGTATTCAAATATTTGAAGAAACATCAGTTTAGTCTCCTGCCAGCTACCCATCTTGAATGAGCAGGAACAAAACAACTTTCTTTTAGGCAGAACTTTACAAGTTTGCCTCGGTTTTGAACTGTGTCATTTTCTTGCTGTAAACAGCAGACAAGAGAGAGGTTTTGCACAAATGTATTTTAGTTTTTTATCTTACTTGACACCCTGCCCTGTGTCCTGGGCTTGCTGAAATTAGCTTTGTTTCTCCTCTGCTGCTTTTCCTTTCTGTGTTTTTTTGTAGCTCTTGACATGGAATGGCCCAAGGAGCCCACCTAGAAGGGATGTTTTTTTACTACTTCCCATCCAGTTAATCTAAAACTTTTTCAATACCTGTAATAACTAGAATAATATATCTGATGTACTGCTGGTTTCAAATCTTACTGTTCTTTCTGTCAAACAAAGGACATAGTTGATGGAATAACAGCCTACAAAATTTGCTGTTTAATAAGACTTCATTGTGTGCTGTCTTCCTCCATTTGGCTTTTTTTCTCCATCTCTATTTATACAAATCCAAAACATCTTGAAAGTTTGCAGACAGTGATGGCAACTCTGATGAGTGAAAGGCATCACAGCCTGCAGCCATGCACAAATCTCTCTCTGCCATTCACCAGGCAGAGTGGTATTCCTCAGTAGAAGGTGGCACTTTGTTCTTCCAAGCGAGTCCTGCAGCTCTGGAGGAGAATTGAGTGTCTGGAATTAGTAGCCATTATAATTTTCCTATCACAAGTCTACTCTAGCAAACTTGCTTTAGGTTAGTATGAGAATTGTTGTGTTTGCAGCTTTAGTGAAATATCTAATTTCCCTTCTTCACAGCAGTGAACAACAACGTTCAGAAACATTTCACACATATTTTTATTGGGGCTTTACTGGAGTGATACTTTCAATTGTATGAATAGAGGCTGCACTTACCTGCCTACTTGTTTCAATACAATTACCCCTTTTGTCTTAGAAAATCACTGTTTTAATTAAACATTAACCATTAAAAATAAGTTTTGATTTTGAATATAGATACAAAATGTTGAATATATAGCTGTGGAAATCACTGTCATCTTTACAGGCTTTTTTCATGTTGCTACTTTTCTTACATGAACTGTGAATATTATAATTTTATTACTGTTAATGTATAACTTGTTCAGATTTAGATCTCAAAGGACTTATTTGTGCTTATTTTCTTACTCCATCTAAGTCACAGAAATGCAGAAGATGCTACCATCATAGAAAGCAGAGATTACTACCTCCTCTAATACAAGTTGGGGCAAATGTGTTTGTTTTTTTTTAATAGCTGTAAATCAAGGTTTGAGAGAGAGGATTCTTCATTGAAAGATCAAAACTCCAGTTCCCATTCTGGCTCCCAAGCACTGCTTATTCTGTACATTAGAAAGAGAGGATACAGCTACTGCTGTCTGTTTTCTTTTCTTCTGGGACCCTATTTCTACAATTAGGATGAAGGATGCTCAGTGTAGCCTGCAAGCCTGTTTAATGCAAGTCACAACATGAGGTATGTAGTGGCAAATCATGTGTTGAAGGCTTTCTTCTTTAGCAGCTTTCCTTTTAGACAGCTGTTGTGAGTGAATGCAGGCAGTTAGTTTTGTTTTAGCAAGATGAGACAGTAAGTCAGGTTGTGAATTTTTCAGGATCCTCCTGGTGTGTATGGAGGGGGTACAACCCCAATGTTCAAGCTCATTTTTCCATTTTAAGTTGTATTATTAATTTATTTTTTTAAAAAACAAAAGTAATTTTATAGAATATTGTTAAAAAAGAAATGTATTTTCCATAATCAAATTGAGAGAGTGGTAATGCATCTTTTAAGTGGGATTGTTACCTCAGCTTAGTGACATTGTGTAATTGTTTAATTGAAATATGCACTTGGTCTTTAGTCATGGCACTTTGTAAGATACTAGAGTTTTTATTGCCAGGCACTCTGGCAAACTGCTAAATACAAGCAGTTTTTGGCTTGAAAAAACAATGAAAAAAATCATCAAATCGGAGTTCATGAGAAGGTAAGCTACTTACTGGCACACATTGCAAATCATGTTTGTCTTCTCAATCCCTGTTTTGAATACTGTGGATTTATTAACTGCATATTTGGAAGGATTTTACTTAGCATAGTATTTTTGCATTCAAGTACTAGATTAACTTGAAAATTAGTCTTGAAGCATTATTAATATTTAATTTCTGCCAGGTAGAGACAAGTTTGAAGTAACATTTTACTTCCTGTGAGAGTAAGAAAGGGTGATGCTGGGTTGTGTTTACTGCAGCGAATGGCAGTCTTTCATACCGATACAGATTTTACTGGCTTCTAATGAACCTGTATCTTGATCTTTTCTCTATTCTTCCTTTAAAAACCCTTATAAACCCTTGGTCATAATAGAAAAGAAACATGCAGAACTGAGTATAAATGCAAATATGTATTTTACAAAACTTAAAATTATTATTATCCTTGGTTAGATTAATCTCGTTACTTTTGCTTTGATAATTCAAGACAACAATCTAAGAAAATAATTACTTTTACAGTTGCTAGGTTTTTTGTATTGAATGATCTTTACCTTTTTTTTTTTTTTTTTTTTTTGGTAAAAAGGTGCTATATCTGGGGCTGTGTTAAGAATAGTCTGTTTCCTTGCCAGTGTGATAAATACATGGACATGGAATTTCAGTTTAAAAAGTTCAACATTTTTACTTCATGCTTCCTGTCTGCATAAATTTGTCAATGTAATATATCAAGTATACCTTTCAGGTATAAAGAAATACTGCTCAAGAAATAAGTGTATGTAATTCTATAGACTACAAATTTCCATATATTTTTCATAGTGATTAAACATTTAAGGATTATTACCATGTCTGATCTTACTCCCTTCAATCAGTTGATATTTCTAAATGGTAAGAATTTAGGAAACAAAATTATTAAAATTTTATGCAGAAAATATATTGTATTTAATCCATGGGAGTTCATACTGAAACATTCATTGCTGGAGAACTCACGAGTCAGTATCTGATTAGAAATAATCAAACCTGAAAATACATTAGAAGCTGTTGAGTGTTTGATCTGTTAGCACTTAATAGGGCAAAGATGTTTAGGGATCACTGCACTTTCACAGATAAAGACATCTGAGTAACCAGGGGGGTTGCATAAATTATTATTTCTACAGTTGTTCTGCTGGAGGATTCATAGGTTAGCTTGATTGGTTTTGTTTAACAGCTTTTAGGGCAGTCAGATGACTGAACTTCTACTGTTTATTTAGGTGGTTTCTTTTTTGTTTTTGTTGTGTTTTTTGTTTTATTTTAATTTTCCTGTAAGTGTTCTCCCAAGTTATAGTGAGTGAAAGGGATGTTTTGTTTTGTAAATCCCATTAGGACCCTTGCTCTTTCCACTTTCTCCATTTGGAAACATTTTGTGACACTTAATGAACTTGAGCACTGGATGGAAAAAGATACAGACTTCTTGTATACATGCTGCTGGGCTTGCAACAACAGTGCAGATAAAAATGGAAGAATGTCATAAAGTAATAGAGGGTTTGCCACAGCTCTTGCCTGGACTTCCTAGCAGCCTGTTGGGGGTTTGTCACTCTTAATGTTTCCTTCCTGGAAGTAGGGGCAAAAAGGCAAGTGTTGTTTTATTCTAGTTGCAGTCAATCACTTGGTTACATGTGTAAAGCTATTGCACAGGAGTTGAATTGCACATATATTCAGAGTTTTGTAGAAAAATTAAGTTGTGCATCTGTCTCTTTTTGAATTGTGTTTGTTTTTTGTTGTGGTTTTTTGTTTGTTTGTGGTTTTTTGTTTGTTTGTTTTTGTTTAAATATCTTTATGTCTGTCTTTCCCAAGATGAAATACACTTTATTCAGAACAGCAGAAATGACTTGATGTTACTCATATTGAAAAGCCAAAATAGAAATACAACCTATTAGTAGGCTTGAACTGTTTACTGATACTTATGGGTTCTCAGATGCCATTTGCTATACCAGACGAATCACAGCTGAAAGTTACGTGCAGGATGTACATACAGCATGTAGCACGATGTTAATGCCAGTTCGATTTCTGCACGTCTGGCAGGAAATCTCCAATGATCTGTTGCCAAAATGCTAACAAGGGCCTGTCTGTGTATCTTTTCCACTGAGATATCTTCTTGAGTTACCAGTGATCCATGTCGCAGGCACTTGTTTCAAAATACATTGTTCATGCAAAATCCACTAAATCATGCTCTAAATTCCAAAGTCATATACTCTATCATCCCTCACTGCTTTCATAATCTCAGCAAATGTAAACATTGCAACATCTCTTTCTAACCAGTTCCTGGGTGGAGGAGTCATCCAGGCAATCATGGAGTTAACATTGAAATTTCTGTGCACATCCTTAACAATGTGTGATTTGACTTCCAATATTGTGTGTAAAATCCCTGATCTGTAAGTGAGAGAAATGGCCTTTACCCGTCTTGAATGTTAGAGTACCTTAGGTCTTGAGTGGACATGAAGGCCCACTCCATGCTGGTTCTGTAGCAGTACAGTTTGCTTTTGTAGCAACTCAATTGTACTTTTGTGCAACATAAAGACACGTTGGAGTTCAGATACTTACACCAATATAAAAGATTCTTGTGCAACATTATAATCTTATGAAACGTGTTTTTACAGAAAATAATTACTAGTGCTTCAAGATACAGCCTAATGTTGTGTAGGCATATGAGGTTGCATCGCAACAAAATTGGTACATGTTACATCAGAGTCCACCCTGGTGCATCCTGCAGTTGAGACATTTCTGAAGAGTGGCTGGAGATGTTTTGACCACTTTTCAGTTTTCTTTTTCTTTGTCACCCAAGAATACTATCCCGGTGGGTGAAGGTTTTGCCTTATTAGTCCTTGGCAAAACATCACAAATCATCTGTATGACTGAGACTGCCTTCTAGGAAAAATTATAACGAATGTTAAAAAAATATAGGCCCTCACCTTTTTCTTACAATGTTAACTCTTCTGTTGTGTCTTTCCATCTCTTCTGCTTTCTTTCATCTATGCATATAAAAGAAAAGTATGTTGTCAGCTGTCATTTTATTCCTGAAATATTTTTTGCCTGGTTTATTTTTTGCAGTGTGCTCACTGTGTGCTGCTGCTGGAATGACAACATATTAACTCTGAGATGATGAAGTGCAGGGCAGCTCTTTGGCAGTTCTTGCTGTTTTGAACTCTTAATAAGTTCTGTAGTTGTGATATCCGTTGATGCTTCAGAAATCATAGCCTTTCTAAATTGACAGATACAGAGAATCAAATATTATATTTTAATTAGAGATAAGAGTGGTATTCAAGTCCTTTTTGACAATAGCCATGCCACACTTCAATGAAAGTGCTGTAACTTTCACTTGGCGCTCTTCACAAATCAATACCAGCACTTCCTCTCCTACATACAAGAAATGTAAACTATAGAACTCAATTGTTATTACTGTCAATTGCAAATTCTAAAAAGATTAAAATTTATTACTCTCATGTAGGAGTCTGCTGAGATATCAGCTTTATTCACAACTGTTTAGTTTGATTTGGATTGGTTTTAAAATTTCACAGATTAATGACATTAGTGTTCTTTTTAGGAGAGAAGACACATTATTTGTAATTTATGTGTGATTGTCTCACAGCCAAAGTGAAAATCAACATTCAGTATTTTATCAAGAACAGATAGCTATTCTCCTTTCTTGTGCTTGTCTGCTGTCCCCTGTCCACTTTGAGAGAACAGATGACATTGTAGTCCCATGTTTTCTTTCCATGTCTAATACCGAAATTCTAAATGCATCCTGTTATTTTCTCTAGGTCTGTTTAGTGATCATCCCATTTTCTTGGCAAGATTTATTTTTCCTCTCACCTTCTCCTTGTGTTCCATTGAACCACTCTCTTTTTTTCCATTTCGTCCTTTGTCCCCACTTTTACCCTCTAAATCTGCACTCCCCTGGCCCTTTGTTTACAAACCCTTCATTTAAAAAAAATAAATAAATCTGGTTTGCTTTTTCTTTCCCTTGATGTATTTACAATTTTTTAAAGACTTTGGTCTTTTGTTGAATGCAATTTCTGCTATATAATTATTTATGAATGGTGGCCTATAATTAAAAATGACTTAATTTTTCTATTTTAATACAATACAAAATAATATTTAAGATATATGAAATCCCTTAAATTCCTTAGCTGAATTCTACATTCATTTTTTTTCTGAAATTAAAATAGATGGGCTGGGTTATTTTACAAGTCTGAAGCAAAGAGTATAATAACCCTTGCAAAACAATGCAGATTCTATCTTATCTGGTTGAGTTGTACAGATAATTATGAGAGATGGTCAGACTCGTTTTGCTGAAATACTCACATAATGTTTCTCTTGCCTTTCCGTGCTTGCTTTAAGTGGTTATTCCAGTATGTTTATGTTCACCTGTCTGTACCATAGTACTACTTCACAGGGCTGGATTTCATCTGCAGTATAAAATAGTGTAGAAGAAACAGCATGTCCAAGTTCAATTTTGTTTCCACTCTTTTCTCTTTACTTATTAGTGAAAAAAGAGCCTGCCTTTAGATAACTGAGGGGTAAATTTTGTTTTTCAAGAGCCAGCTGTGAGTTGATTTAATCCAAAAGTAGGAAGAGGTGACTACCTTAGTCTTTCGTCTTTCTTTTCCAGGCTGAGAACTGGCAGTACATATCTGATTCCAAACTGTTGTTTGAACTTAAAAGATGTGTGTCTATTGTGTAAATTTCCAAGTCCACATTAAACCATTGATAATTATCTCTGTAGCCAAAAGCAGCCATGTATATATCCATCTGCTAAAAAACAAGTTAGAGACCTTCTTAATATTTTAAACCAAAAAAACCTGCTAAAAATGTTATGTGAATTTACTTTAACTTGCTTTAAAATCTGGAATGCATCCCATTATAATTTAATTATCTTTCTGAATTTTAGGTACATACTACAAACTTAAAATACAAATCATAGCTTTTTTCTAAAGGAATTAAAATGCAACACTGGAACATATTTCTGGTGGATAATTCTTTACAGGTCTGAGTTCTGAAAATATATAGAAATTATGGCAGTGATTAATGCTTTTGATATTGCAGGCAAGTTATTAAATAAGTGTAGGGCTACCTTAATAAAATGCATTGTTCATTGAAATTAATGATAGTTTTATTATCTGTAGTGAAAGCATGCAATTTGTTTATTTAGTTGATGGTAAACTTTTGGTTGTAAATAAGTGAATAGCAAATGCTCTTTTGCAGGCATTAATTGAATAGCTGCATTCATTGTCAGAGGATTGTTGAAAAGAAGACAAATAAAATGAGATATAACACTTAAAATAATTGCATTTTCCGAGATTGAATTCAGGGATCTGACCCATAGTATTACCATTAATTTTGGTAGCACTTGGATTGCTTATAGATATATTATTCTCTCAAAATTAATTATCTTTGAAAACATACATGGGTTGTCCTGTTGTTAGTGTACTGAAAAACATTTACTATTATCATTTACAGTCTTAATGATGTTTTAAAAATATTCTTCATGGAACAAAAATGCAAATAACAGATAAAAAGGGAAGGAAACATTCATAATGCTACTGAATGTGATTTAACTGGAAATGACTGAGTCAGCCCAGCGTATTTTAAGTGGAAAACAGTGTTTTGATAAATGATGTTTTCAACCTTCTTTAAAACATACCAAACCACTTCTCTTAAATACAAATGTGGCATAGTTCTAAATAAGAACATGGAATGGCTTCAGGGGTAGAAAACATTAAAAAGTTTGACTGCCAACCAGACGTGGTGTTTCATTTGCTTGCTTCTTTCACCAAGTCAAAAAATCTTCAGTGATTTGCAGAAAGGCTATTTGAACCGTAAGAATAGACTTTAGGCTCATATATAATGCAGAATGTTCGTGAGTAAATTTTAATATTGATAAGAAATGCTTAGTTATGAAAAAATATACCTGTTTATTGTCGTAGTTTTTTATGTAGAACTTACTTGGAGGAAAAAAAAAATAAATAGTTATGGATACCTAATGTTAACCAGTAAGATTATCCTGTATTTAGTTGTATATGTAACTTTCTTTAAGAGATTACATTTTTAAATGTCTGGTATTCCAAATGTTTCGTGTGCAGCCTAGAAATGGAACTGCATCATAGTTAGAGTATCTCAATACTGTAGGCTTTTCGGGGGGAGGGGGGGGGGGGGGAGAAAAAAAAAAAAAGTAATGGGTACTTAACGAAAAAGTCTGTCTGACATATAATTAGTATAATTCTACCTTTGTCCTAAGATCTGATTTGAAGCTTTTTATTTTTCTGGTCTTAATGCACATAGTTGGAGTGCAATTATAAGGTCTGTGACTAATTGGCTTATTCTGTTTGCTTGCTTTATTAATTTGTTTAGGGTAGACAGACTTCTTGTGAACACAAGCAAAAATAAAGTCAATACCTGTGCCACCTTTAGTACTGACATTAATTTAAGTACTTCTTCATTACTTTGTTAAGCTTCAGTCTACATAAATTTATTACAGTTACTGTTGTCTTAATGAATGCTCTTAGAAAAGAAAAATTGAAGTCATACACTTGGAGAATAGTCTGCTTGGTCTGAATGAAAACTGTAATTTTATGAGATCTTCAAAACACTCTAGACAAAAGTCTGGAGGCCGTAACCTCGTGCAAAGCCCAGCATCCTTGTGATACCACTTGTTAGGTTTGGCATCTAGGATTGATCAGATCCTAGTTCAGCATTTCATAGATTTGGTTTTAGCCAGTATTTATCTTTTGACACTGTGGGTGAAATGAGAAGGAGCTTTCAACTGCTTTCCCATGGCAAACTCTCTTGAGAAATAAAGAATGAAGACAAAGTTTTGTGTCTGCTATTCATCTCCATCTCCCAGTCCATGGCTTTTTTTCCCCTCCAGTTTTAAGTTTTTTGGTCATGGTCACCCACAGTAACACCAGATTTTAGGTCATATTTCTCCTCAAATAATGGTATTTCCTGACTTCCTTAATGCTTGGATTTATTTCAGGCATTTGACTCAGCAGTAGTGGCATTTGTGTAATTATTTACAGTTTTACTTCTGCCCACAACATTTTGCAAAAGCAATAGCAAAGCATGAAGATTTTCTTAACGATAGAAAGAATGTTAACAAATTATGTGCTGTAGGTGATGGTGATGTCGCAGTTTTACTTAACATCCTACTTAATACTATTTTAAAGCAATGACTTAAATTGTGCAGGTGATATCTGAAAGCCAGATCTACATAATCTCACCAGAATTTTTAGTTTTAACCCAGAGATTCTGGAAATCTCAGTGAGGTTGCTGGTAGCGCATCTTTTTATCAACTGTCTATGCTTTTATTACTGGGGGGACTTGCAGTTAGCACTAGCCCAGCTAAGGTGAGCATCTCATTCTGAATTTGTGTCTACAACTACTTGGGACAAGCAGAGACAGAATTTATGAGTAAAGTCTTGCAAGATGCCTTTTATCATAGGCAGTGATGTGTTTAGAAAACAAAAGCAAACATATATGCATTTTAAACTAATTAGCGGTTATTTAAGATATAATAAAGTGTTAGTTTGGCTGATAGCAGAGGAATCATCAGCTTTATAAGTTATGCTTAGATGACCAAAGAAAGAAAAATAGTTTTTGGGTTGGTCTGATGCAGAATCATTATATCATTCTTCAAGTACAGCTGTGAAAATTCAGTCCACAAGTCTCTATAATTTTGGCTAGATTTTTTTTTTTTTTTTAAATTGCTATACCAAAAATAACTCACAATCTCCTAAAATCATCTACAACACTATACAAAATAATGCTACCAGTAACTGCAGGTGCTTTTGAAGATGGCATTCATGTTATTTTTTTATATGAGGGTTTGATTTTTTGAAGAGCGCTTGGTTGCTTACCACTGCGGGTTAGCTTGAATAGCCACCCAGCTGCTCACCTGCTCTCATCAGGGTGATGAGGGAGCCAATCAGAAGGGTAAAAGTGAGAAAACTCATGAGCTGAGATAAAGACAGTTTAGTAGGTAAAGCAAAAGCTGTTTGCACAAGCAAAGCAGCAGAAGGAATTAATTCACTCCTTCCCATGGGCAGGCAGAGGTTCAGCCAGCCCCAGCACAGCAGGTGACTTAGGAAGACTGACTCTGTAAGTCCCAATGTCCCCATTCCCCATTTCCTCCTACTTTCCCCAGCTTTTATTGCTGAGCATGATGTCATATGATATGGAATATCCATTTGGTTAGTTGGGCTCAGCTATCCTGGCTGTGTCCCCTCCCAACCTTTTGTGCATCCACAACCTACTCTGGTGGGATGGAGTGAGGAGCAGAAAAGGCCTTGACACTGTGTAAGTGCTGCTTAGCAATAGCTAAAAGATGCCTGTGTTATCAACAGTTTCCCGCACAAATTCAAAAGACAGAACCATACCAGCTACTGGGAAGAAAAATAACTCTCTCAGCCAAAACCAGTACACTGACCAGGAGTACAACACTGCAGAAGACAAATTCCAAAGATGTTTAGAAACATAAATTGAACTACTTTCATAATCATGGTTAATATTTTATGTTCAGTTGTTTGCATTGTCTCAGTTGGGAATTGAAACTTTTTTGAAAAGTGAACCTGAAAATTTGAATTGGATTTTTTTGTTTGGTACTTTCCTCTATGCTTTAACAAAGTTATTTTCTATTATTGGATCTGGATAAATTTCATTAACATAATATGAATATTCATGTTGATTAAATAATCTGGAGTATTTTAAAAAGCAACTGTAACCATACTATTATTTTGTTTTGAAACGAGTGCTTTTTTGTACCTAAGTTCTGAAATTAGCAGTGTGGTTGAAATTATGTGCGTGGAATAGGATATTTGTTTTCTTCAAAATGCATATTTATATGTTTTATCTTCCCTATCCCCTCGCTTTCTCAGGAAGCTCCCAGAGGCGAAGAAAGTACAGGTGTCACACAATAATTTGTTCAACAGTCACTGTTAAGACAGTCAATATTGAACAGAGATCTTAAAGATATCCAGTCCTTTCCACTATGGGTATTACTGCTGTTTTTCTTTGAAAATGCATTTTATATCACACTCTTCCATTATGTCTGCCTTGTTCCACATTTCATGGCATTGGTTTTATTTTTTTCTCCTAGCATTCTACAAGAAACTTCTGTAATTATTTCATATATATGCTGCTCTATGTAAAAAAAAATAAAATAAAATTGTGGGGTTCACATTAGCCAGTTACTGTTGTTAAAAAAAAAAAAAAAAAAAAAGTTAGTACTGACTCACACCAATGGCAGTTGCATGCAGGGATGGTAATTCAGTATGTAACAGAATCCAGTTTTCCTAAAATCAGCCCACTTCATTATCCAAAGCTAAAAGCTTTGTGTTTGATTAATTATTTTGGAGGTTTAAAAATTTTATTTAAGGACTGTTTTTATTACTGCATTCTTCAAACTGAGACACAAAACATTATCGCTTTCTGGATCGCTACAGTAAGTGTTGAGATCTGAGAGGACCAGCTGTAGCAGCTGTGTTCCCCCTTGAATCTGGAAGCTAAAAAACTTTCATCTCTGTTGCTGTCTCAGCTGCCAGTCCCGGGCTGCGGCCTTCCCATAACTCAAACCAATTTCAAAGCAGTGTAAGTAAGCTCGTTGGAATGCTTTTGGAAAACCGCAGGAAGATTTTTTCCTTCTTTTTTAAATAGTTCCTGTCCATTTTAAATGAATGTTTCCATTTTAAGGTAATCTATGTGAGATGTCTGTTGTGAACTGACAAACCCATCCTACAGCCAGGGTAGGAATTTTGTTGCTGTTTTGTAGAAGAGATAAAAAATGCAGTGATTCCAGCAGGACACATGGCACATAAAGGCTGAGCTTACGAGTTTTGTTTAAACCTTTTTCATAGTTGCATTTAAGGGTATGACCTTTGAATCAGGTTGCATACAGAATTGTATTTCAGACACAGTTTTGCTATAAAGAACAGATGGAAAGACATACAAGCATTTGTAAGTTAGATTGACACAATGGACAGAAATGCATTAAACAATAGCAAACTGGGAGGAGGTCTTTTGAGACCTCATGGGAAGACCATGTGCTTACATGGGGCTTACTTGCTTCTTGATATTTCTGACCTCAGAGGGAACCTCAGACTTTTTAACCTTTCTTGACTAACTCCAGTGAAGTGTAAAATAGTAATAGTATGGGACTTTCCAGGAAGGGACAGATTGCTGCTGCTTGCTGACCTTCATCAAAATTGAGAGAAAAGCATTTGTCTTTTCTTCTGAATCCTAAATCTGTGATTGCCAAGCTGACAAAATGTAAGAGAAAGCCTCTCTCTCCCCTGCAGCGTAGTGACAAAGTGGCTTACAGTCTTGCTAATAGGAATCTGTCAATAGGGAAGAAGCTGAGTGGTAACTAATCAGAATGCTAAGTTAGTAGCAAAAAATCATTGAAACTAATAAAACTTTAATAGATCAAAAGAAATAATCAGACAAGGCACTGCCTCTCTGAATACATTTGCAAAGTAAACACTGTAAACTCCAGTTACAGAATTTGTACTGATAGAAAGACCATTGATGACTCTCTGAAGGGAGAGTTTTATAGTTTAGTTTTATCTATTTTTTTGCAGCAATTTATCTCAAGATAAGATGCATCTTTTTCAGAAGATCTGTGTGAATTAGCACTATCTTTTCAGTGTACACAATGAACATGTCTCTGTTTCACCAACAGCAGTCTGAGCTACTTTGGACTCACTGAGACACTTCAATGTTCAAAATAAGTGCTGTCTTCTAGCCTAGCCCTGAACTGTCTCCTGTTTGACCTGGCTCAGAGCACTGCTTTGTGCTGGTACGATTGAGGAGGCAGCTCTATAAGAAACATGAGCTCAGTACCAGAAGCATTTGCTATGTGAAGACCCCACATCCTTTCATACAGGTTCAGCTAGAATTGCTTCAGCCATTTCTTCTCCATGTCTAATTGCAGCTGCATCCCATTGCTAGTGGCTCCTTGCAGATGCATAAAATTTCTCTTAAGCAAATAACAAAAGCATGCTTGAGTGGCAGACTGTCACTGCAGACTTTCACTTTCTGGCTGTTGACCCAATTAGTACTCTTATGGTGAATTCCAAATTAAGTGTTATTTTACAGCACTAGCACAGCACTCGTAATCACTCTCTTAGGCCAGCAGGGAAGGGCATCATCCTCTTAATTTCTGGTGCCAGAGGAACTTTTGGAGTTTATGGATGATGATTTCTGTCTCTCTCCTATTTATGACTGTAACGGAATGATTTATTGTGTATCATTTACTATTTCAGTTCAGTAAAGTACTAATACAGGAGAAGTATATTTTGGGAGTATTGAAAAGCGGAAAAATTTAAGCATGAGGTTTCATTACTGTGCTCTGAACCTTCTAAAAGATGTGACCTTTATCCATAAAGCGATCACTATGGTCAACAAAGGCTAGTATTGATTTACACCCCAGCTAACCTGTCAATTTTAAGCTCAGCCTTTGACCTTTTGTTTTGTTGCTGGAAAAAATTATGGTACATGCCTGAGTCATACTGTTTAATAGGTTTTTTCCTATATTCAAAAGGCCAAAAGGCTCATTCTACATAAATCAGCCAGTTTAATAATATAGGTGGCAGTAGAAAGCAGATTATCCATAATTAAGAAGTTCAGAAAATCTGACTGCTAAAAATATTTATCTGAGTTAAACAATAAGCTTTCTCAGGATACAGTAAATACGCACATTTCACAATGGGTAGCTGCCTTCTGTTGTGATGTGGATTTTTCTTCCCTCTTGCTTATCTTGTAACTGGTATCTGTACAAAGTGGGGGGGGAGAAAAAAAAAGTGGTAGACAAGATCCTGGTTGCTGCATTTTTCATGTTTCAAGCTTCCTTCTTCTAAATCTTGCTCACAAACACACCACGGAGGGTCTGTTTCCTTCCCACTTCTTCATAGGTAAAATGCATGTTTGCCCTATTCTCTAGAGCAGGGTATACTACTTGACAGCAACTTTAGCCTCAGACACATGAAAGATGCATTTATTTAATTTTTTTTTGTTGTTGTTGCCGAGATGTCAGCCCAGGGAGACAGTGTTTACATTGTTCAGTAATATGGCTTATATAAGTTAAATGTGCTGACTGACCATTTAATTCTGCAGATGGCTTCTTTGGTTTGCATTTGTTTGGTTTATTTGAAATTGTGCTTAAAAAGCAGTTAATGGAACCAATCTGCATGACAAAAAACCAGTGTCGTTTTATACATCGAATACTAGTTGTTTGTTTCTGTAAAGTAGGTTATGGTGTTATCATTGGGGTGTATGGATATGTAGCATTTTGCATATAATAATCATCACAGTCTCAAAGCTTAACATCTTTCCATTTATATTTTAGTCTAACATTTCATGTTTAGTAATTCAAGTAATTCAAGTACATCCATTAACATGTGAATAAAATTTGTAGGGAATGCAAATTTTTGCTATAAGGCCTTTAAAGCAGAATTTAACTTGTGTGTTTCTAACTAGGTTAAAAGTTTCTCTGTTTGAAACCCCTGCCAGACATCACTTAAAGTTGACATGTGCTTAAAAAAAGCAGAAGGGTTGACTATAAGGAAAAGCGCTGCAAGTTCCCTTTGTTGCCCTGGATGTTTTACATGGTTTAATGAAAAAAAAAACAAACACAACAAAACAAACAAACAACAACAATAAAACACAACAAACAAACAAAAACCAACCCTTTTGTTTCTTTTAAGATGTCACAGGTAACTGCTAGTGCCTTCAGGAATATTCTTTTTATTGAACAATGACTCTGTCATTAATGTAGTGTTCTGATCTCTCGCCCCCACCCTAGATTGCCCATCCATAGCTGCAGATAACCTTGCAGCTTCATTTTTTCTAGGACTCAGTCTAGGTCTGTATGATAGGGGATTAGCGATGCTTGCAGGAACAAACAGCTGTATCAAAGACTTTGTCAATACTAACTTGCTTTTAATAATAACTCTTCTTGAATTCCAAATTCAAATTGATGCTTAGATCTTGTTTCTGTGACTACAATTGCAGTTCTCTGACACTGGTAATATTTGAGCCCTATTTATGTCAGCAATTCATGTACTAAAATATGTAGGTAGGTGTAAATTAATATCCCTTTAGATTCTCCTTTATGAAAAGACTGAAACAGAATATCATTACAACCT
The DNA here is from genome assembly GCF_000747805.2 of Chaetura pelagica. Taxonomy (NCBI): domain Eukaryota; kingdom Metazoa; phylum Chordata; class Aves; order Apodiformes; family Apodidae; genus Chaetura; species Chaetura pelagica. Next base: position 792,080 of record NW_009953970.1, read on the forward strand.
AATATATAACTAGTAGGCATGATGCTAGAAGGCAGTGTGAGGATATGTATTTTTGCGCAATATTAATATGCTGAAAGGAGTCATATCTAGACTTGGCTGATTTGGTTAGGCAGGCAGACTCCCTTGTTCTGCTCACCCCAGGGAAAACAGATGCCAATGCAGAGGAAGAGCTTTAATAATAGCAGTAGATTTGCCATCTGTCACCTTGCTGGACAAATAATCAAGGATTAAAGATTTAACGCCTGAGAGGGATTTTATATATATATATATATATAAAATTTCTGTTCTGGATTTTGGATGTAAATCCTTATGAACACTAAAGTGGAGTTTATTGTACTTATATTTTCCTAAGGGGAGTTGCTTTCAACAATCTTCTCCTGAAATCCCACCTATTGTAAGCTTTGGAACACATGTAGTTATAAAGAGATGCCTCATGTTAGAGATCATGTATGATTCCTTTGCAATTAGATTTGTACCTCTTTGTCGGTTTTCTGGAATAAGAGAAAGAAATTGATCACTACTTAGTGTTGCTACAGAACATCAGATTTGAAAGCAGTGTTTCCAGAAGTGTGTTATTCTATGGAATTAAGTGCAAAGGTACACTTAAAATAAAAACCAACACTTCTTGCTACTTCAGTTTTGTATGACCTCTTTGTGTAATGAGTTTCAGAAGTTCTAACTTACTGAGAAATCAGACAATACATTTTGAATGTGTGTATTAAATGTGATTCTTGCTTTTGGGAGTGCTGCTTGCCCCTCTCTTTTTTGTTAACACTGCAATAAACAGTCGCTGTAGTTCAGTCATTTCAATTGCTAAATAGAGAAGGAAAACAGATGAAGAAATTGTGTGCAATGTTTGCTGTGTATGATACCTTTCATAGTGCAGGTATGTCTGTAATGTGAGATAGTAGATGGGTAAAGAAAAAAACAACCAGAAGGCATATAATAATGAAAGATGTAAATGGTAGTGATGATGGCAGCCCATCAGCAGTCTAGCAATTTTTTAGTTCCATGTAAATATTGCAACAGGACAACTTCAATAAAACTGCTTTTTGACTTTCAGACCTTTGTGGGAAGCATTAATATTGCAGGGGTCCTGTGTAGAGATCACCAAGTTATTTGTCTGTGAGTTAAAATGGAGTAAAGGAAATAACTGATTAAACAGAAGACAGATGGAGGGACAAGATATAAGGAGCCTCAAAAGTTATGTTGTCACAGAGAGTAGCACTTCAACTGTTGTTGTCATAATAGATCAGTAAAAATGATCTACACATGCACCCTTCAGTTGTGTGACGCACAAGGCAATAAGGAGGGCAGAGTCTTTCTAAGTACCTGATTCCGGTTGTGAAACAGGTTGTGGGACAATTTCCAGTCTCAAAGAATAATGAGATTGAAATTGGTATTTCATATTTTCTGTCTCAGTTAAGAAGTACACTTTTTTCTGAGCCAGAAACATAATAATATGCCATTGACTCTTCTTGACACTGTTTAGCTAAATTAGTGTAAAAAACTCAGAAACAATTTTCTGATCACATTCTGTGTCTTTTTAACATTACAATGTCTGAGTCATGTCCGTAACTTTCAGTTTGTTATAGAAGTGTAAGAAGAGTGTGCAGAACAGAAACAGTGTCCTATCTGCAAGAAATGGGTTTGTGATGCTTACAGTTTTGATATTATGCAGTTCCCAAGAGAGATGGCATTGGGAGTTCCTTGCAATTCCTTCAGGGGCCCTGGAAGGATGAAGCTGTATGTGTTGCTTTCAGCCTTCTTATAGCCCTGGCTCTTCAGTCAATGACTGTTCTCTCTTTTTTCTCTCTCTTTCTCGTTTCATCTTTTTTTTTCTCTCTCTCTGTCTTTCTCTCTTTCTGTCTTTGTCTTTTTCCTCTTCAGCTCTATGACATCTGAATATATTCAAAGAGAGGCACGGAGTACTAAGGATAAAACACACACTTTCCGCAAGTCTACTCGGTGGACTCTAATACTTAGGCTGAAAATGATGGCCACATAAAGAGTAAGGGATTGCAAATAAAGTGGGAAGCAACTTCAGAAAGGGGTTTGCTTTTATATCAGCTACTTGATAGAGTCCTCTGATCATGTTAGCTAATCACTTTTTTGTCATTTCAGTGATTCAGCAGTTCAGTCTCTCATTTTTTTTGCCCGTGGTACAAAACTATTGCTAAATTATGGAAGTATTTTTGCATAGCTGAAGCTGGTGCATATTTATTGCACTATAGAAGTGAACAATAACAGTACACATGCAATGTTCACTTGAACTTATGCACTGCAAATTTTACACACCTACAAGTTTATACCCTTGCAGAGGATCTCATCCCACTTGCTCTTATGACAAAAAGTCCCTTTCCTTGCTTTCAATGTATTATTTACAGAGGAGTTGAGAACTTCTTGAAACTGAAGGTGAACCAACCAAACCAATATTTTCAGTTATACAGTTGCATCATGAGATGAGTACATTGTAATTACAGTCTTAATTTGACTCAGATGAAGATAATATAAAAATTAGCTATTGTACCTGTTGTTGGCCTCCACTGATTTTATCAAATGGCTTTGAGAATATTTAATTCACAAGCTGGTTGTGAATTAGTCAGCATATTAGTATTTCCCTTAGAAAGAGCAAGGGTTCTTTTTAATGATAATATGTACAGATTGTTTGTCTTTGAAAACTGGGATTACAAGCCTCAGCTGGGATGTTCATTGAGAGGGCAAGTGGAGTCCTCTGGAGCTAGTACCCTCATTTTGCCTAGAATTTTATTTTCTCCTCTTTTATTTTTTTTTTTTTTAATTACTGTGCTTTAAATTTACTGTGTGCAGAAGAATTAAGGAGTCGGATTTTCAAAAGGCTCGGCAGTGGCCTAATCTGTACTCAGTGAAGTTAGTGATAAAACACTCAAAGCTGGATTTGATAAGATTAAGCCGATTTACACCATCTGTGAATCTGGCCCCCATTAACTTCAGTGGATTTAACCAACATTGAGAGCTTTTGAAAACCCCATCCCAATTTAGTAGTAAATACTCTGACTATATAAACAGTAGATGTCAAAGAGGAGTTAAAAATAAATCAGGCATTTTCAAAGCAACAGTCTACGTTTTCTGTTGTTCTTTGTAGTTATATCTTCTTTTCTGTCTTATACTTCTAATACATCATGTACATGATGATGTGTAGGTTTTGCTATTTTTTTAATACTGTTATACTATATCCATTCAGAGGAAACCTCAAATTACAGGTTTAAAAACAGGTTTACAAACACGAAGAATAGATGCTTGTTTTTTTGTGGTATTTGTACAGTTGTTTTGGAAGAGTTAGGAGGGGGGAAAACAGCAAAATTTCTCTCTAACAAGACAAGTATAATGTTTGGTTACTTGGCTATCATTTTGGCGGTAGGTAGCATCATGCTACTACATAAAACTAACTTGTTTTCTTTGTACATAAGTATGTCCAGAAATTGCTCTGTGTGCATGTGTATGTTTTATATATTTGTTGGACATAGCAATTTCTAGCTGTCGTACGTGTGCATTTATCTCTCAACAAAGTCTGAATAAGAGAATGCATTTTATAGCAGTACTGAATGTATTGGTAGTGTATCATAACACATTGTGTGAAAGTAATTTTGCTATTTGGAAGCAGCCTAATTTGTTCATCTGAACACTAAGACAAAATGACAAGTATTTCATGTCATTGCACTGCTGTAAAAATATTTACAAAAAGTCAGGTATTGTAGTTACTGCCTATTTCACCCTTTGCACTCAAATATTTTGGTTTTGGGGTGGTCTAAAGTACATATTTTGGGTTATTTTTTAACTCACAAATATTCTGTATTAAATTCAGCAGGCAGGGTTTCCCACATGTTTCAGGTTGAGCATTGCTACTGCTAAAAATTTCCATTCAAGACAGACCAGGAGCAAAAACGATGTTTCAATTTAGTAATTTGGGAGCCTTTTTATCAGGTTGGCATGGCTTTTGTATTTCTGTATCCAGGATTAGAATCTATCTTGAGATATTTATCATTGACTGGAACACTTTAAAAGCTATCATCAACAGGTTTATGAAAAATATTTTGGTAATTTTCTACTGTCTTTTGGATCCAATTTACTTGCTCCATAGAGAAGAAAGTATCTCGCTCTAGACAGTGTTCAGAAGACACACAATGTAAATAAAGTCTCCATCAACACTTCAGTTCTCAAAGTAGCAATGAGATTTTAGCAACAAGACTCTGCTTGACTGTAATTAGAGTCAAATTACTAAAACTATGTTCAGCTTCTTGAACACTTACTCATTAAGAGACTTGGAAAATGATCTCTGTGTTTGCCCAAATGAGAAACATAGATCTTTTTGCACCTTGAGCAGATTCACTTCTTTAGCTACTTGCTCTATTTTGCTTTAATCATAATTTCTTCAGCAAAAGTGTTTTGGCATGGTAAAACTGGAAGTTCTTGAAACAAGTTTTTTCTCAGCACTAAGAGATAAAATTATTTAATTGCTTTAATCTGACTTCACTGTATTTTTTAATAATATAAATTTTCAATCGTTGTCGCAGTAGAGATTCTGTATATTTAGAAATAATTTTAAAAGTTAACTAAAATACAGCATGAGGCCCTGATACAGTTTTTTGCATATAGCTAAAAAAAAAAGAAAAGCAAGCAGTGCTACTCCAGGGGTGTTTTTAAACTGATAGTTTTTCATGGGTTGTAAAGCAATGTTTTAGTTCAACAGTTGAATCAAACTGTATCTGAACCCTTAAGAGGATACTAGTATTACAGGTATTAAACTTTACTGAAATAATTTTCATCTATTCTTATACTTTAATATTAATTGCTTAATTATGGTTAAAATGAAATATGGATTATGAAAAAAAAAAAGTATGTCTTTGTGATGGGGCATAATTGTATTATATGGCTCTTAAATAATCTGTATTCTCATGGATATGACAGAATTATTCGTGTGGGCAGAGCAGTGCAATGATGATGAATACTCTTGCTTTCAAGACCCAAGCTGACTTCTCTGTGGTGTGTTATGCTGAGAGCTTGACAGAACCACTTGATTCAGAGCTAGTTTATGGGTATCTCCTACATACTGTTTTGGAAAGACAGAGCCTAACATGCAAAAATGCAAATAATGCTTTTACTCAAATCTGATTTTTTCATTGCTGTTCAATACTTTAATGATAAAATCTAATAATCTCTATTCTGAGATCTCTATCAGACCTGTTGCTTTATATTGTGAATGTAAGCAAGGTTTCAGTCCACAGGCTTTTGTTAATAGGCTTTGGAATGGATCTGAAATTAAACTTAATAGCAGAAGATGCTCTTTTGAGGTCCAATTGTTAATTGATGCTGAAGATGACAATTTGATAAGTAAAAACATTCTTCTTTAGAAAAAAAAAAAAACAAAACAAAAAAACAACAACAACTCAACAAAACACAGCAATCAACTGTCCTGATTTATTGCTTTTAATTAGGAGAAATGGAAAACTGGACTAGGAAGATATGGACTGTTGTATGTATAATTGCATTGAAAGGGGCACAAATTTTCCTTGTCCTTTTCTCATTTAATTTGTTTGTTGAAACTCAGTATCATTTACATTCATAATGCAAAACAGTTAGACCGTTAAACCCAAAACATTTTTACTGTTGTATTGGCTTGATGATGTTTTTGAAATGTCAATAATATCTTGTATTTATATAACGGTAACTTCCCTAGTTCAAGAGAGACAGGGGTCTACCAGAGAGAGTCCAGCAGAGGGCAACAAAGATGATTAAGGAACTGGAGCATCTCTCTTATGTGAAAGGTGAGAGAGCTGGGACTGTGTAGCCTGCAGAGGAGAAGGCTGAAAGGAGACCTTATCAATGTCTATAAATATCTGAAGACTGGGTGTAAGGAGGATGGAGCCAGACTTTTCAGTAATAATTGATGCTAGGACAAAAGGCAATGGGCACAAGGTGGAACACAGCAAGTTCCATCTGAACATAAGGAAAAACTTTTTTACTGTGAGGGTGACAGAGCACTGGAACAGGCTGCCCAGAACGGTTGTGGAGTCCCCTTCTCTGGAGATACTCAAGACCTGCCTGGATGCAGTTCTCTGTAATGTACGGTAGGCAATCGTGCTTTAGCAGAGGAGTTGGACTAGACATTCTCTAGCAGTCCCTTCCTCTAATGATTCTGCGATTTACCATGGGGTCTGTCACTATGCTTGGAGCTGCACTTCTTATTGCAATAGGAGAAGGTGTTGAGAAGGGAAGTGTGTCAGAGGTAATTTCTGCCTCTCTGTGGCAGCTGTAGAGAAGCATCATGGAAAGCTTTCCTGGTATTAGGGTTGCAAGCTGGAGTGCCTTGTCCTGATTTCTGGAGTTCTGTTAAAACCCCAAATCTACAGGCAGTCAAAGGCAAAAATATGGTTCAAAGGAGAAAAACAACATCTGATGTTTGCTTCCTGATTATTTCTCAACATATGGATATATAGGCACCTAACCCCACTTAATTTCTATGTACTTTGTGATGCTCTGGTAAGACTTGGGGCTATTGCTGTTAATATATGTTTATGCTGACTGATGAGCCAGCTACTGCCTAAAAGCTTTCATTGCCTTTTTCTTGCTGGAAACGCTGATTTAGACTCTTCTGACTCTAGCTGCTCATTTTCATAGAACTTGTAGGAGTGTAATTATCTCAGAGACCATAGCCTGATGGTAAATTTCGTTGAAAGTGACTGTAGTCCATGGAGTTATTAGGATACAGGGAAGCAGACAGATAGGCAATGTATCTGTATAAACCTTGCTTCTTTAGGAAAGCTACTTTTATTTAAAAGTATCCTTCACACTACACAGAGTCTTTCAAATCTCATTATATCCTGTAGGCATAATAGATAGGAACTGTGTAGGAACTTGTTTTTACAAAGAGAACCCTGTAGGGTGGTAATATCCCCTGCAGCAATGGCAATATTTTAGGACTCCAATATTGAACAGTTCTGCCTTGTATACATTTTTGTAGTGCCTTTACAGCTTTGGATTAGACAGAAAGGCAGTGTTTCTCTTCTTCCTCTTACAGAAATTATGGTGTAGCACATACCTTATTTGATTTGGTTATTGTTATTAATTCCTTTTTATCACATATTTGTAATAAATAATTATTTAATATGAGGATGGTGGATCACTGGAACAGGTTGCCTAGAGAGGTGGTGGAGGCCCCATCCCTGGAGACATTCAGGGTGAGGCTTGAACTGTGAACAGTCTGTTCTAGTTGGAGATGTCTGTGCTTATTTTAAGGAGGTTGGACTGGATGACCTAGAGGTTCTTCCCAACCCCATACATTCTCTGATTCTAAGAAAAAAATGCCCAATGAAAACATCCATCATGTTTCAATGCAGAAGGACCTGATCATTGGACTAGCCCTGTGAATCCAAATAGGGATCTAGATTTCTTGTGCTGAATTTCTTCAGATAATTTTGACTCTACCATTTACATAAATACTGTTCATTTGTCTAGTCTTGTGTTTTTTCTATCATCATCCTACTGAAGTTTTGGGACTTTGTAATCACGCACATATATGCACATGCACACACAAATCTGAAACTGAAAGATTTATTCACTGTCAAAACAGAAGAAAGTCTCTAGAAATCTTATCCTTGCCAGTCTGCTGCATTATATATCTCTCTACATAAAACTTGTTAAACTTTCAATATAGTGATTGTGGAAACTATTGTGAAACTCTAAAATTAGCATTTAACATCTGCTAACTTGCTGATGTATCTCCACATTCATCCAGAATAAATTAAAAAAACTGAGTAAAAAAAAAAAAAAAAATAACAACTACTAAAAAACAAAAAATCAGTCTGCTGTCTCCAGATACTATCATGACAGACAATACCAAGTTTCCTTGTAGTTGTTGCAGAGAATTGTGGGATGCAGTTCATGGAAGTTGGGGCTGCCTCTATGAATGACTTGTTTGTTCAAAAAAGATGTTTCGGTATTTTATTTTATTTTTTTCAGTTTGTGATTCAAAGTAAAGATATGAAGACCGCTTAAAGGAAATAGCACAGAAGTCACAGTTTCTGCATTACACAATATCAGGATTTTTTTGAACAAGATTTCATAGATCGTTGTTCTAATCCATATCCAGAAAGAACAAGCATCAAGGGGTCATCCTGTTGTCATCCTGGCAGAAAGTTCAAATTTGAAGAATTGAAGTTAAGCAAATCAAAAGCAGAGGTTTTGACATTAAGGATGTCATGCAACATAATTGTGGGTGTACAATAATTTTGCACTTCGTATTTTGAATGCAAATCAGAGGAGGCATACTCTGTAATAGAATGTAGGAGTTGTAAGATAACCTTTCTTCAACCATTTGCATTAACTCTACTCCCAAATCTCTCTAAAGAAGCTATGTCCAAGTAAAACTTCTCAGCAGTGTTTAATTATTTTAAATTTGGCTGTTGTATTACTTATATTACAGGAAAAGAATTTTTCCATAAACAAGGACTGTTATCATATATCCCTGTTACTGTTATCCATTCTTTAGAGCACTGTTGGTCCTTTTCCTCTGAGGAGAGATCTAGACTTTCTACTTACCCTTTTCTGGCGTCTTTTTAACTCGGTAGTTAGCTGACATCTTTTGTGAAGTGTGATAGCAAATCTCAATCTCCAGCTAAAACCCTGCCAGACTAATTGTTTACAATATTTAACGAGTTTCAGGAGTGAACACAGGTTTTTGAGTTTATGACAAAGTTGGATTAAATATAGGTTCTTTAGTTGTGAGAACAGTATGAGCAGACATTTAGGGGAGAGATGTGAAAGGGACTATTGTTTTTATAAATGTGATGGAAATTTCCTGATTTTGTTGGTCTTATTTCTGCTATTCTTTTTAAAAATATTTCTCTCCAAGTGTATTTTGGTGATTATTGAGTTCCTAAATACACATGAGCATATGTAAATAATACTACTAATATCATAGCTGGTAAATATTCCCACCTGTTCAAGTCCGAATTTGTGGAGATAGTGGAACCTTTACACCTGGGTCCATGGACATGTATGTAGGAAAATGCCTTTAGGAACAGAGATTCCTAAACGTTTCCCATTTCTTCTTAATTTCCTCCATTGTCTAATTCTGTTGTTCACTCTGTGATACAGATTCTGCCATGCTGTCTCATAGGTGCAACATTGTTAGAAAAATATATCATTGATATCCAAGCTTATTGTTACCCAGTGGGACAGTAAAGAAAACTTTTGTTCCTAAACCTACAGAAATGCAATCAAATGCCTTCTTGTTATGCCCAGGTTATGCCAGTTGTAAAAACAGAAAAACAGTGGGAAGGAGGTGGAATTTCTGGGGATCTGGGTTTAGCTTAGCAGAATACATCATTTAAATGAAGTGACAAACTGTCTATAATTCAGCTCATCCCATTTCCTCCCATTTCTTTCTTTAATGGTGTTCAAAAAGTAGTAAAGCCAGGTATCTTTTGTCTTTTATTTAATCAATCCTTTCTATTGCACCTGAGTTTCTATTTAATACTTAAGCTTTCATATCAGGCAGTGTCTTTTGGACAAAGTTAAGATATGTCACTACGCTGTTCCAAAATGTTTGATTTGACTGTCTGAGTAAATTGGAATACTGGAGATTAATACAGCATTAAAAATAAAATGAAATGTGCATTTCCCAGTCAGTTAAATACAGGCAACTTGGAATTCTTAAGTGGGTATAATTAATCTGTTAGACAAACTGCCTCTGTAATACTCAGGTTATATCATTTCCCAGTAGCATTTTTATTTTAAAAATTATTGCTTTATAATTTAACACTGAGTGCTCCCTGTAGAAAAATTAGAGTGCAGTCTTGTAACGTAAACAATGTAGATTACTGCTGTGTAGTTTGGTCTTCTTTGTATTTCTGACACGTTCATAAAATTTATTGTGAGGCATATGACACCAAATCACGTATTTTAAAGTTGCTGGACAACATTTGCCAAACAATGGTAAAGGTTTCTCAGAGAGGTTTTATTTCTATTCACTAGAATCTGTCCACACAAAGTCATTTATTTATTACTACCTTTCTGGAGATTTCATGAGCAAGAGTTTTTCCTTGGTTTGTTCTGAAAGTCAAAATGCTAAAACATTTTCCAAACTACCAAAAACAAAGTAAGCAGGTTTTAATGAAAGAAGTGTATTCCATTATCTTACGGTAGTTACAAATAAGGGTAAAATTAGCTGTTCATAAAGAAATAAAACTTTATACAACCTATTTAGCTGGTTTATATTTAGCTATAGCAACAGAAACTGTAACCTGAACTGTTGACATTTCTCCTTGTTACTGATTTTATTGTATTCTTTTCCACTCCCATTAATCTGTCTGTATACACAATTTAGTAAATAGTCTACATAGATACACTGTAAATAGAACTGAAAATCGGATGAATGACCTGGTTTTTAATCCTCATTACAGTTTAATTTGTTTTATTGGAGATGATTTCTGACCTTGATTTTTTTTTAACTGCATACTTAAAACTTTCTGACATGGGAAACATTTTAAATATATATTTCGCTTTATTAATTTATCATAGTGACAAGTAAAAGATGTGTGTACCTTGAACTGTTGGGTCAGTATAAAGCTATGTCCTAGAAATGAAATACTGTAATTAGAATTCCTTGGAGGCAGTGTTTTCTTTTTAACTTGATGTTACAAGAGAATGACTTCAAAGACTTCGGCTACTTCAGCTGATAGCAGAGCAACTCCCTAAGGCGATCTCAGTTAGACAGCTCAGGGATGGGCATTCAGTAGTAGATAAGGGAGTCTGTGAAGTTAATGAGTAATTCTGCCATTTAAAAATGCATTGCATTTTATTCATTGATGAAAATTACAGCTTTGACGTCTTAGTTAAAACTTGAGTAGGAATAGGGAAATGGTGCTGGTATTAGAAGTGATCAGAGGTGATAATGTCATAACACTGGCAAGTAAGCATTTTAAAATTAAGTGCCTTTCCTTCCAAAGAATCACAGAGGAGAGAAACTTGTTAGATCCTCCCATCACCAATGCAGTTAATTCCCAAAGGAGAGTAATTAACGTTTAAATTAGTTAAACATTGGTGCATTTTTCACATGACTGGGACAACTTTCCACGAACTAATTGCACATTATTTGTTAGTTTCACTCTTCCCCCGCCCCCCATTTTTGTTTTGTTTTGTTTTCTATTTGCTGTGGTTTATTTAATTCTCTTGATTTTATGGAAATGAGCCTATTTGGAGAGTGACTCTGTTCCAACTTACCACTTTTGGCCTGCAAAAGCAAGGCGAGATGTTCTCTGTGCACAGCCCGTAGCCCCCTGACAGGCTGGTTCTTCTGGGTAAGAGGCCGTGCAGACAGTACCAGTGCCTGAGGTATTGATAAGCTGCAACCCTAAACCTGATTCTTTCCCTGATTTTTAGTTCAGGCCGCAGGTTCCCATTCTTAGTGTTACAATGTATATAAAAAAGTTGATTGCTAAGCATCAACCAGAAACTAGAGCTGGGAAGCAGCGGGAAAGCACCCTGGATGTACAGGATGGATGAGGGCTTTTGGGCTGCTATGTCTCAGGCACATAGGAGCACCTATCACTGCTATGGAGGCTGGCAAGCAGCATGGGAAATCAACCTGGGAGAACAGGTTATCCTGAGCTCTTTGTTTCCTGAGAGCTGCTGTTTACATGGGTAAGATCTTCTCTGAGGCAGCCTGCCTTTCCCTGCAAGGTTCATTCCTGGCTCCATATCCTTCTGACAACTGAATAGGGATGAGCTGCCTGCAGCTGCCAGCCTGGTGCCACCCCGCTAATGACAGAAGCAGGAGTGGAGGGGGAGGGAAGGTGCCCCCGTGGACTTCAGGGCATCTATTGACACAGCACGTAGTGCTGAGTCAGCCCAGCCTGGCGCATTTCTGGTCTTGCAGTGTCTGGGGGGGCTCCGTGCTTCATAGCTGATGCTTAATAATATATGCAAGTTCTGAGCTTCAGTTTAAAGTTCAAAGCTCAGGGTGGCTACCAGTATAAGTCCACCAGACTGGTACAGTCTAAGCAGACCCTCTCTTTCCTGCTCTTGATACCCAGAGGCCATTTTCAGGGTGGTTCCATTTCATGTCATCTTAGTGAAGGGAAAAGTTAGTAAGTCTGCTTACTTCTGCATAAACCATTCCTCTTAAGTCTTTCATTACCCTTTTAATTGCTGCCCTTAAATTGTCATCTGTGTGTTGAGATGCTTGTGAGTTACTGTGTGGAATGTTCTCTCTGTAAAACATCCAGTACAAAATATAAAGAGATTCTGAAATCTTTATGTCATGTCATAGAAACTGTTTTGCATGTGTTTATGAGAAATCTAGTTTAATTAAATTTTGTATTAAAGGGACATACCTGCTAGTAGGTATTTCCAATAGTAAAAATCCCTTGATCTTCAATGGTACTATTATTAATCTAATCTGTTCCACTGAACTGTGGAATAGTAAGCTGAGATGATATCTGAATGACATGACAACAAATGAAGTAAGTATAAATATACTGTAAAAAATTGTGGTTTTCTAATGCACCAGCATATTTTCTAGAGCACGGGTACTACTACTAGAGTTAGAAAAGTGTTGTCATACAATAAAGCTAAGTTATCCTCTTAGTGTAGAAGAAAGAGACTGCAGACTGTGTGCCTGCCTTCTTTCTTTCTGACCCTGGAGAGCACGCATTGACTTTTAAATTCACAGAAATCAAATTATGTGCTACTTAGTTTTTGAGTGCCTTTCATCTCAGTATAAATGTAGACCAGGAATGGACCTCCTGCATAACGCAGGCCTTAAAATTTCACTCAGTGATTTCAACATCCAACCTGCAATTTGTGGTTGAGCTAGAATATATCTTTAAGACAGTAATTAAAAGATTTAAAATGAGGGAGAACCTACTACATTCCTTGACTGTTGAGTGTTCTCTCTATTTGCTAGACTGAATTTTTCAAATTGCAACTTTCAGCAATTTATTTTTATCTTTTCATTTGCCAGATTAAAGTATACCTTTTTTTCTTAGTAACAATATTCATCTTTCTAGATATTTAACTAGACAGTAGTGTTTTAGGCTTCACAGGCTGCAAACATAATTAGGATGATGTTAAAAAAAAAATAATAAAGTGAAGTACTTAACTATTTATTTACATTGGTAGTTTGTGGTGCAAAATCAGTGTCTTTTCTTGTATGTTCCATGCATCATAAATATATTAAAAACCATCCAAATATATGGATATATATATTTATGTTCACCAGGAAAAACCTGTAAACATACAGTGTAAATTGTATTTCAGAGTTTTTAACAATAAGATTAATATTAGAACCAGAATGATTTTATCTTACAGACTGTGTTGTGTGCTATTTCTTAATCTTAGTTCTCCCTGAACTTTTGTATGGTCTTGCAAATGTATTGTGACAGTTTCTTCCTACCAAGATTCAGGTAAAGGGCAGGCAATACAAATGTAGAAAACAGTTTAGCTCAAGACAAGGAATTAGATTTGATATAACAACGTTGACATATAGAATTACAGGAATCCTTCAGGATGAAATGCCCATGCAAAATTTCATTAACCAATGTTTTCAGTATCTGAAAATTGTTGTTTATCAAGTATTATGTTCCTTTCACCTATCTTAAAACTATTTTTAAACTAATCTAGTTTGTCTGTTATTTTAAAAGCTGATCAAAAAATGCAGGAATTTTCATGTCTGTAGCAGTTATTTTAGAAAGGAAAAACGTTGTTTAAATTAAGATAAACTCAAAACAAAACCTTGGTAATAGCATTGCTGTGACAAATAAATCCACAGGCTGACTTGGCAACAGGAGATGGAGAAATGTATCTCCTGACACAAAGTTTTAATTTATTTTTTTTTTAAGAAAACAGCAAGCTTTAGCTTTGCTTCTTATTGTCATAGCAAAAGTGTTGTATATGCAATTAAAAACCCCTTGAAATTCTTTCAAAATCTCCATTATCATTACTCTGGCTGTAGCATAATCTCTAAGGATTGCCATTTTAATGCTAATTCCAGAAGCAAATGGAGACAGCTGACGTCCATTATCAAGAGAAGAAGGTCAGCTTAGCAGCTAGAGACACAGGAAACAGCAGGAGACTGCATTATTACTCATTATATATATTACACTAGACCTTAGGGATTCCTGCTAGGACCAGGACATTGCTATGCTTGAGACTATACAAATGCAGCAAGAACAGTCCATGTTCTGAACGATACCAAAACAGGAGCAAGGAAAATGTTTCTGTAAATTGTCTTTTTTGTTTGGTTGGTTTGGTTTAGTTGGTTTTGTTTTGTTTCATTTGCACATATCGAACCAAAAAGCCTTGCAAATATTCAGAAAAATGCAAGAAGTCTTTTGCTGTCTGTTATGCCTCTGGCTGTGACTCAGATCTTTTCCCTTAATGAGTGTCATTAGAGAAAGCATGTGGGAATCGCTGGTGTGTGAATTCCACCTGATGGTAAACGTATCTATGTGTACTCTTGTAAGTATACATGTAGTAAAAATCTTCTCAAACTGTGAAATGCATCTGGCTGCATGCACCGTCAAATGAAATTAATTTCAGTACAAATAACTTCTTATTGCATTGATTATTTTTTCAACTACCCCCTCCCCTCTGTTGTCATTAGCCACAATTCTTGTTTTCACCTGGGGATTCATCATAATTCAGGTCTGGTTTGCTATGCACACTAGGTCTGGCTTTCATAATGTTTAAGATTGGGAAGGATCAATAAATAGTTTAGCCTCTCTGGGACTGTGCGTGTCACATCTGTTAAATGTTGTATATGCAAAGACTGGCCTACTAAGACTGGGACCTTTATATAAATAAAATTATTTTTCAGAAAGGCTGAAAAAGCAGAGACTAAAACATTACAGTTATTCAGATCTATGCAAAATTATTAGTTTGCCAAGACAATCTCAGCAGGTGTGTCATCATGCATGATAAAAAGGGTGATTTGTTTCCTCCTTCCTTCCCTCCCTTTCTGACAGTCAGACCTACACTTTGCATCCCATCTGATTTATACATGGGGGGATGACTGTGACTCTCAGTGGGCAAGCAGTGCACACAGGCTGGTATCTAGGAGTAGTAATTCTTTGGTAGTCAGTGACTAATATGTAAAATTTTAAAGGAATTAAGCATTTTCCTTTTAATTGCTTACTTCCATGTCCCAGAAGTGGAAAAGAACAATAAAATGTGAAAACTGAAAGCAGTCAGACCAGAATGCATGTGATCACATCTACATAGCGATCTAGACTTGCTGAGATTTCCATACAGTCCTAAATTTAGCCTGTAAGACTAGGTTCTCTCTTAAGACTTAGAAGTGATGACTGCATCTCTGTCTTAAGGTTTGGGAGTCAAAATTGATAGGTAGCCTTCTATCACTGTGTAAAGGTGCAGCCATTCCTCACTTGTACATGAAGTTTCTCTTTGTATGCAGCCAGTGATTGTTATATTGCTGCTGTCTTTTAAATTTGTTTTTATTATTTTTTTTGTTACTGTATTACATTAGAAACACATGTTATGGCAGTTGTCAGCAAGCATTGCTGTATAGCATATTTTTCTTGATGTGGTTCTGGAAGCAGTGTAGCTATTTATTGGCTTAAAAGTTGGTCAAAGCCTGCACTGCTGCAGAAAGGAACGGGCTGTTCTTAACTTCAGCCACAGCCACACATTCCCATTCCTCCCCCACCACTGGCTCTTGTTCCTGAGTTGTAGCATGGTGAATCAAGTTTTCTCATCTGAGTAAATCTACCATGGAAAAAAAAAACCCACTCATGTCTCCATTTGAATTGGCAAGCTGATCCCAGTCCCCACGAAGAGCACTACAGCTGCCTTCTGACCAGAGGTAGAGAAATGTGTAACCTTTTTTTCAGTGGTAGTGTAATGTCAGATTAGTTTCACTTGCTTGTGGCCAGATTGTCTCTCAGAGCAGTAGTGTGCCAAGGTTCGATGGGCTCTGGCATGGCGCCATACTGCTGTGGATATACTTCTTCCACATCCAACAGTAGCCTCTCTGGAGTCTTGCCATCTCTATTGTTTTAGTTGTGCCGCATGAGGACCTTCCAAAGTTTAGGTTTTAATCTTTTATTACACTAAATGGTACTTTAATCTCAAAGGTGTTATTTTTGTCAGTATGAAATATATTCTGTTGATTTGCAGTTGTTAACCTGGTAGATAATTCTGTAGCAGTAGCCAACTTGCTTTAGTTCTTTAATTATCTACATACTTACTAATCTCTGTCATCTGCACCCTTGCAATAAATTTAATGTTTAGATCATTGTTCCAAAAAAGGAACAAAACACAAACCCAACCAAACCCACAACCCAAACCAGTTGGAAACAGCAGTGTACTAGGAACAGGTCCTTAGGGACCTTAAAGAACCGGTGCTTGTTCTTTGTAAGCCAAAAAGTCATAAAAGAGAAAACATATACTGCAAGCATTTAATAAAATCAAGTTCAGCTATTACATTGTAAAGGAAAATTGAGAGTATCAGCACAATACAGAGCACTAACACCCTCACAAAAATATATCTGGTTGGTTTGCTAGTCCTGCTGGTTGACATTATTGATATTTGTAGGCCCTAGCTATTTATTGTCAGAACAATTAACATATTTGATTGTTTGTAGTTTCCAAGGTTGAGTATTTGGGCATTTATTGTGTAATAGTATTTCCTTGGCTTGCTTGCTTTACTTTCCTTTTTCCTACCTTTTTTTTTTTTTTTTTTTTTACTATTAAATTTCTTCTAATAATTTAAAATATTTTTAGGTATGAAAGTAAGTAGGAAAATTAAAATTAATCTAAAAAATTTAAAAATCTTTGTGCACTAGTGAATATCTAAAAAGACTCAGAAAAAAATGGTGTCTTAGTGGTTCCTTCTTTCTCTTAAGGAGTCTCATTAATTTCTCAGAAAATCAAATATCCGTTAAATGAATCCCACATTTTTCCTAATTACCAATGAATATAATAATTAAAACTCAGCATCTGTAAATATGAGTCACTTATTGAAAAATGCATATTTCTGCTGTTGCTGTAAACAGAGCACTTTTGACAAGTACACTAGCACATGCTGTGTATTAGAGATAATTTAAAATTAAGTGCAATTTTACTACCAGCCGCAGGAGAGTAAGAGCTTGATCTGAAGTTGTAGCATGAAGCAGAGTGGAGGTCATTTCATGTGTCATTGTTTTTGTACATAAAATCTGATAGGAACAGGTCTTCAGATAATGGCAAGTGCTGTTACTTCTGTATCAGGTGATTAAGTTAATAGAAAATCTAATTTAGCTCCAGCAAATTCATGAATATATTCCAGGTGACTAACTTTATCAGTGTAAATAGAAAATATGTTCCAGTTTTGTATGTTTCCTGCAAAATAATCTTATTGGCTTACAGCCAAGTCAAAAGACTCAGAATAGCCTTTTTGACAGGCATCAAGGTTTACAGAGCAACTTTGGGTTTCCTAGTATCAGAAACATGAATAGGAGAAAGCTTTTGCTTGCTAGTAGCAAATCCAAGTAAAAGCAAGGAAACAGAATGAAGTAATTTGTATAGACAAAGTCTAATACCTGGGGAAAAAAAAAAAAAAAAAAATCATCATCAGTGTTCTAGTAAAAGAGTTTTTGCATACTTAGGCTTATTATAAATCTTGGGCCATATTCTTAGCCTAAGCAGAGGAAGCATCACTAATTTCAGATAAACTGTGCATATATAAATAGGGTGAGATTTTAGCTTTTTAGACCAGTTAAATAGCAAGTCACTGTCTCTGTCAATACCTGTTAGACAGTATATATTTTTGAGTCTCTTAGTCATTCACAGGTTAAAATGCACAAAGGTGTATTGTACATACATACAATGACAAGTAAGTAGAAGAGACAAAATGAGATCTGTTAAACAAATCTGCCTTGAATCTTGTCACAGCTGAATGTGCTGAAGATTGCAGATAAAACCTCAGTTACTTTTGAGTTTGTAGGATCAACAGAAAATGGATATTTTCCTTGTGAAAATCTCTGTTCAGTCTTCCTCTCAGTACAGTGCTTAATTCAATCCTTAAAAGATTAACAGGGTTGGGTTTGTTTGTTGTTGGTTTGTTGGGTTTTTTTGCAATCATCAGTTTTAGCATTTAGTTTAGTTCCAGATTAGGATAGTACTAAATACCAGTTTACAGTAAGGCGAATCAAAGTAGCAGTGAGTACTCTCCAGACTTGCTTCCTTATGAATGCCTAGGTCCTCTTCCATGGTCACCAAAGCAGAAGATTTAGAAGGGCTCATCTGATGCTTGCTTGTCCTGATTTCCCTGTTCATTGACAAATTGTGTGACTGTGGACATGCTGGTTTATCTGTGCTTCAGTTCTCTTGTCTGTAGAAAGCATATAAAAGTGTTTTCCTAAGCATAGTGATATTTTGAAGCCTTCAAGTGCCATGACAGGCAAGATCAGAACAATACAGTTGCTTGATCACACATTGTGAGTTTTGCACCCATGAATGTACATTGTGAAAGTCCTGTTCAGCTCTAACTACGTACTCAGGCAACAGTCTTCTGGGAAACCCTCTCTTTAAGGACTGAATAACACTCCTGGAGTATTATCTCACTTCCTTTTATTCACCATGAGATTAATTCAGTTGCATGGCCTTATTAAGATTTACCTAGAGTTTTGATGCTTTCATTTCTACCAGGGGATTGGAAACATGAGAATCTGTCCCAACAAAAGATACCTGGTCTTTTCAAAATGTCTTTTTGTATTTTAATAGGAAGCAGAGAGTTGTGGTATATTCCATTACAGCTTTCTTACAGAGTTTTGTACAAATTCTGTACCTTGTGATAACTCTCTTCAAGGTTATAGATGCTAGCATTTCAAAAGTTTCTTTCACATTCTTAGGACCAGATCTAAGGACGATAACCTGGTTGCAGTATCTCACTTCCATTGCCTTAATTCTTAGAATAATTAGAATAATCTTTCTTATATACCACTGACCTCAGGAATACTTTTCAGTCTAAGACAGCTCCTATAGTTCCTTTTTTTTTTTTTTTTCTTATTTTTTAAACATACGAAAATGTGTTTAGAAAGAAAACTACATTCTCCAGTGCCATTCTTTCTAACTATGAAGTTCAACACTGGGAAAACAGTTCTGTCTTTCTTTGGTGACTCCCTTCTGTTATTAAATTAACATTTAGCATTCCAACGGCTCTCTGTTTTTGTTAGCATTTTGATACTGCCAGTTCAGGGAAAATGAAACCATGAATTCTTGCTGTTTCAAAACTGCAACTATAAAAAAGTTAAATGGACAAATTCTTATCAACACATATAAAGGAGCTATGGTTATACATTAGGATCATATACTTGATATTAAAATGCCATGCTGAAGCAAGCAATAGCCATCACAGAGCAAGAATTTTAGCCACCAAAAATCCGGTGTATGTGAGCACCAGTGATTAAGAGGTGTACTTTGTGCATCCCATTAGGAATCTGTGGTATGCAATTCTCCATTATGAATTATCTTAAAATGTTTTTGGCAGTGTTGTGTTAGGTTTTGCTTGACTTCCCCTTGGAAAAGGATATGTCTGAATATTTTTGTTACTACATTTACTGTAATTTTAAAACAATTTCTTAACATTTCCTTGCTTAATATCCCATGAAAGAATACTTTGATTTGAACAGATTTCCAGGTATAACAGATAAAGTCCAGAAGGGTTTAGATAATTTCCACTCAGCATGTAGTCCTGCCCACTCAAGAGACAAACTGTGCTTTTGTTTGCTGCTGGCTCTGCTGCATATTTTCAAAGTTGAAGAGCCATATTTTGCATGATTTTCCCAATCTGTGACTTCTTTACATCTTCCATTGCTATTGACACTGTTGAAGCAACAGTACTGCAAAGGAAGCATATGTGAGCTAAACCCACAATCTAAAAGATACAACTGTATTACTGATAGGAAAGCCATTTTTTTTTTCCCCATATAATTTCTGTGCTTGCTGTGTTATTCTAAGTTGACCTCAGTTCTGAAAGCTTGGCTTTTAGGGATTAATCTAAGCATAACACTTGAGGCCAGTTGACATAAAGACATTCATACACAAATATACATAGCATTTTTAAATGCCTGTATATCTTTCAGCATAACCTCTATGTTTATAAACACATCTGAATCAGAACTGCAGTTCATTTTGGTAACCAATTTTGAACTTAATGTATATATTTTAAAACCAAACATCTGGTTCTTTTAGAATAAAAAGTCCTAAAATATACACAGCCTTGTGGAACAGAAAATCTTCCTGTTTTTTTTATGTTGAGTTTTCCTGAGATATAGTTTTATATTATTTTCCATTTGTAGTGTGTAGGCTATCTCTACAATGTATTTCCTGAAGATGCATTCTCCATTTACAGTGGGACATAGATGTAAAGAACCTACAATTTGTATAATTGGTTGAACAGAAACTGCAGCTGGCAACATGTCTCAGTCGATGTGTATAAAGTCCCCACAAGTGGGTTTCAAGAGTCCGTGCAGGTGTTTGTCCTTCAGCTCTTGGTGAGAAAGGGGACCTGGATCTTTTATAGGAGCATAGGATTCAGAAGACTTAACCCTCATGCCTCACATCTTATGGCACAGTTGGGTTGTTGTCTATACTGTTGTTGGGTAACGAAAGAAAGATCATATTTTTAGAGCATTAGTCTTCATAGCATCAGCTAGTTCACAGATCCAGAGAAACTTTTCTTGCGTCTCTTACATACTGGTTACTGCTATGTTTAATTTATATGCGTATTTTCTAGTTGTATATGGCATTCTTTTGGAGTATTCCTCTCCTTTGGGACTAAGAGCTGTGGCTAATCAAGGGTGATTGTTCTTCACAATCAAGGATGTTCTTAGATGAATGAAACACACAATGCGTAAAACTTGCCTATTCAGTCTATATCAAACTATATTGCAGGCTGGGGATTTTTGCCATATACGAAAACCAGCTATTTCTTCTAATCAGATTATTTTCTGTTCTTTAATTTTCTGGGGATTCACTTGCTTACCTGTGACACATATGGCATCATAGAGGGTAGCGTTTGCAGTATGCTATCCGTAGGACAAACCATTCAAAACTGCAGCTATTGAAAGAAGAGAATCCACTTACTAATGATGTTTTTCTCAGTGCATCAGTGAAAGGTGTCCCCTTATTTGCATTGTCCGCCACATTTGTTTGTGAGCTCTTCAGTACAGAAAGCACCAGGATCATACCAATTTTGTGATATTAATTTGAACCCAGTGTCTTTGGACCATCATTTATTAAGCTGTCAGAAGTCTGACACAGACTTGCAGTCATAGATGGTTTGAACGAACTAAAGAATAGTTCTTCAGTTTTGGAGAGAGAAAGATATTCCCACTAATTATGTAAACATCACTTTTTTTTTTCTTTGCCGAGTAATATGGGTTACCTTTGCATTATATGCATTACCGTTGCATATAATTCTAATGGCTCATATACCAGAATAAAATCACCTGAGTCTTTAGAAGTACCTAAGTACTTGATTTTTAGATCTTGTAAAAGAAGTTATTTATTAAAATTGTTACTTTTTTTTTTTTCCTTCCGCGTGGCTTCTCTTTTTTTCAGACATCCTGTCAAACCTTGCTGTTTCTTTTGAGAATAGATACTTAATATAGAATCATAGGCATAACTTGTGACCTGGAAAGAAGTAGTTCTAACAAAGGATTGAATCTTCAGTATTGAAGACCTGGAAGTGAAGAGTGGCCTGATTAAAGACAGCAGTATTGAGTTTTTGCCATCAGACTAGAAAGGCCGAATTGTTACTGAAAGCCATGGAGAAGGGGACTCAGGAATTTGTGGTGAAAGGAAATTGAAAAGAAACAGAACATTTGGATTCATGTTTCATGAAATAATGTGTGTGACAGAATAGGAAGGCAGTCTGAGGGAAAATTGACATAATTTTTTCCTACAACTAGGAAAGGCCAGATAAATATGTCAGTGTTAACAAGTGAACTATTGTATACTTAGAGAAAAAATATCCAGAACAATTTGTAAATATTAATTTGCATTAGAAGAATGTTTTATAATTTGCAAAAAGCTACATTTTCTTTGTAGAATCTTTATGAGCCCATGCTAATTGCAAATCTTTCTTTCGTGTTCCTTAGTTTTACAGGAGCAGTTCTGTATTCAGCTTTACTTATCTTAATTACAAAGCTATAAAATTAAAGAATTCCCACCATATCTTGTTACAGCCACATGAGAAATAGAGAAATGCTATAGGGGTAAGTTTTTCAAATAGGAAAGAACATGAGGGAAAGAAAAAAGAGATTTTTAGACCCTAAATGTTAAGTAAAAAGAACCAAAAGCAGCAAAGGCAGAACTGTGGAATTTTTTTGGTTTACAACAAAAGAACAAAGCACATTCTTTAATGATTATGTTCACAGAGTAATGAAGCCTATGGTTACCAAAGTAAGTAGGAACAAAAATAATGGTTTAGTAATTGGAGTAAGTAAAGTAAATCAAATAGGTGGAATATAAAATTATTGTGAATAAATGAGTTAAGGATAACCTATATTGAAAGCAAGAAAGCAAGCAAGCAAGCAAGCAAGCAAGAAAGAAAGAGAGAGAGAAAGAGAGAAAGAAAGAAGTAATTAAGTTTTAGGCAAGTGGTCACCCAACAGATGTCCTGAAATGTACTTAGGGAGCGTGGCTAGGTCACAGAAAGCAAGTGTTCTTAGTAGCAGCATCTGGATCTTGAATTCTATATTTCAACAGTATAAGTGCAAATTACTCATCATTTTAGCTGCACTGTCACTGCTATGTGGTAACACTAATATTTCATAATTATTTTGGTGGTAGTTATCTGAACTGCTTCTGTCCCTTTTTGCAATTATTGAACTGCTTAGTTTTTTTTCTATTATTTTCAGGCATTCATATCAAACTGAGATAATTACAGTTTCAAAATGAAAGAAAACTTAAGCACTTTCTTGGTATACTTCAGTTCATGGCTTTTATTGACCGTATGTTTCAGAGAATCTCTCAACCATGATGCTGACTTCAGGCACATTGACATCAGTGGGAGTTCTCACATGCTGGGGTTGCACACGTTTTAGATGTCTAAAAGTTGGAGTTGTATAAGAACATGAAGAATTGAAAAGAGAATGCATTTGTACACTTGACTTACTCCATACTCATTCTTTAGCTTAGTCCTTTCACCCAAGTGATGCTCAAGTCTTTTTACTTTTCTCTAGACCATAGGACATTATTGTCTTCTTTTCAGCTACTTATTTTTATCTCAGATTAGAAAAAATGCCTGTATTCAGACAAAATGAGATGCATGTTGAATAATTGCCTTAAAATCAACGTGTACACGTTGAGAAGCAGGTATTGGAGCAGAATTTCTTGTTTGCATGTTTTCTCTGGCAGGCAGTAGGGACTCCTATGGACAGAAGAAGGCTTGGTTCTCTTCCCTGAGGTTAGACCCTGGAAAGCTTCTTGCTCTAAAATTATCTTTTCCAGCATCTGCTGCTGTTTACTCCAAGAAATCCTATAGATAAGCACTGTAAATCTTTAATCCACCGGCCTTGCAAGTGCCATGGTGCATTAGTACAGCTTGCATGACATATAATTATTTATGCAATTAGTTTTTATGTTGTTAGCCTTGGTGGCTGTAAACCATGAGTATGAGCCCCTTACCCACACACTTATTTTCAGATCTGAAGTCCATTCCTGTGTGACACTTTCCTAGTACTGTTTAGGAGAATGGAAATTCTAATTAAAGCAGTAAAGAATCAAGATTTGAATGAGAAAGAATGACAAAGAAGAGAAACAAGATAGGCACAGAAAACAAAAGTAACACCAGAGCTGTATTGCAAAGCTTTTTAATTGTATCATTTGTGAAGCAAATTCCATTGGTCAAGTAATTTGCAACCTCAGTCAGAGGGCATAACAGAGGCGATACTTCTTTTCTTTATGAAAGAATTTGTGGATACCAGAATCCCTGTCCAGTATTGCCTTGTCATGCACAGAGGCAAGAAGGGAGCAGGAGGGCTGACAGAATTTTTTAATGAACTTTTAGAGCCTTTTACTGAACATTAAAAAATGTTTAATGGATTTCATGTTCTTATAAACACGATTTTTTCTTTCTTGTTCTTGTGTTTTAGTCCGTAAACTATTGGTATTTCCAACCTCCCAGCCAAATTAATGCTCAAGAAGATGCACACGTGTTCACAGTGTCCAAAGAGTTAGGCATCACCCAGTTAAATCCAATAATGACCTTTTAAAATTATGCTCAGGTTAGTAGGAATGTTTCCTGAATAATCTGAAAGTCTCCATTGGACAATGAATTAACATATGCCAAAGCAAGTTGCCCTTTCAAATCAGCTGCAAATACAGAGTTGACAAAGTACTTATTAACAACACACAGACCTTTTTTCTCAAATTAAAGATGTCCTCACAGATAGGATTCGTAATTGTACGTCAGTGAATTACAGAAGAATTGTACAGATTGTGAATGGCCATTGAAGAATTAAAAAAAGTTTACATGAAAAATATTTGAAAATGTTGGGAATTTTGTCTGTTCTTTTCTCTTCTTTTGTATGCTAAGGCTTAAGAAAATTGCAAGTTAAGTTATTTTGCTCTGATTAGTATTAGAAGAGACAGCTACACTGCTCATACCATTTTTCATTGACTCATTTAAAAATGATGCTCTGTATAAAAACTATTATTTCAGGAATAAAAGGAAAATATCAGGAATACATTATTTTGAAAACAGGAAAATGAAGAAAAATGAAGGTATTTCACATTGCAGTATGTGTTTCTAGGAAGAGATTGTGAGGGAAGCCTTGACTGTGCTTAATGAAAAGAGTGTTGATTAGGAGGAAGTAGATTGCAGTTGCTTGGAAATGGACGGTCTGAAAAAAATGTCCCAAGCAAGTTAACAGCCTCAGCCACATCTGTTGCTGCTTTTTTTATTGGAAATTTTCACATGAAAACCTGGTTTGGAATAACTTTTCTTTACATTGGAGCCTGACTTCCCTGCAAAAAGCAATTAAACCCATATGTATCACTTTTTTGGATGCAAACTTCCCTTTGTCCCTGGGAGCATTATGGGCAACATAAGAGCTGAATTATGAAAGTAGTTGCAGAATAAAGTTACTTTTCCGATGTGTTTTACAGAGTAATTTTTTCACCAGTTGCATTTGCTTACATTGGGTTTTTTGTTTGTTTTTTTTAAAGAAGAAATAAATAACAACAACCAAACAACAACAAAACAACAATACAAAACAAAAAAAACAAAAAAAAACCAACAAAAAAGTAGAAATCTTGGTATGGTACCTGCCCTTTGGCATTCTGGCATTCTTAGGAGCAGTTATTGACCTTAAATGTTTTTAATGTATTGGGTTTTTTTAAATGCCAGTCCTAAAACACACATTCTCTTTTTTAACACCTACTGAGCAATTAGGCAAATGTGTACTTGTTTGTGTGGCAATGAAAACTGCACGGGTAGAAGCCATCATATTGATCACTTCAGCCAATTATACTTGCTCAACACATGGTTATCCCATTTTATTCACTAACATGCAGTAAAGGAAGCTGGCAGCTAAAAGTTGTTCTGTGATGAAAGCCTATTTACTTACTAGTCTGATGGCACTGCTGTGAAGGACAAGTCTTTTAACATACTTAACAATCTTTTCAAGAATGCAACTTGGAGTTACTGAGACAAGAAAAAAAATGTTGGCACAATTAGCGTTTGGTTGAGAAGTAGGAGCTCCTGGCCAAATAAAATGTTTTAGATTAAAGTTTGAATTCAGCAATATATTTTGAAAGGAAAACCACTGACACGGCTACAAATATTGTGAAGGGCTTTGGTGTGACAGGCTTAATCTGAGGTGGAAGTTCTGTTTGTCTCAGAGATTTTTGTTAGCTTTTAAACTCGTATGTCTTGGTACCTCAGAAACTAAAACCAGCCTATCTAGCTTTAGCCAGATGAAGTGTCGGGGACTTACTTAACAATACATGGGTTTCATTTCATTCCACTAAAGATGCAAAGATAGGTCTTTGCTAAACAAAACTGCAAGCAGGAGCTAAATCAGGATGGAGATGCAAATGCATTTGGTGTGAGACTTAGCTAAAACTGAAATGCTGCTTGCAGTCATGGGGATTAATTCCTTCATCAGTTGTCATTTACGCTCCCTCTTTTCTTCTGCTGTAAGATTCACCATTTTATAAGTCATTCTTTGGGGCTAAGATCTCCTTTTCAGCTCATTGGAGCTACCGTATTAGTAAAGAGTACCCTCCTCCAAAAGGTCAAGCTTGTTTATTTTCAGTGAATAGGTCTTTTTTTTTTTCCTCCTTTAGCTTCTTATGCCAACTAGCTTTCCTTCCGTCTGAAATGACCAGCAAGAGTACTGTTAAAATTTATGTGGCTTAACCTCTTTCCTGTGAAAATAGCCAGCAAAACTAATATCCCAAGCCCCTTTCTGAGCCTGCATGCTCTTATCCTGGTTAAAATATTGTGTTTTAGTAATGCTTGCCAAAACATGACTGGGAGAGGGTGTCACATGATCTTAATTTAGAAATAACATCTCTGAAAAAGTCAATATTGAGAGTTGTTTAAAAAATGTTTAAATCTGTATTATATGCAAGGCTGCAAATATGAAGGTGGGGAGGTGGAGAGGGATAGGGCAGAAACAAACACCCAGCTTAATATTCTCTTTTAAAAATGTTTTCTTAATGCTTTGTGTATGTGGAATATATTAGGTCTACATTACCCATCGTTTCTCCATTATGAAATCTCAGTTCATTAAGTCTTATCTGCAGCCTTTGAATAGAATGCAGTTTTCCTTTTTTTTTTTAGTAGCAGGGCAGGTTACTCTTTATCAGCCGTTAGACCTTGCAGATGTTTCCCTTGTAGCCATATATAAAATGGTTGATATGGCATGAATTTCCATATGACAAATAACCTTCAAATGCCAAAATTCTATTTGAGGTTTCACTACAAGTCTTAATCTAAAATGTATTTTTCTATGCTATGACAATTCAGGGTTACAGAGATGATTAACTAATTAAAAATATTTTTTGTTCAGGAATAATTGCAGCACTTTAACAAGGAACTAATAAAATTAAGATTGATAGGGTATAAACTGTTGGGTTGTAATGCACAAAAAAAGGACAAAGCTGTGTAGGAAACTATAAAGAAAGACTTGTTTAGATCTATGTGATGGTCCTAATAACTTTGGTATTTGAATGCATAAAATAGCAATTTGAGCCGATAACATATGCCAGTGCAGCCTGTGCTCCATGTTAAGAAAAAAATCCTTACATTCTTTAAGATAGTTGCATTGTTATTTCAGGGCTAATACTGAAGTAGTAGCTTTGTTGCTGTCACTAAATCCCAAATGAGCTGACAGATATCTGCTGGAACAGGCGAAGGATAGTACCGGAGCTTTTTGTTTTAAAGGATGGAAGAGCTGCCTTTAAGAAGGTTCTACTTTAGATGCCTTTCTGTAACAGCAGCAAGAAAAAATATTTTATATAAATACTGCTAGATTTATAAGTCAGGCATCTTGTCTTTACAACAAATAAGTTTCCTTTTCTTACTCCTTTGAAGGTATTTTTCCTCTAGGTTGTGTGTACCCATGACCAGCATAGGTTCCCTATAAGAGTTCCTGGCTTCCTTACAATTCATTATGGTTGAGTCAATGCAAATCAGAAGGATAAGACCAGGATTTTTTTATTGCACCTATTAGGATCCAAATTTTCAGTGCTCCATAACTGCACTGACTTTTGGGGTTAAATAAGAGAGAGATAAAGCATGTGCATGCAAGTGAGTGATTTTTTTTTGGTAGATGAGATCTAAAGCAAGCTCCCATCTTTCAAGTTTGTCAAGCCATTTTTTCTTATCAAACTTCAACCATTTTCTCAGTAGGTGGGTTTGCCGTCTAAGTAGGTATCTACATCTGAAAACCTTCTGGAAAAGTGAATATTTTCTCTCTGTGTTGGAGAGCTACTCAAGAAAAGGACTGAGCTGAGGAATCCTGAATTCCAGACAAAAGGGAACAAAGCTGCTGCTGACCTCTACAACTAATTTTAAAGCTTGGCCTTATGTAAGATGCTAAGTTGAGTACTGCTAGTTAAAATAAGAGGAAGATGGAGGCAGCTGCCATGCTGAGACTTGCACCACAGATTGACTCATTACTGGAAAGGAACTATGAAAAAACTGGTGCCAGAATCAGCTCAGAAACCAGAAGAGCATGCAAAAGACGGGAACTGTAAGAAAGCTCATGAGCGTAAGGGTTTGGGAACTTGATCCAAGAAGTGCAGCAAAGAAATCCAGAGAACTACAGAAGGCAAGCTATCCCAAAAATGTCTGAGCCCTCCATAGAAAAAGGCATCAGGAGCTACAACTAGTGGGGAAGCTACCAGGAGGGATAAGGACTTTGCCAGGAGCCAGAAAGATTTTTATTTGTTTTTAAATTGTATTTATTTCGTTAGTTAGTTAGTTAGTTATTATTTAAGCATTTGAACAGCCAAGTACTGTCAAGCTCCACCAGGATGTGCTGGATCCTGAGGCAGATGCAAAACAACAATCAGTTGTATTACTCTTACTTCAAGGATTGACTAGTGGAAAAGCTTTTTTTAAGTTTGGTTTTAGTTTTTTTTCTGAAACTGAAAAGAAAATGCGGTCAGTACTTCCTCTTTAGAGGGAGGGGCTGTATTAATGCATAAAAAACATTAGCGTGTGAGGTTTACTGCAGATAAATGCATAGTATGAAAATTTCTAATACTTCCTGTATATACAAGTATAAAATAATGAAAACAACCAAATTATTCGGAGGCACTTTTTTTTTTCATCTTCTTTCAAATAAAAAGGAGCAAGTATTGCTAAACTTTTCAGAGGGATAGAAAACTCTCTTGCTAAGTTATTTGGTAGCTCCTGACATTGCAATCTGACTCTGTGTTGCATGCAGCTATGTATCAATTGCTGCAGTACAGATTGTGTTTCATTGATTGAACAACAAATCTCGAGCTAAAAACCGTACCCTCATTCTGAAGAGTCCAAAACACATCTGGGAAGACAAAAGCCATGACATAATATTTACATTTTTCGAGGGGGAGGAATATATTTCTAAAAAATAATGCACTCGATGACTGTTGGATCATGTTTAACTTACTCTTTTATGACACGATTACAGACAAAAAGAAGTATATTCTACCACAGTAAAAGAGTAGGCATGTGCTTACAAAATCTAAATTGATAGTGAAAAAAACCCACAAACAAACCCAACAATGTTAACGTATAATTAGAGCACAATTATAATCCCGAACACTAACAAAGATTGAGTACTAGTAATCTTTCTCAACTGGGATGATTGATAACATTATTCAAGCACACACACTGGAGACTGACTTCTTCAATCAACTTCCTTCCATGATTACTGGTTTCCAATTATATTCCCAATAAGCACTGACAGCAAATAAGCCTTCAAAATTAATCTGGGCCCTCTACTTCAGTCTTGGAAAATTTGGTGACATTATTAATTATGAGTTCTGTGTGTTGTGGAAAATGCAATGGAAATTTTAGTAGAGTCATCCTAGACAGAGTTAATTTTGATGTTTACATTTCATATCTTTCATATCTTCATTTTCTGGCTTCCTTTGAAATTGTCTCTCTGTCCACTTCCTAAGTAAAAGGAACAAGAAGTGCTCACCTCAGAGGTAGCATGCATTTTACCAGGCAATGCATTGTTATCTCCATTGAAGTACTTAAAATTTTAATTTATTGTAAGAAACATTTACTTATTAGAATGGGATAAATCAGTGCTTCACTGTACATCCTAATAGTCTTTATTTTCAGTGTCCATGCGCTCAGTATGGGATGGATGCAGCTCTTAATCTCTTTTAATTTTTATCCACATCTTCCTTGCAGTACTGACTGAGTTTCACTCGAGTCTTACTCCACAGGAGACCAACTGCTAGATTTGGGAAAGCAGTCTATAAGTGATGTTAAAATTTTGGTTGCTGATTTTTAAACAGTTGTTATTATTTCTACATCAGATATTTGAGCTGAGGGTTTTTATTTTAGTCAACAAGGGATCAGCCACACAGCTAAAAAACAACAGCCCAAACTGTCTCTGATGAAACTGTCCTGCATTTCAAAGGAGAATTTACATTAAACCTGCTACAAAGCCCAGTGAAATTAGAGTTTAGGAAAATAAAAACTCTCCTATTAAAAAAAAGGCTGGATTACATGATCTTTGAAGTCCCCTTCCAATGCAAACCATTCTATGATTGTATGAGTTTTTCATTAATATCTAACAATATTGTCAACTATCTGAAGGGAGAACCACCCTGCAGGAAGACCTGGACAGGCTGGAAGAGTGAGCTAATAAGAACCTTACAAAGTTCAACAAAGACAAATGTAAGCTCTTTTACCTTGGAAAACATAACCTAGGAGTGCAGCTCAGACTGTGATCCACCTGGCTGGGGAGTGGCTCTGTAGAAAGAGACCTTGGGGTCCTGGTGGTCAACAAACTCATAATGAGGGTGCTGCTGAGGCAAAGAAAGCCAACAGGATGATGGGTTGCACCAACAAGGGCATCACCAGTGGAGATACAGAAGTCATCATCCCACTCTACTCAACATTTGTTGGATCACAAATGGAATACTGTATTCAGTTCTGGTCTCTGCTGTGCAAAAAAAGATGCAGACAGGCTGGAGAAAGTCCAGAGAAGGGCCACAAAGATGATCAGAGGAATGGGAAGCCCATCACATGAGAAAAGGCTGAGAGAACAGGGTTTGTTCAGCCTGGAGAAAAGAAGGCTTGTGGGAAACCTTGTTGCCATGTTCCAGTACTTAATGGGGGCTACCAAGAAGATGGAAACTCCCTTTTTACAAGGAGTCACATGGAAAAGACAAGGGGTAATGGGAGCAAGTTTATCCTGGGGAGATCTCAACTGGACACCAGAAGAAAATTTTTCACTATGAGAACAGTCAGACATTGGAATAATCTCTTCAGGGAAATGGTGGATTCCCCAACATTAGATAGCTTTAAGATTCAGCTGGACAGGTTGCTGGGCCATCTTGTCTAAACTGTGCTTTTGCCAAGAAAGGTTTAACCAGATAGTCCTTGAGGTCTCTTGCAACCTGGTATTCTATGATTCTATGAATAAGTTCAGTATACTGCAAAATTAAGCCCTTGTTAGAGTATGTAATTTTTTAATCTATTAGTGTTTTTTCCATGGAAGCTGCTAGATAATCCTTTTTTATCTCCAGAAGTGGTGTAAAATCAGCAACTAATACTATCTTTGGCTGAAACAGTCAAACTATGGAAATTCAGGACAGGAAGCTTTCCTTGAGGAGCACTTGAAGAAAAAATGTAGTTCCTGAGATGTACTGGAAACTAATAATGTCAAGCCATGCATAAAGCCTTGTATTAACTAATATTTAGAATAGATTCTGGAACATGAGATATCTTTATGGATGGTTAATTAAAGTGTTAGCTTTGGTTTCTTCTTGAGCTTTTTGAAGTGGATGAGAGAAGAAATGTTGGGTATAAAAGGTAGATATGCTGTGGACTTCTCTGGCGGTAAGTGTCTCTTGCATAGCGGAAGAGGAGATGATGGGGCTGCATTCTCTTGCCCCTCATGATCCCTCACAGTCCTATATTTTTATATTAACAGGATGACACATGCCACAGTGTAATTTCCAGATGGCGTTTGAAGTTGGATGAAAAAAGTCTTTGCTAAATCGGTCTCATATTGGTCTAACAGCCCAAATTGCTTTCTATTGTCAGAGCCATAGATTAAGCTTATATCTCTAGTTAAAAGACTATAGGGTTATTTTGTGGTGATACTTGTTTCCGAATGTCTCTTGGTTCTAATTTGTTTTGTTATGACGATTTTCATGTATACTTTGTCAGTGATAGATTTTGGAATTACTCAAATACATTCATTTATGGCATGGACAATACATAAATACATTATTATTTATATAATTGCAACCAGAGAAAGAGGAGGTATGAGCATAGTCACATAAATTATATCAGTATACTCATAAAAAGAAAACCTTACTGTAGATATAGAAGTCAGAGGTAAAGCTTCTGTTGACTTCAGCAAGTAAGAATTCAACCCTGAAAAAAATAGGAAACATGCCTTACATGAACTGATGTCAAGATGTAGATCCTCTACTCCACAGAAAGAGGATACTTATGTAAATATTTCAAAGGCTTGCCGGTTGAGCTTAGTTAAAGGAACCTGTCTGTGTATTGACCTTGTGTTTGTCTCATGGAAAACCCATGCAGCTGCTTTTCATAACTGTGCTCACATCTGCTGTTGCTGTGTCATTTTTAGCTTGGTTTCCGAAGGAAATTAGGTTTATGTGATTACACTGTATGTGCCTGGATGTGCAAGCACACGTGCGTTCACATACGTATAAGTGTTTCCCACAATGACAGATTTTTTAACTCACTGGCCAATTTCAACATAAGCTGAAGGGGTGAGAGAGCACCCAGTTACTCAGATATTCTGTTCCTAGAAATTTCCTGAAATACAGACACCTAGATAAGAAAACAAGAGAGCAAGAGACCTGGAAGGAAGTACTGTGTATGAGTTCAATCCTTAGGACTCACCAAAGCTGTTTTAAATGAACTAACTAGTGAAAAGCTACAGTTTAATTTGCCACCTTGTTAGATACTGGAGTAACTGGTTGTGAGGTCCAAATCTGCAAGAAATCAAGCTTCAATAATTTCACTGTTCACAAAATTATGGTTTTTAATGAATTGTCTTTTTATTAAAAAAGATTAAACCTAGTAATTTTTCAGTAGTAATGGCTACAGATTATTTTATAGGAGAGGAAATTTTCAGATTTAAGAGAGGAAGAAAGCATGAAGGGTTGGTAGTAATTTTTATGGGCAAGAGCTTTTGATGGCATTGCATGTGGAAGCTGTAAGTTACTTCTGCAGATCATTCTAAGGAAAGGCGAATAAAACCTTTATGTTATACCAAAACACCATGAATTCTCCAAGTACTACATAACATGCATGGAAGAAAAAATCTACTTTCATAAAAATCTCTTGAATTATTTCTCAGTTGCATTGATGTTGTTCTTCATCTATTCCTTTGCTTGACTGAATTTGTCTCGTGGAATTCATCTGTGTGGAACTAGAAAAGAAAGGAAAATTAAAAGCAGTACATTTTAGAAACCATTAAAAATTGCCTAATTCAGCTTTTACATAAATTTGCAGTTGAAAAAATGTTATTGATGTGTATAAAGAGGTATGTATTAGGCTGGGTATATACTTGTGTGGGTATATATGTACATGCATAGAGAGAGAGAGTGGGTGAATAACCCAAAGTAGGAGCAGGATCTCTCTTCCTGGAAAGTGAGTCTGTAGCTCACTAAATGCTAAAAAGCCTCTCTTTCCAGTCCTAATGGGCTGTGAAATATTATACTTGAAACCTGTCACTGTTCCAGGACTGAATATTGCTTGTTCTGTGCCTTAGGGAGGTGTAATTTGGAGTATGTGCATGGGGGTGTTTTGGGGATAAAGAAGTAAATGGAAATTCCACAATAGAGAGAAAAAAAGAGAATATTTCTAGGTGGTGGTGTGAGGGGGTTGTATTTTCACTTTTAAAAAATGATTGAAGACATTGAAATGTTTAAAGGTTAGGTATGTTAGAAATGGCCTTAGGGGAAATGGACTACTTGGAAGTATAGAACAGGGAAGCGGTCAACAGGGGATGATGAATTAAACTTACCATACAGCAACAGGCTTAATTACAAGTTTTTTAGATTTGCTACATGAATTTGCAATGTATTTGTCCTTAAAGGAATGAAAAATAAAGGCTGACTATTTGGGACAAATGACTTATTTTGGCATACTTTATCTAGGACATTTTTGGTTCTACCAAGCTTTATGCTTGAATGTTTTTCATTATTTAGTTTACAAAAGTAGCCCCACTGCAACAAACGTATGTTCTTCTCTCAAGAGAAGTATGTTGTTCTCTCTACGTGTAACGCTGAGAGAGAGACAGTTTCTATGTGTGCACACAAAAGGTTCTCAGAGGATGATTTCACACATGCAATATGATGTAGAAATATCCTTTTGAAAGCCAAGAGTAAAACTCACTTCAAAACATGTCATAATTTAGCTGGAATGCTTCATGATGAAAGCTCAAAAGAGCTGCAGAGCATCATTTGAATGTAGTTCAAGTAATAAGAAAGAAAAAGTATTAGCAGGCCTGTGTCTCTCGTTTATCTGAACATCAGCAAATGGACACTTATTTCATAGCTTGACATTTCTTTGTTTTTATATATTTGGTATATATCCAGGAAGAACCAATGCAGTTTCTTTGAACTCTGTTGCTTAACATCTGTAAAAGTTTACTTGGCACATGGTAGCAATTTTAAGCTATGTGTATGGCGAAGTTGTGTATATATCTCTGTACAGAAGTTAAACTGGTGAATCTACCTCATTTGTCTGAAATATTTAATATATCTAGGTTTTTAAAAAATTATAGATGAAGTTAAAAATGTTATGTTGAAAAGTTTTTTATTCTTGAATGCACTTTAATCATAATGCTGAAGGAAGACCCTACATTAGCTTTAGTGTTTTGCATCTGTATATGCATTTACTTAAAATTCACAAAAGCATATATTTATTCACCATAGACACTGAGAATCAACTTAGTCACTTGCTTTTATTTATAAATGTGATCTGTGACCAAACCATTTCTGGTGTAAGTGAGAATGCTTGTGTTGATAGCACCACAGCATGGAGGACAATGTAAAACCAAATTTTCCTCTGAAACTGAACTATGTGATTTTTTTTGTTTGTTTTTAATATAGCCCAATCATGAACCTTTTTCCTTCCATGATCAAATGACAGAAGCTTTTCATGAAAATACACAGATACTTCTTTAAAATATATTTCTAATTTTTGTCACTGGAATAAAAGCTTATGCTCATGACAGATGTGTACATTAAGGCTCAATTGCTGTTTCAGGGGCCTTCATATGATATTCATAAACTCTGGGGAGATACTAGAGGCTCTTTCTATGGTAGTCTGTAAATCCAGGACATTTTTTTTCTCATCATATTTAGTTTTTATTTTTTTATTTTTAAATATAGGAAATAAAAAAATAAATAAATCTGTAGTACTTGTGTACATAGTACAGAGGACTATCAGGTGTGATGCATCTGAGCTCTGTGGTGGAACCCAGGTTATCAGCATCCAGTTGCTGCTTGGAGACTGTCTCAGTTTATGGCTAGCAGAAAACATTGGAAATAACTTGGAAGTGGAAAAGGAGGCCTGTGAGAGCAACTGATGAAGGAGGACACAGTCAAGCACTGGCAGAGTACAGGGATGAAACTCCTCTACTTGATTAAACCAATAGCAAGTCAATCTACCCTCTTTAAAACCCTCTTTAAAGCTAGTGTTTATTGCCACTTATCAGGCATATCTTTTAAAATGAACTTTTGGTCTTTCATATGTTTTACAAATCTATCACCCATTTTGATTGTAACTGGTAATAATTTGTAACTGCATAGGTCATGGTGAAACAGTATGATCATGCTTGGTGCTTACAGAAAGTTACTTGCATCTTAATGGCAGGCCCATGAACAAATGTTGAGCATATTGTGTTATATTTCTGTCAAAGTTTACAGAAGTAGCTGTATTTTGCAATAATCTGTGCATTCATATTTCACATTAGACAATTTACAAGGACTTTAGTGAAAATGTAAAGATTTGCCTTTTTAATTCCGTAGCAGAATCATCAAAAAGTACTGTACGTAAACTGAGTGTAAAATGCAACGCTTTTTATACTTCTTCCCTGTGGGGGAAAATACAATGCAGGTCCTTGATGTCAGTGATCTGGGAGTCCAGTATTTGCATTAGGAAATACTTCATATCTCCTAGTGGGAATAATTAAACTGGATTCCTGTGGTGTGAATAGATGCCATAACTTTTATTGCGCTCCATTTTTCCATGTGTAATTGAACAGCTTTGTAGTAAGAGAACAAAGGTTAGATGTATGCAAGTTTATCTGGATACTAGGTTTCAATTAGAGGAAACTTCAATTCCTTCTACTTATTCCAGATTGTCTGACGCTTGTATACAAAGGACATGCTAATTTCCTCCTCCAACACTACACCCACATTGGGTTATTTTTTATTTTTAGCCAGAATTTTTTGGCCTCAGATCCTAGATATCTGGGAAACACAAGGGTAACAAAAGGTGTAGTTACAAAGAACTTAAGGGCCATCACAGGATGTACTTACAAAAACATTCATGCCAGGTGATATTTGCTTTTTTATGATCATTCAAGCTACTATACAGCACAGCTGAAAATCTCCAGGGAGTAAATGAGCTGTGTCCTTTGCACAAAAAGGTTTAGCAGATGCACTGTTACTTTTAAGGAGATGTTATTATTATATTAGGCTGCAAATGTTTTTGATGTCTCTAAAATAACCTTTGAAGAGCTCCAGCTTCCTGTGCAGTAATATCGTCAGTAGCACAATGTGGTCCAAGCAGTTTCTTGTTCCAAATCATCTGCCTCTAATACTTATCCTTGCCAAAAAAAGAGCAGTTTGGTTTAAAGGAGTCTTGGGGTCTCTTTTTTTGAAACCTAATATCATATGACCTTGCAATTTCTGCAAATGAAAATTAAGACTGAACATTTGTATATTGGTTTGGAAGAGTTTGTCTTGCTTTCGTTCCGATTTAACAACTGAAAAGTTTTACAGAAGGCCTGATTTATCTGACTGTAACAAGACTTCTCTACAACACAGTGCATAAATTTTCTTTATTTTAGAGACAGCTAAAGTATGAAGAAGATTGTGGGAGACCAGTGGCTGTATAGCTTACCAGAACCAGGTTAAAGGCAGCACAAATGTAGCCGCCCATGACAGAGTAAATCAACTTGCAACTAGATAAAGTAACTGACCTTCAGCAGTGCAGTTCTGCATTTAATGACTTGGAGAGGCTGAATGTCTGTCTTCCAAGTCCTTCTGCCACAAATAAGTGCAGGCAGGCACCCTTCATTGCTCTCTCTGAAAGCACTGGCCTTCTGCATTTCTTTGCCAGGGTTTGGGACAGGTAGTCCTCCATCCCTGGGATTGGCCCTGGCCATAGCTTCCCTGCCGTATTGTTGGGGACCTTCTCCCCAGGATTCCACTGGGACAGGGCCATCCTCAGGTCCCACTGAGGCTGAGCCAGCTCTGAGTCCCCACAGCCCAGCCCTCTTGGGGGAAGGTGCCCTGGGCCCCTCGCAGCTTTTGCATGCTCTGAATCCAGCACTCACAACATCTAGGAAAGAAACATGTCCAGGGAGCAGTAAGTTCTTAATTCTGCCAAGTTACTTTTGTGATGAAAGGTATACCTGGAGAGATTGGCTTTTCCTTCCTTCCAGCTGTACTGGGGTCAAGAGGTTGGCGTAGATGCAGAGGGTACATGTTATGTTTGGTTCCTGATCTGAGCCACAAGTGACTTCCTATGGAACCAGGAAAGTGAAAACACTTTTTTTGTGCTCTCAGTTCAACTGAGTGAAAGCAACAAAACTTTTAAATGCATAGTATTTTATGTTTATGTTTTCATTTGGTCAGGACTATTTTTCCTGGTTTTGTTAGGTCTGGATTATTTTTCCTATTTTCATTTCATGGGAGTAACAGCACTGGTGGCATTACAGCGTTGCTTCTGGTGGAAGCAGTTAGATGTGATAATGCCCTGAACCTCTTAGTGGTATTTTGTGCATTTTTCCTAGACAATCCTCACAGAAATAAGAGTTTTTATTTAGGGTTTCTAGGCATAGCTTTTGAGAGATACCATTCTCCGCTTGGAGACTGAGGCAGATAGATGTGACATAACTGGTTCAGGGTATCAGGAAAAGCTGAGTTAAGACAGCCGGGTCCTCTGACACCCAGTCCTGGACCCCTTGGAGCAGAGCCCCTTGTCACCCCAGAGCTGCTATGCTGGAGACCAGTGATGAAACCCTTTGTTTGACATGGAGTCCTCCAGGCCCTGGGAGATTTACACACTAATCCTTTGTGTGACAACACTCAAACCTCAGGCTTATGAACACAGGGGTGATGAGTGTACGATAAATGTTTGGATAGATAAAAATAAAATAAACTGTTAAAATGGCTCAATTTTTTAACTTGTGAAAAAAGTCTCAACGAGACAAGATACTACCAGTGCTAAGGACGGCTCTGAAAGGATGTCAAGATAGTGCTACTATCAACATGAGTGTTTGTGGTAATCCTTCAAAAAAATAAGCTGAGAAATATTTTTTATTCATTCTGTCCCCTAAGGACATGCTGACTAGTGATGACTTGTCTGGCTCAGCTATGTGTGGTCTAGTTCACTTTATTTGCCAAGATCAGTCAACACTCATTAGAAGTAAACTTCAGCACTTAGCTCAGATTCAGTAAATAGGTTGATTAGTTTAGGTGAAATACTCTTGAAAGTCCTCAGCCTCACCCAGATGACACAGTAATCTGGGTGTAACAAGGAGAGAAACTATTCATAAATCCTTGTATTATTTTAGTGTCACTGAATTGGAGTTCAGTTTTATAAATTACCAGTTTAGCTCTCCTTCCATGCAGATTCTGCTGTTACAGATCCACATGTGAATGCATTTGTACTTGAGAATCAAGTTTATTTCAGGAAGCAGTTTTTAACAACTTCAAAATTGTAATAGGCTATTAACACCAAAAAAAAACACAAAGGAGAACACTTGTCTTTTTGTGGAGGTGGTTTTATATAATGCTTGGACATTTGGTACCATCTGCCAGTGTACCCAAATATAAATAATAAATAATTATTCAGTGCAATAAATAAACAATTGTATTTAATCTTAAATTTTGGATTTGTTTTTTTGTTATGTTTGATGATTTACATTATTTTAACAGTTGTTCTTCTCTTCTCCATACTTTTCTTTAAAAAAAAGCATCCAGCAATGTCTTGTGAACAGTGAGCTTGTAGCAGTGTTACGGAATTGCAGCCACAACCACAGGGGTCATGGTAGTTAGCTGACAAATGTCCTCAGTTGAATTATGTAACAGCTGGCCTGTGCATGAGACTTAAAAAATTATTATTTTAAAAATCAACAACAAACCATTGTATGCTTGAAAGCAGATTTCCTTGAAAACAGAATCCTGTGTTAGTGCTACTGTTGCTGTTATGACCGCAAGGCTTCCTCTGACATCAGAAGGACATGATGCAACCATCAGGATGATGGGAGGTACCAGGACTTCCAGTGGGTTACCTGCCATTTTGGAACTGCTGACAAACAGAGAATGAACATGTTCCTATTAGTTTTTATGTGTGTTTATAAATACATGCTGTGAGTTTTAAGGTTGTGAAGTTGTTGATGAAGGTTTATGTATGTTGTGTGTGAAAAGGGGATGAAAGGCAGTAAGAAAGATTTCTTCAGTTCATGGTCTGAATTGAATCATATCTATCAAGGTGTGGATTCTGATAAGTTTTTTGTTTGTTTGTTTGTTTTTGTCTTGTAACCAAAGATTATAATTATTTATGCAATTCAGAAATGTAGCAACCTATGGAAGAGTACAATGTTTGTGTGTAGTCCATGAATATATTGAACTGTTATCCTCCTGTCATCTCTTGTAGCTATTCCTGAACTTTAGTGATTTGACTAGGACTCAGGTTGAATGTAATTTCCTCTAACTTTAACGTACAGCAGTAATTCGAGTACATACAATATCAATAGAGCTTCAAGGAGCTTGTCAAAAGGGGTAAATTTAATTTGAGCATGCATAAAATGGTAGCCTAGACCCAGGTATGGTGGCAGCCTCATCATCCAATAAAATTAAATTATTTAAAGTCCTCATATAATTTGCCCCAGGAATCTAATAGATGTTCACTCTGCAGGATTTGATAGTAAGAGAACAAATAAAAGATGAGATTCCAATTATGGTACTTTTCATTTAAATTGGCATCCTCTATTAACCTTACACACCTATTAGAACAGGTGAATGGAAATTATCAGATCCATATCACATAAATTAGTACAGTACTTTTTGTGTTATAAACAGACAATAGAAAATCTCACTTGTACAGTTTCAGTATTATTTAGATTATTTAATGACTGGTTTGCAGGCTTTCATTTCAGAATTTAATGTGAGTATAACAAAGATAGCAAAGCATTTGCTAGTACCTTCTCATGTTAACATATTGATAGTGTAGTCAAGGTCTAGTGGAAAAATTGGACCTTAAGCACAGAAAGCTATGAATAAGTTGAATTGCTTAACATACGTGCATGGACTGTTGGTAATATGGAGAGGATGGAAGGATTTTCATTAGCATAAACCCATTTTAGTTTCTGAAGGGTTCAGTGATCTAAATCCTGTCAGTATTTATCCGTGTTTCAGTATTTAAGTCTAGATCTAGGTCACATTCTACATCTATGAGGTTTTCATATGGCCTTCATGTTTCTGATGTTTTATGATCTTTAGCTGTGTGGTAAGCCATGCGTTTTTACACACAGGAATCTGGAATTAGAGGAGGTAAAGTCACGTTCACACTACAGAAGCAATCAGCGTGGGTCTGTTCCCAGATTTTGTGAACACAGATGAGTAGGTTTGTTACCTCAAGTGCTGGGTTATGTGGCTTCACTGATTTCAGATTTGGAGTGGAATCCCCATATCACTGGTACTGCTCTGTGGGATGTGCTAGCTTGATTGCAGCTACTTGGCAAT
>NW_009953970.1:832787-833562 GCF_000747805.2 Chaetura pelagica
AGCAGGAGGCACATACACCCTGATGGGCTCATGCTCAGTGTATAGGATATTGGATAGTGGAACAGAAATGGCATGTAGGTGATGTCCTAGCCAACTGATGGACTCTGGACAGTAATCCTGTGTGATCTACTTCTAATGTTGATGGTTTTTTGCAAGCTTTCAGACAAAGTCGTGAAACAATAAGAGTCCTGCTACTCTCATTTTAGTATGGATGAGTATATACCTATTGGTTAAATTAGTTTTGAAGAACTTCCCATTTCTTGGAAGCACCAAGAGATTATTCTGTCTGAAGCATAATGTGAATACTGAGAAATTCCATGGTATGCACATCCAGCTTTTTCTGTGGACACAACATCAAAAGTACAGACTATGTCATAGTATGTTTTATTATATGCTGTAAGTACTGCTTAATAAGTTGTATGCTGGCATGTTTGCTAAAGGAAAGAATTTTGACAGTATCACTGTAAAAAAATATTATTTTCAACACCAAATACTTAACACAGCTTGAAGCCTTATACTGCTGCATGGTAAATTACTCTGGTAATATGCCTAACTTTTTGCTGAGAGCAGAGCTCATTAAATAAGAACAGGATGAAGCTGCCAATATTATTTTTAATTGTTTGGATAAACCAAGAGCTTAGTGTTTGAGACAGTGTTCAGAAAGACATATTAAACATTTCTCCAACAACAAGGAAATGTAAACTTAATTGCTGACCTCTTGGGGGTCAGAGGTAACCAGCATGTGCCATCAGCATATGTGTGTCATGTTTTTTTG